>NW_019268540.1:2597534-2707026 GCF_002738365.1 Cucurbita moschata
AAAAAAAAAAAAAAAAAAAAAAAAAAAAAAAGCGAATATTTGGCATTTTTTGTCGAGCAAATAGTCGGGGCGGGTCAACATTTTCAAATGGGCCTGTTTGTGGGTCGGACGAATTCTTGGCCCAATATAATTTGGATTGCAATTTCAAGAATGGAGAATTGTAAATTTTCGCAAATATAATATATTATAACTTACTTTTCAAATATATTTTGGTTTATGAATTTTTTTTAATCTTTTATTGTTCTTCCTAAAATTTCACAATATTAATTAATTAATTAATTGTTTATACCTCAAGTATCGATTTCCACATCGTATTATGTACTAGTTGAGTTTGTTCCTATCTGAAAAAATTACTAATATTTTAACTAATTGAATTGGGTTCGTGTCAATAAACTTAATTTGACTATGTGAGATCAATATCTTTTAACTTTTTTTTATAAAAAAAAATTAAATAGAAGAATATTAGGGATAAATATGAACCATTTATTTTGATCGTCCTTAATTTAATTTAATAAACATGAGGATTAGATTCTCTAGCTATATTTTATTTTGTTTATTATTATCATTATTATTATTTTACAAAATTTTAATTGTACCTTAACTTTTAAAAATATATTTCAATTTTTCTTAAATAATTTCTAAATTTTTTTGTTTGAAAATGTAAAAACACAATATTTAATTTATGGAAATAAAATTGGTTTATATACATAAACCAATTTTATTTCCATAAATTAAATTCTTTTTTTTTTTAATTTAAACCAAATTTATTTCCATAGAATCCCCAATATGCTACCTTTATTTAGGAATAAGGAGCAACTCATCTCCAAGTTTGCTTTTATTTGTTTACGTGATCCTGAAAGATCCATTCTCCATTGAAATTACCATTATCTCCTTTACATAGTGTTGTTAGTTAAAAGGAGATAAGAAGTAAATTAAATTTTTAAAAATATCTAATTAATCCTTAACTTTAAAGATATTTTTAAATTATGAATTTTACGTTTAAAAATTTCAAAAAAATAATTAATTTATTACCTATAAAACTTATATTTTAATCACATTATAGCGTATGTATATATATATATATATATATATATATAATTAATTAATTAATGGAAGTCAACTTGTTATAAAGTCAAAACTCTAAACAACTATTCATAAGGAGATGTATGATGACGTGGACATGACATTTAATAGATATTTCCTCTTTTCCAACTCCCACTTTCTTCCTCTCTCCCATGTTAATGATATGTAATTTATATATTAAATAAGGGCAAATTTGTAATTATCCATTTATGAGGATATTTTAATTTTTATCAATATTTTTTATTTTTTCAATAAAATAGAAACCTCAATTCTATAAACAAAAATAATAATTTATTTTGAAATTCTAAAAATTATATACAAATATTATTTTGATTTTGATAAGATAAGAACGTTTATTCTCATAATTTATATTTAATATTAGATGTTATTATGTCATTAATATTTTAAATAATATTCGTTAGTTTTAAAACATTTAAAAAAAATTAACGATGTTATTATAAATTTTAAAATAAATGACATTTTTGTATCATTATACCTAAAATTTATCTTATCTATCAAAATATGTGGGTGAAAATTGTTCTCTCCCTTCTCCTTTATAAACTAATTATAAAATTCTCCACCACTAATTCTTAATGGCAACACCTTTGCTTACGCATGAATTAGCATGCCTAATTTTTAGTGACGTAATTATTTTTATATTTATTTAAATTTAAATCATTTATTTTCATCTCCAAATCTTAAATATTTTCCAAAACTAAATACATGGTGGTAGTACCAAATACTTACTCAAACAAACTGATCCGAGCAATAACTCAATTGACACAAGACAAGCATTTTCAACTAAGAGTTTAAAAGGTTCGAATTCTTTTACTCCATTTTACATACTGTTGTCCTATAAAAAAATACGTGAAATCCAAGTAAATAAGGGATACTCCTGAGAATAAGATGATTAATAAATACTTAAAAGAATTGAAAGTCACTGTCTATACCAATAAAGTACACATTTTTTTTTCGGGGCTTAATCATAAGAATTCTATAGATAAGAGTAATTTTTATAAGATTATGAACAGAGATAAAACATGTTGGAAGGACTTGTGTTAGTATGTGTAATTAGATTTCACTTTTAGAAGCGAATAATAAATAACGTGATCACGTTGCAAGTAATGTAAGAAAATGCTAGGGCTATAAGGTGTTGAATCCGTGGTTACAGAACATATCTAGACAGACATCAATCCCTAATATAAAATGGATGTACGACAAACGAGAATTGCATCGATTTTTTTAAGCTTTTATTTATTAAAAAAAAAAAAGTAAAATAAAAGCGTCATTTTAAAAAAGAGTCACATTTGGCTTAGGATATACGGAGGCACTTTTGTGTTATATGTGGATTTTCATTGTCTTGACGGCCACATATTTATTTACATTTTTTTTAAGGGATAAGGTTTGGACTTTGATTAAAAAAATAATTAAGCCGTATACCGCTACGGCATACTATTTTAAACCAATTATTAATTTGTTTAATTTTTTAGGTCAACTTTTTAATTTCCTATAATTTTAATAACACATCTCCATTTTTAAAATTAATGTAATTATTAAATTAGGACAGTTGAAATTAAATATGATTGAATTTGTCTCTTGCGTTGCTTTTGGGAAGAAATAATAATAATTAAAGAACCAAATTTGATGATTAGCATGCAAATAATCAGTAAATTAAAGCGCAATTTAGAAGGTTAATTACGGTTTTGAAAAGTCAAAACTTATTTGAATAATAATAATAATAATAATAATAGAGCCAATTGTTTTATTGTTTTTTTTCTCTAATATAAAATTAATTTAGTTAATTTTTTTTTTTAATTTTATTGATCTATTTAATATTTTATTAGTTTATTTTTCTTATTAAAATATATGTTTATAAATTGTTGTTATATTATTGAAAAATATATATATATAAAAAAATAAATAATTTAGACTCTATTTTTTATGAATATAAATGATAAGCCATATTCCCTATAAAAAAATTATATCTACAAAATATTTTTATAATTATTGCATTTTTGGAATAAAAAATAATAATTTTTAATTACGAAGGAATCTGAAATGTTAAAGAAAATGTCAGATTCTTAGCCACAAAAGCATCGACAATCCCATTTTAAAATAATTTAAATTTAGTAATATTTAAATAAAATGTAAGAGAAAAACAAAAAAATAAAAAAAAAAGAAAAAGAAACGGCGTTGAAAGAACGCCGCATCTTTGTTTGGTTTGAAACGGAGGCTCCTGCTGTCCGGTTTCCGCGGCTTTATTATTATTATTTTATTTTAAAATAAAATTCCCAAATTGGCCTTTGGAAACAACCCCTGGACCGCTCTCAAAGGGTCATTTCCTTAATTTCATTAAAATATAAATATTTTTAAATAATTGACGATTTTCAATATATATATATATATATATATAATAAAAATAGATTTTTTTTTTCGCTACCCCTAAATAAAATAGCATTTAAAACCTTGTTCTTATATTACTCTATTTATTTTTATAAATTAATTAGTTATTTAAATATTTTCAAATGCTTTTACAAAAATGATATTATTGGAAGGAAAAGTAAATGTTTGTAATGATTTCAATAATTAAAATGTGCTAATAAAAAATGTAAATGGAGACAAATAATAATAATTAGCTCTCTTTATCTTAAATGTTGGGATATTTTTAAATATTTTTATTATTAAACAATTAAATAATTCATCCCATATATTCTTATGAATAGGTATTGATATTTTGTGTGTGATTGTGACTTTATAGGCAACTTGGGTAGACTTTTTTTCAATTACGTGTAATTTGACTTGAAAATAATAGTTCATTAATGCCACGCGAATTTTCTATCGTATTTATTGCTTAAATCACATCACATTTAAATTTCAATATCATTTATTAAAAATAATTTCAAAAATAAAAATTAAATCTAAATTTAATATGACTGGCCAATAGTAGTTTTTTTTTAACGGAAATATATATTGTTTTAATTAAACTTTAAAATAAAAAAAGAAAATAATTGCGTAATTTTAAAAAATAAAATATATGATTAGGGACTTTTGAATGAAGTAAGGAACATAAAAATTAAAGAACTTCTAAAATAAAATAAAATAGAATAAAATATAGAAAAGGTGCAATGAACCTAAACCAGAAAATGGGCGGTGCTGAAAAAGTGAAACCCTGTCACGCGCTGAGCAATTCTCGCCTCCCACCTCTCAAAATGTTTTTTAATTTTTTATTAATAAAAATATTTTCAATTTTTTTTCAATAATATCTTTAAAATTTTAAAAATACAATCAAACGTTTAACCGTGATTTAAATATATATTTAAAATTTTAAAAGTTTCACCTCTATCAAAATTATATTTACCATTAATATTATACTTTTAAAAAATCTTACGGTAAATATATTGACGATATCTAGATTAGGTATAGACGTTTTAAAAAAAAATAATATATACATAAATGGTTACGTGAAACATGTCATTTTGATCCCAATTGTTTGTGATATTGCAATTAAGTATTTATAATTTTGTTTATATAATTTTTAAAATATTAAATCAGCGAGAATCTCACAAGTTATTTTTCTATTTATATGGAAAAAAACAATAAGGATATAAATAAATTTTTCGAATAATATCAGTTTATAGATAATCGAACTATCGAAACAAAAAAATGGAGTACTATCATGTAGCTTTGTATCGGCTAAGTTCACAAGTTGGAGATTAGAGGACTCAAACCACTGACATCCACCACAAGGTAAACAACTGCCTCTCGGGTCCCGACTCGTTCTACGATAGAGGCCAATAATAGACAATAGATTCATCATGTTGTACTCTCTAACGAACAATTACTCTCAAGATCTCAAAAAGTAGTGAGTTGAAATCTCATTCTAACTATGGATTTTTCTAGTCCTGTGGAATCTAGCTATACGCGAACCAAGAACGAAGACCTTTTCCCTCCTTTTCGCCTACCTCTTTGGTCTTAAGAATGCTAGTTTTAAAAATGAGTGATTGCACTTCTCCGACCCTTATTGTCCCACGACGGCTAATGAATTCCATTTATTTAACAGAGTTCTATAGTCGGTTTGCGACCCCTAGATATCGAAGCCTCCTTGGGGCTATATCCGCCATTTGAGCCTAATTTGGACGTTAAAACGTATACAAACAACTAAAATATTCGATTTTTTTTTTTACTATTTGTTACCTAAAAAAATAAAAAATTAGCTAATTTCTTTTAGGAAAGAAATTGATCACATAGGTTCGAATCCCGGTCGAGTCAAAAGAATAAAAAATAAATTGACCATAGTTGACCAAGCTGGCATCTCAATGGAACCTTTGTTTCTTTCACAAACAAAGAAGGTTCGCAGAAACCAAAACCCCAACCCAACTGCCACATCTCCTACCTCCACGTGTACGGGTGTGATTAACCGCGCTTCCCGCCTACTTTGACGAGTTCCATTTCTAACCCTAACAAATTACCTCTATATAAACCCCTCACTGCCCCCATCTTCCTTCATCACCTCCATTTTCGAAAGAAAAGAAAACTGCTTCATACACATAGAAAAAGCTCGATCCGGTCCTCTAAGAAATTTCTCCTCGTTGCTGTGGAAGATTTTCTCGAGAAACAATCTTGTTCCGACGAAAATCTTTCTCCACAAGCAGCAGCGTGTTCCGAGATCGATTGTTTGCTTTTTATATTCGTTTCCAATGGCTCGCTCTTTCTCCAACGTTAAGGTCCTCTCCGCTCTTGTTTCTGATGGCTTCTCTTCCGCTCTCAGCCGGTATTTCCTGTTTTTCTTGGATCTGTCTCGATTGTAGTGTTATTTTCTTTTTTTGTCGATGTTTATTTTGGTTGTTGTTTGTTTGTTTAGGCGTGGTTATGCGGCGGCTTCGCAAGGAGTTGCGTCGAGTGCGGTTAAAGGAGGAAGTGTTGCGGTGGCGAGGAGCGGTAATATGTTGAAGAAATCAGGGGAGGAGAAGGTTGTTGGATCGTCTGAGAAGGTTGCTTGGGTGCCGGATCCTGCCACTGGCTATTACAGACCGGAGAATCGCGGCGATGAGATCGATGTTGCCGAACTTCGATCGATTCTTCTTAAGAACAAGAACTGAAAGGATTTTCCCGAAATGAACTGAAAAAAAATTAATAACAATAAGAAACCTTAAAGATGATCGGATTCTATTCATCGTAAAGAGACCTTCCGGCTTCGGATCGAAATTGAAAGAGGATTGGATCGGGCATGAGCGTTAAATTTGTGAAGCAGTTTGGGGATTGGACAACACACTATCGCTTCCGTTTAGACGTTAAGTTTTTCTCTACCACAACTTTTCTATTGCACTCTGTTTTTAGAATTTGAATGTTTCGTTTCCTGCGTACGGTTACGCTAAAATACACAATGAATGAATGATTGAAATAGACATTATTTGTGTAGCCTTTGGCTTCTGTTCTTCGTTCTTCGTTCTTCAAATTCCTTTTCCCTTTTCCTTTTCAATTTGTTGATTACAAAACTAAATTCACGCGGAACCTCTGTTCTAGAAGAGTAGAGAAGCTTGCCTTCTGGTGAAAGAACAGAGTCAGTAAAGCCTGATTTGGAACGATGTTTATGATTTCATTCCTTATGAGATGACGCTTCAGCTTTCAACTGTTCATGGCTTACAACGATTGGATGTATGAATTCAATTTTCCATTTCTTTATGATATGCGTATGATAATTATGATTCATAGACTCTGTTCTTTTACTCATTACATAAATTAAAAATTTTAATGGAAGTTATCATTTTAATTTTAGGTAAAAGTATATCCTTTTCCCCCTAAAAACATTGGATCAAAGTTAACTTGGACGACTGCGATTGGTTAGACCTTTGAAAGTACCCTTACACGGAATAAATTTCAAAATTAAAGTGAAAAAAAAAATGATACTTTTAATTAATTTGTTATTGGAAGGTTCATGTGATTAAATTAATTTCGTCATTAATGTTTAAATCTACCGAAATGGGTGTTTTTCTTTTAAAAAAAAAGCTACCAACTAGATTTTATCTTCTGATTTAAAAAAGTCTCACCCAAATGTTCTATAACAAGTCCCGTTATTTGTTGTTGGAAATGAATACTGCTAAATCACAAGTGTTATTTGTTGCTGGAAATGAATATGGAAATGAGTACTTCACAATCACAAGTGTTATTTGTTGCTGGAAATGAGTACCGCACAATCAGAAATGAGGAAATGAATATGGAAATGAGTACTTCACAATCACAAGTGTTATTTGTTGCTGGAAATGAGTACCGCACAATCAGAAATGAGTACCGCACAATCGTCTCCCAGGAATTAGGTACAAAAAGGGGATGATATATATTTAGATACATATAAATAGACATTCATGATATTTTGCTATAGTATAGACTATAGACTATAATGGTATCAACTTATATGTCAAGGTTCTATTCGATGGGATGGAATATAAATCAAGAGAGATGGCCGAGTGGTTGATAGCTCCGGTCTTGAAAACAGGTATAGTTCGAAACAAAGAACTGGTTCGAATCCCTCCTTATGCTCAGCCTTTTGTTTGGCGAATAGATTTGTTTCTTTATTTTGTGTAGAAAATTAATAGAGACAAAGTTATTAATGGTTTGAAAAAAAAATTGAATTAAAATTTTTAAGGGTTAGATAGTTACAAGACCGATATTTTAATATTTCAATTTATGAGGACTAATTAAAAATTTTAATTTATGTTATTTCGATGATGTCCTTAGCTATCGTTGTGGGCCACACGACGTTAACCACAATCACGTGGCGAAATCACAATGGGCAACATTCCATGAACGTGGTTCTCCTTCACGACAACCACATGGTGAAAGGATATTAAAGGGTGGGGCCTTGTTTCTAAGTTGGTATCTTCATTTTTCATTTCATAACATCCAACTTCATAATTGAAAAAATAAAAATAAAATAATTGACAAAAAAAAAACTAAGATTCCATGAAGGGCAGAGATTCAAATCTCATTCATTTCATGATAAATGAAGTAATATATGAACGAAAAGACATTATAATATATGAACAAAAAGACATTATCGGTACATTTTATCAGCCAACTATTGTTCTATCTATTTCATATATCATTCACATCAATTTCCAAATATTTCAATAAGTTTCTAAGAACCAAGTTTATAAGACCCAATTTTCTGTCTTTATTAATGACATTTACTTTTATTTTTATTTTAAATTCTTAGAAATTAATTTCAATGTGAAACTTTCTATTTCTATCTTATAAGAATCCTAAATGTTAATAAATAAAGTCAAGGGAAAAAAATGTCATAATTTAAAATTAAAACTAACAACATAAACAATACCCTATCATTATTTAATATATTAGCAAAAATGAATACATTAATTTTGAATTAATAGATACATCACTTTCAACTATCTTCATATACCTCTTCCCACTACTCTCACCCAATCAATACCGAATATATGCATATTGTTAATGTATTACTCATTATTAAAGTAAAACAACAATTGTTAGGTAGAAATCAAACGATCAATTTTTGAGATAGTGATAGTGATGAGTGTATCATTCAACGAATGATACACGATTTGACAATAAAAAAAATCACTTAATGCATTAATATATTAAGTTGAGATATAAGCATGAGAAAAAAAATTATGGAAATATAATACAATCTCCTAAATGGTATTTATTGTACTCAGAAAAAAGTAAAAAAAAAAACCCTTAGATGGAGGCTATAAAGTCAAGTTTGAAATAGTAAAAAGTTTGTTTCATAATTACCTTTAAAAAAAAAAAAGTAGGATTGATAATGTTTGTTTTGTTATTTACTAAATTATACTATTTAGTTCTTAAATAATAATAATAATAATAATAATAATAAACATTTTGTAATATTATTTTTCACTTTCTAATTTACTCTTAAAAAAAAAAGATTAAGGAATCCAAGTGAAATTTGAAAACTATGAGTAATGGAAAAAAACAAAAAAAATTGGATTAAGATAAAATTTGAAAACTAAAACAATAATTAAATATATAAAAAAAAAGATTATTATTTATTTATTAAAAACTGCACCCCATGAAGAAAGAAAACATCATAAGCTCAATGGTCTAATTTCTAGCATCAACCAATTTTATTTGAATATGCACTCAAATTGAACCAGACGAGTTGGTGATGAATACTATCAAAGGGTTTTGGATTATATTTTTATTTATTAAAATTCAAATCTCTCGACACGATCAGATCGGAAAAGCGAAAGAAAAAAGAGAACAAAAAAGAATCGGAAGAAACATTAGAAATCCTACTCAATTCCAGCAGCGAATCAAACATTCACAACATAATTATGCATTTATCTTATTAACTTACCCCCCATTTCCACCAAAAAAACAACCAATTTAAAATCAAGAGATTCCTACCTGAGATTCGAACCCAACCCAACCATTTCCAGTTCAAGCTGGTGAAACAAGAGATTTGGTTTTAATTTTCCCCCCTTTTCCATTCTTGCAATCGGCTCCACACCCACCCGGCGGCAGGCACTCGGAGAAATTATCCACTGGAAACGACGCCGTGGCCACCCCGACCGAGAACAGCAGATCGTCGCCGTTTCTCACCACCTCCACAATGTTGACCCAGAAGAACATGAATTTAACAGTCACCCCTTTCAGATCCGTTAGCCTATTCTTTGAGATCTGCCCACTAATGGTGGCTTTGTATCTCAATTCATATGGATCTTCCGGCGAGAATTGGCAAGCTTCATTCAAATAAGCCTCCAATTTTCCGGTGGTTCGATCAAGACTACAACCCACAACACCTTCTGGGAGGAGGCCTATTGGGAAGTTGAATTCCCGGAGAATGTCGTACACCGACGGTGCTTCGCCGTTGTTGGTGGCAGGCGATGCAGCGGCGGTCGACATGGAGATGTGGAAGAATGTGGGCAAGGGAGGCTGAGGCTGAGGCTAATGCTAATGCTGTGGCAATGAGACCATTGAGGGGGGAAAAATAGTTGTTTCTTTTCCTTGGTTGTTCTAAAAATAGGATCTCCCATCTCTCCCCCTTTCTCGCTGAGAAAATTTTAATCCCACCATTTTCCTGGAAAATTGATGTGGAAATGCTATGGCTGACTGGGAAGATTCTAAATTTAAGATCACAGAAATAGAGGGTAGCACCAAAAAAATAGGTTTACGAGAACTATGGACATGCTAATCAAACACGTGCAACTCATAGAATGCTCATTCTCCAAGAGCAGATCATACAAACATTGAGTTCCAATATTCCCCCAAGTTTCCATTCGATGAACTTTCCAAGACATTCAAATAAAGCGATGTTGCAAAAAGAATTTGGTAGTGCAAACAGTGGCTGAAGATTGAACTCCAACATGAGCTTCTCTTCTTGATGATATCTATGATTAAAAACGAAGAGTAGACTCTGATGTACAAAGATCCTGTCTCTCTAGAATGGTATGACACTTTGAGCATAAGCTCTCGTGACTTTGCTTCTTGTTTTACCAAAAGGCCTCGTACCAATGGAGATGTATTCTTACTTATATATCCATGACTATTCCCTAAATTAGTCCCTCTCATCAATCCTGAACAGATCCTTCACGCTGATATGGTGGTCTTAGACTTTTACCTCACCTAACAAGATCCCAAGAAGCAGCCCCCAAGGGGTAGGGGTGGTGGGTCTCTAACAAGATCCCAAGAATCAACCCCCAATTGCTTGTTCAAATCGAAACCCCTGATGTCTCCACAATCTGGGTTGGGAGTGGGGTCAGACTTTCTTTCTAAAAAAAACAGGATCCCAAAAAGTATGTTTTCAGTCTGGGAGTTCCAGATTATGTGAAAAAGGAACAAAAAACAATGGTCTAAAAGAACTTGAAATGAACAATCCAGATGGATAAGAATTGATTCTATAACTGTACCTTCTCCCATTATGGTGGGAGTACTAAATAGTTCAAAGGCAGAATATGACCAACAACAAGGCATATTTTTCAAGATCTGGTAACTAGCTAACAGACAGGAAGCGATTGCCAATGGAAAAACAAAAGGAATATGATCTAACTGACTCATAATTGACTAATTGAACAATAGGCCTCAGTGAGAAAATGAAACCTGAGGGAGAGGCTGCCAATGAAAAAAAGGCGGAATATCATCTGATTGACGAACTGAAAAGTAGGCAGAGTAAGAAAAAGAAGCCAGTAAACGGAATCCGACTGATGAAGATAAGAATCTAGGGTTTCAGACAAACTGATTATGCGATTGATGCCATAGATGATTAAAAATGTGGAACCATTAAACCTAATAGATTGAATTGTTCAAATCATAAATAAGCAATCGAATGCATCAAGAGAATCAGAGACAGGCAGCAGATCACAATGGCAGAAAAATACAATTCTATTTTCCCCCGAAGAGACGATTATTTCAACAAAAGTAGAACAGAACAATAGATAGAGCAAATCTCGATCACCTAAACTGCACTTAAATTTAAGTTCAAAGCAACAAAACATCGTCAAAACAAAACACTCCATAAATTATTAAACACATATATTACCAAATTTCAAGAAGCCGAAACCAAGCTCCCAACCTTGTCGCAGTCAAATCCACATCCACACTGCGGCGATTCATAGAAACTATTAATCGGAAAATTAGCAGAGGCAACTCCGATAGAGAATCGAAGTTCGTCACTATCGCTAACGACTTCAACGATGTTGAACCAAATCAACAAGATCTTAACACTAACACCTTTCAAATTTTTGATTACGCCTTGAGAAATCACGCCTTTGACGGTAGGTTTGTACTCCAATTCGTAGGAATCGATCCAGAATCTGCACTTCCGATTCAAAAAGAGGCTGAACTCTCCGGTGGCTTTGTTGAACTCGTAGCCAGTAACACCAACGGGAAGAATGCCGACAGGGAAGCCGTACTGCTGGAGAATATCGTAGGCGGAGAGAGATTTTTGAGCACAGGCGAGAGGGATCGACGACAATGAGATGAAAGCAAGGAGAAGAAAAGGAACCAAAAGCTTAGAGAAACTCATATTTATAGATTTCGTTCTTCTGTTTTGATTTTGAGTAGAAAATTAAGCTGCCAGATCTTAATAATACCTTTGCCAATGGGAATTTATTTATTCATTTATTTTTTGTTTTCTTAAAAGACCAATAAAACTGAGATATAAGGGAGTCACGTGTTCCACGTGCTAGATTTGACATTTTTATTTTTTACTTATATTATTCTTTTTTAAAATTAGTGAAACTATAAATTAAAAATTTGAGATCATGTTGTCTAAAAATAATCCTTGCCTTTTAAATTTAATTTTTAAAATTATTTTGAGTTTGTATCTATTTTGTCTTTGGTTAATAATAAGTGTCGATTTAATATTTAAACTTTTAAAAAAATTTAATAAATCTTTAAACTTTCAATTTTATAGCTAATTATCTCACTAGAATTTGTGACAAAAAAAATTCTTAGTATATTTGTAAATCTAGAACCATTATTGAAATTTGCAAATTTGCAAATATATATATATAATTTCTATATTCTATATTATTCAATTTTAATCAAGGGAACAAAACTTAATTAAACCCGAAGCATATTTTTTTTTGGAACCTTTAAACATCAAAGACTTGTGAGTGTATTTTTTTTTTTCAAACCTTATAGATCAAAAGTGAATTTATGATCTTACAATACAAAAAAAAGTAGTAACGTTACTGTCCAAAAATACGATACATAGAATGAGAAGACAGTAAAAAAGAAGTGAGACTATGAACTTTTGATATTATATCTAATAAATCATTGTCAATAATATTTAAGACTTAAAATTGCCTTAAATTAGGCTACCATATAATCTTAAAATATTACCATGTTGAGGATTGTTAGGAGAGGAGTCACATTGGCCTAGTTATGGGCTTGATCATAAGTTTATAAGTAACGAATAAATGTCCATTGGTTGAGGTCTTTTGAAGAAACCAAAATCAAAACCATGAAAGCTTATGCTCAAAGTGCACAATATCATATAATTGTGGAAAGTCGAGATTTCTAACATGATATAAGAGCAATACTTTTAATTTAGTTATGTCAATAGAATTCTCAAATGTCGAACAAAGAAGTTGTAAGACTGAAGGTGTAGACAAAAGTGACTTAAGTGTAAAATAAATGGTATATTATGTTTGAGGGCTCCCAGCTCTAGAGAAGGAGTCGAGGCTCGATTAAAATGAGATTGTTTGAGAGCTCTATAGGCTTCAGGGGAGGCTTTATGGTGTCCTTTGTTCGAGGAGAGGATTGTTGAGTATTGTTAAGGAGAGAATCTTGTGCTCAAAGTTTAATATTGTGGAAAGTCGTGATTCCTAGCCAAAAATATCTCAAACTCCTTACTTATCTAATCAACAACAAATCACAGAGATTTATGAACAAAGCTGATAAAACTTTGAAGCAGGCACCATCACACTTAAAACCGTTAATAAATACCCTCATAAAACTACCCTATCTATCCCGCATGAATGGTCATTTAAACAGACATATCAACGTGAAAACAGTAAGAACAAACAATAAAATGGAAGATTATCATTAAAGAATGACAACACTAAAGGCAAATTACCAGTTGTAAAGGGTATTCACAGTGACCTCAATTCATGATTTTGAGAGGGAAGAGCATGTAAACCTTTTATGTGCAGGAGTAGTAATCCACAAAGCTCGGACTTGGCTCAGTTCTCGCCACCAGCACCACCATATTTCCAAGACCAGATCTCCATGGATGCTTTCTGCTGACACTTTCCAAAGATAAATCAAGTATGAAACCACTACATAATTGTGATGATATACAAAAATGCAATCTCTAATCAAACAGAAGAACAACAATTTGGAGGCTGAAAGGAAATAAAGTTAGGAATGAACCAATAAGAGATGAAACGCTAATCTCTACTAGCTCGCATCCCTGAGTCTTTTTATCAAGGTATCCAACGACTTCTTTTTCGGATTCTGCTTCATATTTCGACTTCCGAAGGTTCCGAATAACCGATCCGAAGAATCTTTTAGCTTCTCGGATATTGTGACGACTTTCTTGTAGTCTAGACTGTTGTAACTTCTCTCTCGAATCACTGGATTCAGGAAATTCTCTGGATGGCTGCTCAAAAGCAAGTTAATCATTTGTCTTGCTTCAGAAAGAGCTGCCTTTAACTGATTTAGATCCTCCTCCGCATATATAGAAGCTTGATTATCGACAAAAGCTTCCAATAATTTAATATCGACGTCGAACCCCATTACAGCATTAAGATTAAACCTCTTTACCGAATCGGCTTGTAAAGCTCCGACGATCATCACCGATATGTGAGAAAGAACATCTTGTAATACTCTTTGAAGGACTTGAACAGGCAATATCTGTTGAGCTGTGGAAACCAGAGTTTCTAAATAAAAAATAACCTCATTTACATATTCGTTACCATTTTGTAGAGGCTCATCAGGTACCCAGTTAACATTCTCAATCAACAACATGAAACTATCAACCTTTCCTTTAAGCAACCCCGAAAGCGTCTCTTCCGCTGCCTCACGGGCTTTGATCAGTGGAAAGCGTTGCCTACCCCTCTCAGCCATTCTCAATGGAATACCAGAAAGCTGAGCAGCGTGACGAAAAAAGAAATCGCATGCTCGCTCGAAGACAGCCATATTTGCAGCCATTTGCATGGCTTGAGGAACTCCATGGACAGAAGAACTTATGAGCTTCAACAAGGCTCCATCCAGGACTTCACTTAATAGCCTATCCAAATACTTCTTAACTACATCGTAGAAATCTAGCTGCCCACCATATGACATAAAACTCACAGCATCCTCAATGAAAGACCTCACAATTCGACAGCAATCAGGCACTGTGGTGGAAAATGGTGCAATGTAGGGAAATGCAGGTACAATATCTGAATCTTGTAGCTGAAAAGATAGAACATTCATGGAATATTCATACTCTTTCTTCATCAACATTTGTTCAAATTTGTCAGCGGACAATGCCTCAGTAATCTGTTTACGGCAATCTGATATCAATAGTTCGTGATACTTATCCCGGTGCTTGCTCAAAACATCTAACAAGGGTTCAACTGGATACCAATATCTACGCAAAGTTACTCCTAGCAAGCTCACATAATCCTTGATTAACAAAAGATGATTTGCAGTTTGCATTCTAGAAAACTGATCTTCAAGAACAGAACACATTTTACTCATAGCAGTTTCCCATAGATTCTCAACCTCCATTTTTGATATCAGACCACCACTAGTTCTAAAAATCCTATCCTCCACAATGAAAAATCCAGCAATTTGAGCGAAAAACGTTTGATGCGATTCAAGGAAAGGAGTCATTGATGATACCTGAAAGTCGGATGTTAATTGAAGCTTCCGATTCTCAAAGTAATACTGTTTGAATCGATCTTCGAGTCCTAAAGTCTGGTGTATGTGATAGGCTCTATACAATGGAGTCAAATCAAACCCTAGATGTCCACCTCCGCCGTTGGAGTACAAATCCTTTGCATCATCCCCAACTGTACCAAGGCCGTCTTCATCCTCTTCCTCCAAAACGTACACACAATCTCTTAAGCTAAGTCGACTCTGTTCCTCCGCTTGGCGCTGCTTGATTCGCAGATCTTCTTCACGTTGGCGAGCCGACGACGCTTGACTGATTGCTAACTGTCCCAAAGTCCGACTGACGGCTCGGATCTCTACCAGCCAATCCCCAAACTCCTTGCTCACTTTCCTCTCTATATACGAACGAATTTCAGGAATATACTTCTCCAGCATCCTCTTCAGCGTTGACGATGGCGTTTTGTCCAAAAACTCGTTCTCAATCGAGTCCAAGCACTTCAAAGCCATATAGAAATTACCGTCCTCCAAGTGTTTGTTCGCTCTCGTACAAAGTTCTATGGTATGAACACAGGCGCGGACCGAGTCGAGCGCGAGATTGAGGTTCCGCGACACCGTCCGCGCTTCAACGAAGGCATCTAAAGAAGAAAGCAGGGGAAGACCGACAGATTGAAGCTTAGAGTTGGATTCAGAGAGAGCAGATTTAAGAGAATCGACATCAGATAGAAGGGATCGGAGGTCGTCAACAGCAAGGATGAAATCCTGGTAATGAGCCTTGCAGACCTCTTCGATCTCCAATTCCTTGGACTTGGAGAAGGCGCGTAGATGATGAAGCAGAGTCTCTGGCTTCCCGGAGACAAAAGCCTTCCGTACAAACGGAACTAGATCCTCGCCGTTGCAGATCGCGGAGGAAAGAAGAAGCTGGTCGAGTTTATCGGCGGAGTCACCGGAATCAGCGGCAGACGGCGCCACCTTTCGGCGGTATTTGGAGGAGCTCATAGTGGGAAGGATCCCGGCGAGAGGGCGGCGGTTATGGGCGTTGTGAACAGAGGGAATTTCGGGGGTGGATTTTGTTATTCATTAGAAAATAGAAGGAAAATGGGGGAGTCGAAAGGCAATATATTTTATTGACGAAAATGACACTGCCCATGAATGCTGATCTGGCTTTGACGGATTGAAAATTTGGGGATTGACAAAGGGTATTTTGGAGATTCTGGACACTCATGTTGACCGGAGGAGGAAGAGGCGACGGGAATTTTGACGCGGGTAATTCGGCGGCGACGGTACCGGATCGCATCTTGAGAGTATAATTTACTGACAGTAAGAGCTCCCGGTATGGGTAAAGATGGGTAAATATATATATATTATAGACTAAACCTGGCAATTTAAAATTAAAAAGGAAAATAAACGTCTCAATTTTTATATCTATTAAACAATTTCTTAAATATATATTTTATAAATCATTAGAACATAAAAATTATCGTTGTTAATTGAACTTCAAAACGAGTTGTGTTTTTTTATTTCAATTTAAATTTTGTATCTATTCAAAATTTTAAAAAAATTCTTCTTTAAATTTATAATATTTATTAGTTATAAATTAAAATTTTAAGGTTTAATTAGACTTAATAAAATAACTAAATTATATATTTTTTTTTAGTGTGTTTAATACCTATTAAATAAGAAAGTTTTTTATAAAATTTTAAAATTATCACCCAATTTAAAATTTTTAACTTTAGTTTAACATCCGTATAATTAGTCGTGTCATTCAACTAAAACCTTATTGTAAAATTTTAAAAAAAGCAAAGTATAAATATAAATAAAATTGGTAATTTTAAAGGACTTTCCTTCTCGAGACTCAACACAGATTTACTCGTGTTGTATTATTTTAATAAAAAGAGATCTTTCGTAGTTAGTAAAACACCCACTCCAATTCAACCGCTATAGAAAAAGTAAATTATTATATGAAGCTATGGCATTATCAAATTTAACATAATTTAGAAAGAAAAAAAACTTTAATCTTTTATATATATATATGTTTGTCACTTTTCAACCACTCTAACCAATCCGTGTTAAATTGATAATTATTATTAAAATTCTAATTCTTCAAAATTTAACAATAAGAATAAAAAAAAACGTATTTTTGGTTTTAGAATTTATAGAGTTAAAATATTTTTCTCATAAAAATTATGGTAAATAAATCGTGGGAAAACAAACATAAATTAAAAAAAATAAAAAACAACTTGTTTATCAAACAAGTGAGTACCAAAACTATAAAAACCCTCCAACATCAGTGCCTTTTGGTATCAATGGAGGTTGCAAGTCATTTATCAAACAAGAAAATCTTGAATAATCATTTAATGTAACGCTCCAGATCCACCACTAACAGATTATCTTTTTTGGGCTCTCTCTTTCCCTCAAGACTTTAAAACACGTCTACTAGAGAAAAGTTTCTACACCCTTAAGAAACCCTTATATAGAGTGTTTTTTTTTACTCCCCAACCAAGGTCATCTAGATTACAGGTTAGTTCAGAACAAGATTGGCATACTAGAAGAGATGAGAAACAGAAAAACTGCAAATTCAAAACCACGTAAAGCTCACCTTTGATCAATCAATATGCATTTAATCTTCCAATAAATTCCATTCAGCAAACACGGTTGACAAAAAACAATGAACATAAACTAACAAAATTACCAGGCTTAAAATCCTTGGTGTCTTCGACATGATGAAGTAACAAGGTCCAAACTGAACAAAAAAGCTGCAAAAGCCCTCCTCAAAACACTACTACTCTAGAATAATGGTGCCATCAGAAGTAAACCTTCCCCTTCGATGCTCCTTTGTAAAATTCTCACTTCTTCGATTTCTTCGATAGCCTGCACATAACGAACCGATACTTAGTATCGCAAAATGAAGATAGATTTACATAGATTATCACGGTTAATTCTTACTGAGTAGATTGAGCAGCAGGTTGAGCTGCTGATGTCACGGGTGGTTGTTTCTCCCCAGGTCCCTATAACATCGAACAAACACGAATTACAACAGCATAGAAGGTACAAACATTATGTTGTTAACAGTCAAGAGTTAGAAACCTGTGCCAATCGTTCCTCCCTCCGAGCAAACTTCCTTTCCCTGCTGGCTTTGTTCTTGGCCCTCTTAGCCTCGAATTGGTCTGACAATGTCTTCTCTCTTGCCTTCTCGGCCTTCGACTTGTGGATGCTCTCCATCAACACACGCTTGTTCTTAAAGACATTACCCTTAACTTTCATGTACATGTCATGATACATATGCTTGTCGATCTTCTTGGATTCTCTATATTTGCGGAGCAATCTCCTGAGAACACGCATTCTCCGCATCCAGAGGATCTTGGTCGGCAACCTTGCCTCCCTGGTACCCTTTCTCTTACCTGAATAAGGTTTAAACTGTGAATTTTAGTACAAAAACAGAATAGTGCTCATCAAGTTCTTGACTTTGTGTCTAAAAGGGAAAAACAGTGATATATGCATAGGGAGTACTAAAATAAGATTAAACACCATAAAGCTTCTCTATAATATACATAAATCAAGGCTTCAGAAGAAAAGTACCATATCCAGAGTGTCGACCCTTTCTCTTGGCCTCTTTCATACGGCGTGCTCGAGAACGGGAGTGGATCTTGGTTGGCTTCCTGATGACGAAACCATCCTTGACCAACTTCCTAATATTTTGGCCTGTACTCAACAATCCAGACATTAATTAGCAACCGAGTCACAAACAGTATTATCTGTTAATCAGGTACTAAAGATCACAAAATGACAATATTTTTGCTAAAAATCAGTAGTTACATATCAGTAATAACATATTATAGATAAACATTACTCCCGACAGAAGATAGAGCTTGTGGAATTTGGAAGTGTAACAAGGCGTAAAAGCGAAACAAACTCCATGGCGAAAGTGCCTTCCTCGCTATGCGAAGAATCTGAGGGAAATAGTTTTTTAAAACTTAAACAAGATTTTTGTTCAATAACAGCAATTTCCTATGCAACTCAATGATATCATCTCCTAGCAATCTACTGCAAATCATTCAGCCAAGGGATTAACTAGGGTTTCAACTAACGACGACGGAAACAAAATAGTATAATTACCATAACCAAGAAAAATAACAAGGAATCACAATTCCAGACTTAACCTAGGGCAAAATTTTCAGATCCGAAAACGTATTTCATCTAGAAAACCTAAGGGACACAGAACAATCTTCAGATCATGAAATCAAACGAACAGAAAACTTCAAGCAACAACATGGAGATTGAACATAGATAGAATCTAAGTGAACATAGATGGAGAAAGCGTACGAGAATTCGCCATGGAGATTTCGTTGACCTCATTGGGATCGAGCCAGACCTTGCCTTTCCCGCACTTGAGGACACTGGCGGCGAGCCGCTTCTGGAGCTTTAGCGAAACCATTTTTTCTCCTCCCTTCCCGGCCGCTTGTTGCAGAGAAGATAAGCTTACAAAGGAGAAAAGGAGTGGCCTTCTAGGGTTTTAGAAGTGACCAATTTATTGTGGGCCTCGACCCAAAAACAAAAATAAAAATAAATTTAATTTTATATTTTAAAGTTTTAACAAAGTCTAAAAATATATATATTCTTAAATTTTTTATTTTTTTTAAATACTTTTAACTTGCAAGAGTAATTTAAAAAGTTTGGATATAATCTATAATGTATTGTATTGATAACAATTTCCGCCCATATTTTGACAGTAAGATTTTTTTTAATATTTTTTAACATGTTTTTTTTTTAAGTTTAATGATATTTTTGAAAATAGTCGGATGCTATTCTTAAAATAAAGTATTAAGGTTATGAATATGTTTTATATTTTTTTTAAGTTTAAAAATATTATTAAATTTTTTAAAATCTAGAGATATTTTAACACAAAATACAAAGTTTATAATTATTTTTATTAATTTAGTATATAAATGTTTTATATTTTCAAAGAAATTTATTAATAGAAATAAAAGTAGACAAACGTATTATTTAAGAAGTGAGTAGTTATCAAAACGTAGTCGTTTTTAGCTGTGTCGTGCATCCTCCGGGCTAAAACATTGCAAGACCTCAAAAAATGGCTCTCCCAAGGCAGCTGATCTCTGCAACCCCGACGATGCTACTGTGGCTGCTGGCCACTGCCCTCATTCCTTCGACCACAGTAAGAGAGTTGAGTTGGATTGTGTAACTGCTTAATTCTACCGCTAATAAAATATTGTCATCTTTAGGCTTTCTCTCTAGAACTTCCTCTCACGGTTTTTAAAACAACTTTCCTGTATAATGAGCTATCCACCATAATATCGGGTCTAAAGTAGGACTTATACTATATTCAGATCGCATAGATCACCAACCCAACTAATCCGAATTTTCGATAAAAAAAAATTCATTTAACTCAGCTCGTGTATACTTCTAAATATGGGATAACAATTAAATCGAGCGGCTAAAGGTACAAATTGTGGGTTCATTCGTGCATTAAATTGTTATGGAGGTGTTGTAGCAAGAATCAGTTGCATGACTTCGAATGAAAAAGGGAACGAAATGGCTCCTTTTTCATTCTTCACCTTTCCAACCGACAGCTATGACTATATTGATGGTGTTAATCTAACACATGCGGAAGCAATTTTGATCTTAGGCACTTTTAGAACATCAATTATTGTAAATAAGTAGCATGTTCATAAGTATTAAAACTTAATGAGTTTAAATACTACCTTTTTGTAGTTCAAATTCCTTTTGCCTCACGAACCGGTTTCGAACCACCACTAGTGTCTTCTCCACTATCCTCCGGCCTTAGAACGGGGTTGTGGAATCCGGTGAGTGACTAAACTTGGGAGGAATTTTGTATATGTGAAGAGAGTGTTTGTGAGAGGTTTTTCTCAAGGTTTTTCACCGAGATGAAGAAGACCTCCCATGTTTGGCAAACATGCAAGTTTGGTTAAACCAAATTTTGACACCTCAAAATTCCACTAACATGGATTTTTCCATTAGATGAAGTCAACATTTTGACTTTCTTCATTTTAATTCAACAATTAATTTGAATAATGAATTTCAAATTAAAGTAACATTAAATGATTAATTAAACTATTTAATTAATATTTAATATTGATTCAAAGGTCAATCCCAATCAATTTGGACACATAATTGATTAAGATATTTAAATCTTATTTAAATATCTCAGATTCTCTCTTTTTGTTTAATTCGTAAATAAAACAAAATTGCGGTTAAATATATCGTATATATGTAACGCATATTCCCTAATTTGAATTCGAACACTTTGAACTCACTCGTCACATTGTTCTATGGTTTAGTCCGATATGAGCTAGCAGAGGAACCTAATGGACCTATAGATCATGGGCTCCAACGATCCAAGATTAACCGGTTAAACTCATTAACCTAGTTAACCAACATTCGTTAACTACTAGGACACTCCACTATAGCCTACTAGTTTCACTCCCCTCACTATAGATATATTTCTGTCCATTTGATATAACCATGATTAGTAAGTCGATCCTTCACAAGTTGTTCGTAACTAGAGCTGGGTCAATTTACCGTTTTACCCCTGAAGTTACTTCTTGTTCCTTATGTCTCACTGATCCTCTAATGAACAACTGGTTTGTGGTCCAACCAGTAAACCGAATCCCTCTCAAGCCAATGAGAGGGTGGGGCCCCTTGTTCAAGACCTGAAGTCAGTGTTTAAGGGAACTACCTTTCTTCTATCCCTAAAAGCGGGTAGGAGTGAATTTCGTCTTGCACCCCATGTCCCCAGCCATTCACCCAGTCTTACCCCTGAAATGGGAGGCCTATTGAGTCGGCAAACTAGAGCCACTCTCACCCATGCAAATCTAAGGATAATTCCGAATAAACAGGAGTTCATGGTTAACTCAGGATTAAAACCGAGTTACCTAGGTTATCGAATGAAAAGAAAATCAGTCTCAACACTAAACGACATTATAAAGTGAGAGTGGTTTTCTTCATGGTCCAATCTTATGCAATACTCATTGCATAGGACGCCCCCACTCACATGTCTCCACATGTACAATTTAGTGATCACATTGTTTATATCATATACAAAAGTGGGCCGCATCCATAGTGTCCCCAGAATAAGATACTCAGCCTTATCCCTATACTATAGATCATTTTGACTATATACTTGAACTTGATCGACTCTTATGTCTCTACATATAGTTCAAGTAATCATACTATAGCCAAAGTGTTCTTAGTTTATTGGATTTAGATTAATGATCATAAAGTTTACTTTATTCAATAACAATTTTTACGGACTAAACAACAATAATAACTTTATTGAAAATAGAATATATCTTTGTTTACAAACTATGAGTTTTAGGACATAAAACCCAACATATATTGGAAGAAAGTCTCATATCGGCTAATTTAGAGAATGATCATGAGTTTATAATCAATGAATACTATCTCCAATCATTGATGTTAGACGTTTTGGAAAAGCCCAAAACAAAGTTATAAGAGCTTATGCTAAAAGGGGACAATATTATATCATTGTGAAGAGTCGTGTTCGTCTAAGAAACTATTTCTTAGTCATATTGTTAGCTTCCAAGCTAACGGGCAAGGCCAAAGTCACTCAGTGCAAAACATTTCTTCCTCCTTCGCCATGTGAAGACTACAAACACCTCCGACATTAACAATGACATTTCGGGTGCTCCATTTCCTTCTTTTCGAGTGTGTCATCAAAAGAGAAATGAACGGATGTTAACAGTAAAAAAAAATACTTTTAATTCAACACGTAGGGTTGAAGATTTAAGTTTACCTTAAGCTTAAAAAATATATATCCGACCAGGATTCAACATTCAGATTTGATACCTAATGATCTCGACATTCACACATATCAACACGAGTCATTTCAGCATATTTTGTTCTCAATCATATGTTTTTTAGTAAAATTTTCGAACTTTTATTTAAGGTTTTTTTAATTATTTTATTATCGGAATTGCTCTCATTTAAATGTGGTATCAATTCATTTATATACCACTCATTCACTGGGATGTCATAGCAACACGTTTCACTTAATTAAAAATTATAAATTAAAAAATTAAAGATTGGATACCACTTGTTACAATCACAACGTTTCACTTAATTAAAAATTATAAATTAAAAAATTAAAGATTGGATACCACTTGTTACAATCACACCCTTGTAGCAGTAGGACCTTGTAGAATTAAAAAATTAAAGATTGGATACCACTTGTTACAATCACACCCTTGTAGCAGTAGGACCTTGTAGCAGTAGGAGAACAATTGTGTAACACTTAGCTCTAATCTTAACGGCCCGTTTGTGATAAGGAACTGAAATAAAAATTCGCTATAAATACAATCCTTCCTTGATTTTAGCCACCGGATAAATCTTTTTTCGCAGGGAGACGCCAAAATTTCCTTCCTCCACTTTCGCGAAACAGGTGCTTTTCGAATCTCAGACCCACCTCTGTTTTCTCTGTTCTAACGTAGTTCTTTCACTAATCTACTTTACGTATCTGGAAATTTTCGTGATGATTATTATGTTCAAATTGTATCACAAACTGTTCGATGAAATGCGCAACTTAATTAGCCAATTAACTCGTTCGCAGTTTAATCTGACCTAGTTTCTCCAATGTTCTTGTAGGATTTGATTGTTTTCGCTCGACTTCATTAATTGACTAGTTTATATAATTTGTGAGCCAATGTTATTTGTATCTGGATATTTTCTTATCCAATTTCTACGTGCAGTGTACAAATGTCAGCTGTATTCCCCACATCAGCCGTAGTTTCCAATGGATTTATTAAGATTGGCTGCTTGAAATCCAAAGGAATTGCTTATTCCAATTCCAATTTCCGCTTTGTTGCTTGTAAAATTCCAGGGACATCTATGAAAAATATACATCCAAGCTTGGGTGACTCATGTATTAAGCTGAAATCTACTTCCCTAAAGTGTGTGAAACCTACTGATGAGTCCTTTTTTGAAGACAATACTATAATTACTGATTGGGAGGATCAAGAAGGGGAAATTGAAGAGATGAGCTCACCTTGGGAAGGAGCAATAATTTACAAGAGGAACTCTTCTGTTTCTCATTTGGAGTATTGCACAACATTAGAGAGGCTTGGATTGGAAAAGCTTTCAACTGATGTCTCGAAATCTCGAGCGTCCGAGATGGGACTATATGTGACGAAGGCTGTGAAAGATTATCCATTTGGAACTCCTGTTCAAATCTCCGTTGATGTTACGAGGAAAGAAAAAAAGCTGAGGCTTGATGGTATCGTTAAAACTGTCATCACTCTCAATTGTTATAGGTATCCTATCTGCAAATTAGCTCCCTATACAACATTTCTATTTGTTTGCTTTCAATCAATTTGAACATACTATACTTATACACTAAAATGCTTAAATCATCTTAGCTCTGTCACAAGAATTTTAGTGAATGAGGAAGTATCATCTGTTCTAAGTTTTACATAGATTTCCTAGTTTATAACCTCAACTAAATGGTCGGAGGTTCAAATTCTCATTCCACATGTTCGACTGAAAGAAAAATGTTTGACATAGGTTTACTCACTCATTTGTAACCTTCCTTTTGATGGATGGGTACTCAATATTCATTTTCTTCTATGTATGTGTCGAAGAATACTATGTTATTATTCACACATTTTTTCCTTGTTCAGAAAAGCAACTATATTGCTTACTCAAGCTACTTATCTTCTGCGTTAGATTGCCTTCCATATGATTTCATCAGTTTTAACTTATCAATTACAATTCTAGTTGTTACATTTGATAGGATTTGTTCTATAGGTTTACAAGCCTTGTTGTTGTTTTGGTTGTTCTCACGTCATGTTGACCTGGGATGAAGTATTTTGTGAGATCCCACATCGATTGGGGAGGAGAACAAAACATTCTTTATAAGGGTGTGGAAACCTCTCCCTAGCAGACGCATTTCAAAAACCTTGAGGGGAAGTTCAAAGAGGACAATATCTGCTAGCGGTGTGAGGTGTGTTTGGGCTGTTACAAATGGTATCAAAGCCAGATATAGAGCGATGTGCTAGTAAGGAGGCTGAACCCTGAAGGGGGTGGACACGAGGTGGTGTGCTAGCAAGGACGTTCGGCTCCAAAGTGGGTGGATTGTGGGGTCCAACATCGATTGGAGAAGGGAACGAGTGCCAGCGAGTTCGGCTCCAAAGTGGGTGGATTGTGGGGTCCAACATCGATTGGAGAAGGGAACGAGTGCCAGCGAGGACACTGGGCCCCGAAGAGGGGTGGATTGTGAGATCCCACATCGAGAAGGGAACGAGTGCCAGCGAGGACACTGGGCCCCGAAGAGGGGTGGATTGTGAGATCCCACATCTATTGGAGAGGAGAACAAAACATTCTTTATAAGGGTGTGAAAATCTCTTCCTAACAAACACATTATAAAAACCTTGAGGGGAAGCCCGAAAGGGAAAGTCCAAAGAGTATGATATCTGCTAGCGGTGGGCTTGGACGGTTACATATTTACTTTCTTTGTTTTTTCATCTTACCTCTCTACATCAGTTTACTTCTTTCTTTAGAATGTACCATGTTTATCATGGGAGAAAATCGAGTAATATACGATGAACATGGACTCATAAATTTGTACTGTACCATTTATGCCATTGTCATCGATGTTTTCGACATGCTAATGACCTATGTTGCAGGTGTTGCGAACCCGCTGCTGAATGTGTTTTCTCAAACTTCTCAATTTTACTAAGCCAAGACCCGCTTGACGAACCCGAGGTCATAAACGTTGGAGTCATCAACGGGCAGGATATGTTCAAGACATATGATGGATATGGCGACGAAGATGATGAAGAGTCGATTGATTTGGATGATCAACTCTATTTTCCTCTGGGAGAGAAAGAAATAGATATATCAAAGAACATAAGAGACCTCTTGCATCTGGAAATTACTTTGAATGCGATATGCGATTCGGGATGCAAAGGTATGTGTCTGAAATGTGGTATAAATTTGAATACTGGAAGCTGTAACTGTAGTAAGCAGGATGTAAAGAAGAACGATTTTGGTCCTCTTGGAAATTTGAAAAGGCAAATGCAGAAGAACTCGTAATAGTTGAACGCAGATCATGAATGCTGAGCTCATTTACAACCATGTATTTATAATATGAGTTTCGTTACTACGTGCATGTCATGATTGATTTAAACATGACCTATTTATATTCATGTGGGCTCACTAGCCTTAATCATGCCAATCGAGCGAACTTGAGCCAAATGCCAAACTGAGTTGACAAGGAGCTGTTGAGTTGATTGAAGCCGGTTAGGAGTTACATGCGCTGACCGAAGCCAGCTAGGGCACTGCACGGAGGGCGATCAGTTGAGGGAGCCGACTGAGAGCCGCTTCCTTAGATGTCGGCTAGGAGTTGCACGGAAGGCGATCAATTGAGGGAACTGATTGGGAGTCACTTCCTTAGAGTCGGCTTGAACGGGCCAGTTGAGGGAGCCGATTGGGAGCCGCTTCCTTAGATGTTGACTAGGAGTTACACGTGCTGACCTAAGCCGGTTAGGAGCTGCACGGTGCGCGATTAGTTGAGGGAGCTGACTGGGAGTCGCTTCCTTAGATGTCGGCTTGAATGAGCTAGTTGAGGGAGCCGACTGGGAAGCGGTCGCTTCCTTAGATGTCGACTAGGAGTTACACGTGCTGACCTAAGCCAGCTAGAAGCTGCACGGTGTGCGATCCGTTGAGGGAGCCGACTGGGAGCCCCTTCCTTAGATATTGGCTTGAACAGGTCAGTTAAACGTGCCACGTCAGCTGTTGGATCAACCGAATGATGGGTTACGCACATGTAGGCCTGGTGGAAGCTGGATGCTCGTGGGCTGGGCTGGCTAAAAGCTGGCATTCATGAGTGGGCTTTTGGCATTCATGGATCATCTGTGTGAATGTGGGCCATCTTCGCTTGGGCCACGCTTGTAGTAGGACCGAAAACGCACCATTGGGTCGATATTGCAGTGCTGGGCCGAGGGTCTGCTAGTAGACGAATAAAACTAAAATGGAATGGGATTAATTAGGAGTATACATTCAACCCGACAACCTGGACCAACCCAACTCGAACTATAAGGGTTGGGTTGGGTTGGGTTGGATTAGCATTTCGGGTAGGGTTGAGTTCATTTTTCTGAACCTGAACTGAATCGGTTTGGTTTTGGGTTCATGGGCAAAATCTTCGGGTTGACCCGAGCAAATTAAAATATATTAAATATATTAAGAGTATTATGGAATTAATGGATTTGGCAGAGTGGTACTGAGTCCAATCCAAAAACACTTACGATCGACGCCAATCAAATACATGATTCCGTTCTAATTTTTAAAGAAACTTATGTTTCGTTTATATTATTTTATTATTTTTAATTAAACACTTTAAAATAAAGTAACGTATAACTCATGTTTATATTATTTAGATCAATGTTCATAAATTATATACGTATATAATTTGAAAATATATTCTAAATTAAATATATATTTATTGTAACATTGTTATATCACAATTCATATGCATTTTTATTTTTCTAATAGTTTAAAGGTAACGTATAAATAAGCATATTTCAATTCGATATTTTTATATATTTTTTATTTTTGTTATATACAATACTCTTAAACTAATCATCTTTATTGTTTATTTAATTTCATGTTCTATCCTTGTATTTTTGTTACTTTAACCAATCCTAAAAAAATGTCGGTATTTAATTGTTCTTAGTTTTATGATAATGTAAACTATGTTAATATGTTACAATTTTCTCTCGTCATTTTTTTATTGAATTTATTATTATTATTATTTGTCAATAATTATTATAGATTGATTTGTGTTTGTGAACTTTTTAATATATTTTATCTTTCAAATAATTATAAATGGTGGGTAAATAAAATTAAAAAAAAAAAAAATTTGACAACCCAACCCGGACCCAACCCAAACCCAACCCGAAAATAGAAGGTTGGGTTGTGAAAAGTTTTGGGTTGAGTTGGGTTACCAATCCAACCAACCCGAACTTTTGGGTTGGGTCAAAAAAGTCCTCCAACCCGACTCAACCCGGACCATGTACACCTCTAAGATTAACTACAGTAGACGAATAAAAATAATATTTTAACCTAAAAATATAATTTTTTTTATTTAACAAGCTAATATTAAAATATACCAAATTAACTTATTAGATAATAAAAAATATTAATTAATTTATTAGTTTATGCTTTAACATACTCGCCAAATTTAGAAATTAAGTAGTCAAACATTCTATAATGTTCTAAAACCTAAAAAATTTGAGAATCTTTCGGTGGTCTTTTCTAAATATAGTTATCCCATCAAATTATATATAGGGTTTCATATTATCACTAAAATTCAAGCATCCATTAGTCACTAGCTCGTGCTACTCTTCATCATTTGTGAAACGAGCTTGTAATCCTACAACTTGAATACATTTCACCATGGCCATGGCGAAAGGTTTCAAGCTCTTTCACATCCTGTTCTTAGTCGTTGCTTTGCAATGTTGTGTGAAGGTGGGTGCCACTTTTGACGATGTCACCGGTGAGGAAAGACTCGGTCGTCGATTTTCATTTCGTGCCTTTGGAACACCTGACACACAAGCCCCATCAGCTGCACCGGTCGGAAGCATTGCTGAAACCCCGGAGGGAGCTGCGTCGGTCGAGAGCATCGCTGAAACCCCGAAGGGAGCTGCGTCGGTCGAGAGCATCGCTGAAACCCCGGAGGGGGCTGCGTCGGTCGAGAGCATCGCTGAAACTCCGGAGGGGGCTGCGTCGGTCGAGAGCATCGCTGAAACTCCGGAGGGGGCTGCGTCGGTCGAGAGCATCGCTGAAACTCCGGAGGGGGCTGCGTCGGTCGAGAGCATCGCTGAAACTCCAGAGGGGGCTGCGTCGGTCGGAAGCATCGCTGAAACTCCGGAGGGGGCTGCATCGGTCGGAAGCATCGCTCAAGCCCCAACCATTGCACCAATTGGAAGTAGCACACAAACCCCAACTGAAGAGTAGCGACTGAGGAGTAGCATGGCTATTAATAAAGAAAAACCTAAACAAAAGTGAATCACTATTTTGTAGATAAATTCATTATTTCTATTTTTTTAATAATGGAATGATTTTCCCTCTCTAATATTTTATTCAAATTTATTATAAAAATTTAAAGATAAAATTTTAATTTATTTTTCCTAAAATATATTATTAATAATAACCCGACAACCCAGACTAACCTAACCCTTTAGGGTTTAGGGAGAAATTCTATGGCTCGAATATTTAGTATTATCTTATTTATTACCTATGTCTATTATTTAGATAGAATACTGTTACCCATTCTTACTAAGGGATCCATCGAAGAAGATACTTGTAGACAGAATACTGTTACCCAACTGTTACCTATTCTTACTAACGGATCCATCGAAGAAGATACTTCATAGACAGAATATTGTTACCCAACTGTTACCCATTCTTACTAAGGAAATGCCGTTACCCATTCTTACTAAGGAATCCATCAGGAAAATACTTCTTCTTCAGAAAATACTTTTTCTTCCATTTTTTCGGAAAAGAGGATCAAGACAAAATTAAGATTATGAACCTTCTTACCCTCCAAATGGAAATAAAGAAAATTACAAAATGCTATTAGAAAAAAATAAAAATAAATACATAAGCTAAATACAAAAAGAAAAAAATAAAATAAATTAATAATATAAAAATAAATACATAAACTAAATCTTCTTGTATTAATAGTTTGTCACATGCTTTAATTTTAAATATAAATAAATAAATCAATAATTATAATTTTAAATATATATAAATAAATAAATAATTAATTTTAAAACATATTTTAAATATTAATTAATTTATTATTTATTTATTGCAATATTATTATATCACCATTTATATATATTTTTAATATATATATGTATTTATTTATTAAACTACTCCTTTATATTGTTTAATATTTTTGTTAATTCATGACTTACTAGAAAAAAAATTATAAGATTTACTAGAAAAAAAAAAAAATTACAACTAGTTATAAATGAAATCGTACACAGAGATGAACGATCCAACAATGAACCCAGCAATGAATGACTCAACACTAATGCTACCCATACATAACATCTATGTCAGCCTTTCGGATACATTCAAAAGAGGAGATTATAACAATCTTTCAGTTTGTTTCCGCCCGAGCTAAAAAAACCAATGTCGACCTCTCTTATAAACCAAATGTTTAATAGCTATTTTGTTTTGCTTCAATCTCCCTTATACAAAGAAAAAATGGGAGATTTAGTTACGATTAGGAAAAATTCCACCTTCATTCATGGATCCCTTATTCTTAAGGATTGATCCAATTCAATAAAATTATGTTTCTTAATTTCGTGATCCTTTAATTTCGAACTTATTTTTGGATATAAATCGAGAGAATTTATATTTTTCCTCGAGAGGTCATTTCTTGGTGTCAAAACAGACAAGAAATGTTAGTATTTAGTTTTATGACAATTTTAAACTATGGTAACATGTTACAATTTTTGTTTTTTAATAATTATAGATTAATTTGTGTTTGTTTGTGAACTTTTAATATATTTTATCTAGTATACAAATAATATAACTGGTAAATAAATAAAACTTCAAAATTTTTTTGACAACTAACCTGTACCTAACCCGAAAATAGAGGGTTTTTAAAAAAAATTTGACAAGTAACCAACTAAACAATAGAGGGTTGGGTTGTGAAAAGTTTCAGGTTCGGTTGGGTTCAACCAACCCGAACTTTTGGGTTGGGTAAAAAAAAAATCTCTCAACCCAATCCAACCCGGACCATGTACACCTCTAACTTACTTAACCAATATAAAATATGTATTTATAATTTATTGATGCCATGTTTGATAATGTAGTTTTCTCTTTTTGGAAAAAGTGTGTTTTTTTTTAATATAATTTTCACCGTTCTAAAACATATTATTCTGTTCGGCTTAATTTTCACCGTTTGGAAGCATCACTCAAACTTCAAAGAGTGCACCGTTTGGAAGCATTACTCAAATTCCAACCATTGAACTAATTGAAAGTAGCATACAAGCCCCTACACGAGTTGAGGGTAGCATTGTTGGGTATGGAGGTTTCTTTAGCTATAAAGCCGTTTGTAACGACCCAAATCCACCGCTAGCAGATATTGTCCTCTTTGGGCTTTTCCTTTCGGGCTTCCCCTCAAGGCTTTAAAACACGTCTACTAGGGAAGGTTTCTACACCCTTATAAAGGGTGATTTGTTCTCCTCCCCAACCAACGTGGTGGGACATCACAATTAAGTCGAAAAACAAGTTTATTATTTCTATATATTTTTTTTCTTAATAGAATGATTTTCCTACCTTTTTATTATAAATTAATTGAACCCGATTAAATATTATGTTTAATATTAATTGAAGTGTCCTAATTATTCAATTTATTTATTTTTGTGTTAATGATCTTATAGGCATAAAATTAAAAGAATTCAACTTTGAACATAAAATTAATTAATTTAATTAACAGAAACATTTACACAATCATTAACTTCATTACACTAAGAATCATATATATGATAATTATTATCTTACCATGGACTCATTATGTCATTAAAGGTAATATATTAAAAAAAAAAAAAAAAAAAAAACTCGGGGGCTGTCGCGACGGGCTGGTGTTGGGCATCGGGTCGCAGATGGGTTCGACCCGGATCTTGATCTGATGGATGACTTCACCCGAGTTGCTGTGTGTTTTTCCGCGTTTTTTCTCTCCTACGAAGTTTTGTGGTTGTTGGAGTAAAATTCTCCAAAAATCCAATTTCTGGGTTCCTTCTCCGACGGTGGCGACCACAACTACGCGGCGGCGTCAATTTGCTTTGGGGCGGACGTATTGAGGTCGGTGATCACTTTTCAGGTTGTGTGGAACGTGAGAATTTTGGTGGGGAATTCTACAAATTCCCAAATTTTATTTTATTTTTAATTTTGTGAGAGTTACGTATAGAATAATATTGAGTTCATGAAATAAAATAATTTATTAATTTATTACGCATCAAAAGGATGAGAGGCTAACCATTATATGTTTTTATTTAAAAATATAATTATCCTTAATTAGAAATTAAGTAGTCAGACATCCTATATTTGGAATACTAAAAAACCCACAAAATTTGAGAGACTCTAAATTTGGTCGGTCTTTTCTAAATATAGTTTTCCTATCAAACTATATATAGGGTTTCACATTTATGAGAAGATTCAAGCACTCACACCTTTGCCACTGCTACTCTTCATCATTTGTGAAACGAGCTTGTAACCCCACAACTTAAAGACATTTCACCATTGCCATGGCGAAAGGTTTCAAGCTCTTTCACACCCTTTTCTTAGTCATTGCTTTGCAATATTATGTGAAGGTAGGTGCCACTTTTGACGATGTCACCGGTGAGGAAAGACTTGGTCGTCGATTTTCATTTCGTGCCTTTGGAACACCTGACACACAAGCCCCATTAGCTGCATCGGCTGGAAGCATCGCTGAAACTCCGTCGGCTGGAAGCATCGCTGAAACTCCGAAGGGGGTTTTGTCGGCCGGAAGCATCGCTGAAACTCCGTCGGCCGGAAGCATCGCTGAAACTCCGTCGGCCGGAAGCATCGCTGAAACTCCGTCGGCCGGAAGCGTCGCTGAAACTCCGTTGGCCGAAACTCCGTCGGCCGGAAGCGTCGCTGAAACTCCGTTGGCCGAAACTCCGTCGGCCGGAAGCGTCGCTGAAACTCCGTTGGCCGAAACTCCGTCGGCCGGAAGCGTCGCTGAAACTCCGTCGGCCGGAAGCATCGCTGAAACTCCGTCGGCCGGAAGCGTCGCTGAAACTCCGAAGGGGGTTGCGTCGGCCGGAAGCGTCGCTGAAACTTCAGAGGGGACTACATCGGTCGAAAGCATCGCTAAAACTCCAACCTCTACACCACTAGGAAGTAGCACACAAGCACCAACACCAATGGGGAGCAATTGAGAGTAGCAAATTAATCACTATTTTGTATTCTTTTATTCTTAAATGGATTGATTTGGTAACATTTTTATCGTAAATGAATTGAACATGTGGTATTGTTTCACACTCTACTTGTTATCCAATGGAATTATCAATCCACAACAATCCAATGAGATATCCATTAACTTTTAGGTCTCTAAATCAATTTTATCTTGTACCCAAATATTGCATGCCTAGGCTGTGATTATTGGAGGATAATCTCAAAATTATGAAGCTTAAACAAGTTTTTGTGATTAGAGTGTACAATCAAAGCTTTAATATGGGTGTGATTTCAAATCACTCAATTCTCGGACAACCTATTCACTAACCTTGGCACTAGATGTTCCAAAAATGGGCATTCCAACCTTCTTAGAGCCTACCCGAAAGAGAATTCAGTGGTTTTGATCATTGATCACTGCACATGATCCTTGATGCTCGATCTACCGGACCTAGGTCAATGTGGAAACTGCCCTAAAACTTAATTTGGTTCATTCATCCATACTTGGTTAAAGAGATAATCCACAAAATTCATAGACTAATCAATTATGCAATCTCAATAGGGAGAAAAAAATCTATCAATCAATTGGAGCACATATCAAAATATATCATCCTCCTTTCTTGCAAACATACAGTATTAAAAACAATATGTATCATAGAAATCACAACCTAGGGTTGGGTTATTTTCGATTAAAAATAATGTATTTATTTAGATTAATTAAATCTCGGTTGTTTTTTATTTGTTTACTTAGTATTGATTAGATTTTGTTTTTGATTTGTTTAATGTTATTAGATTTTGTTTTTGATTTGTCTACGGGTACCAAGATTTTCTAAATATCTTTGTATTCTCTCTCTAACTTGTTATTCATAATTTAATCTCCTCATCAACTATTCAATCACTCTTGCTATTCATAATTTAATTTTTTCATCAACTATTCAATCTTCAATCATTTCCTCTTTCACTAACAATGGGTATCAGTGCTATCTTCTTAATGTGGGCAGTTCGTGTATGGAGACTTATCTGGCTTTCAATCTTTGGGAAGCAATAGAAGAGGATTATGAGGTCCCTCCGCTTCCAGCAAATCCACTGTCCCTCAAAGGCGAAAGCTTGCCTATTTGCCGCTTATCTCAAATGATCTGCATGCGAATAATGTCCCTCAAAACAGCAAAGGAAATCTGGGATTACCTCACGGCTGAATACGAAGGAGATGAGAGGATTTGAGAGGATTTGTGGAATGAAAGTCCTGAATTTGATTAGGGATTTCGAGTTGCAGAAGATGAAGGAGTCAGAGTCGGTGAAAGAGTACTTTGACAGACTTCTCAGCATCGCCAACAAGGTGAGATTGCTTGGTTCTATATTAAATGATTCCAGGATCGTTGGAAAGCTGCTAGTCACTGTTCCAGAGAAGTTTGAAGTCACCATTACTACTCTGGAGAACACCAAAGACTTGTCAAAGATTTCTCTTACACAGCTCTTGAATGCTTTACAAACACAAGAGCAAAAGAGGTCTATGAGGCAAGAAGGGGTGATTGAAGGTAGATTACTTGTTAAGCATCAAGACAGCAGCAGGTATAAAAACAACAAAAATTTCAAAAATCAATTGACATATGGAGATTCATTTGCCAATTATCAAAAGACAAAAGGAGGAGTTTTCAAAAAATCCTATCCACCTTGCCACCATTGTGAGAAGGTCATCCACCATACAAGTGTTGGAGAAGACCTGATGCCTTCTGCTCCAAATGCAATCAACTTAGATATGAAGCTGTGACTTGCAAAGCCAAAGATCTGGTGAAAGGAGTAGATGCACAGGTAGTTGATCAAGAAGAAGAAGAAGAAGATCAATTGTTTATGGTCACTTCTTCCTCAGGCAAAGAATCAAGCGAGAGCTGGCTGATTGACAGTGGGTGCACAAATCACATGACATATGACAAGGAGTCTTTTGAGGAATTAAGAGACACTAAAGACAAGAGAGTGAGGATTGGCAATGGTGAACACTTGGAAGTCGAGGGAAAAGGCACAGTAGCTATAACAAGTTATGAAGGTACAAAATTTATTCTAGATGTTTTTTTTTTTTTTTTTCCTAAAATTGATCAAAATATCTTAAGTTTTGGTCAGTTACTTGATAAAGGCTATAAAGTGTTGTTTGAGAATAAGCAGTGCTTGATCAAAGATGCTAGTGGCAAAGACTTTTCAATGTCAAAATGGAAGGAAAAATCTTTGCTCTAAATCCGACGGCCTTTATATCCAGAGTTAGTGCTACTGAGATTTGGCACAAAAGACTTAGGCACTTTCATCATCGAGGTTTGCTTCAAATCCAATCAAAGAAGCTAGTAGAAGAACTCACTGACATTGATGAGGACATGCCTCCTTGCCGTACTTGTAATTTTGGGAAGCAACATAGGCAACCCTTTCCTAAACAGGCATGGAGAGGCTTGAAAAAGCTGCAACTGGTTCATACTGATCTTTGTGGTCCAAAGCGAACACCATCATTTATTACACTATTTTTATTGATGATCTAACAAGAATGTGTTGGATCTTCTTGCTGAAGCAAAAGTCAGAATTTGCGAGTGTATTTCGGCAATTCAAAGCCAGAATTGAGAATGAAAGTGCATGCTTGATTCAGACTATAAGATCAGATAATGGCAAAGAGTACACTTTAGAAACTTTTTAACAAGTTTTGTGAAGAGGCTGGAATTGAACATCAATTGACAATCAATTGACAGCATCATACACTCCTTAACAGAATGACGTCAGTGAAAGGAGGAATAGATTCATAATCGAGATGACGAGATGCATGCTTCATGAGAAGGATCTTCCAAAACGTTTTCAGGGAAAAACAACAAACACTATTGTGTGCTTGCAAAATCGAATTTCAACCAAAACTGTGAAGGACCTGACACCATTTGAAGTTTGCATGTTAGAAGAGTCTGAAAATGAACGACAAGATGCTTTGGTTGATGATGCACCTGTCAAAGGAGGAGCTTTCAGTGATCGAGAAAAACAAAATCTGGGAGTTGGTTGATCGACCTCTAAATGGAAAGATAATTAGAGCAAGATGGGTGTTCAGAAAAAAGCTTGGAGTTCATCTAAACAAGGAGTGTTAAAGATCATGTATTTGTTTAGATTGTTGTCTGGTAGTATCTAATTAAATCTCCGTTAGGAGTTAGATTTAGTTTTTGATTTGATTAGATTTTGTTTTGATTTGTTTACTGATTTGTTACCTAAATATCTTTTGTATTCTCTATGTAAATATAGAGCATTCTTGCTGTTTATAATTTAATCTTCTCATCAACTATTCAATCACTCCCTCTTTCACTTACATTTTCATAGAAATCACAATCTAATCATGCATATTCTAACCAAGACAAGATGTGCTTGCATGCTAACATGTCCTAGTAATCCCTATATATAAGTATTTCGTGAGGTCTTTTCGGTCACATTCAACTCTCATACATCTCTTTTTTTGGACTTTGTGTAAGTATCTAAAGAAAGAGAATTGTTGGTTTAGTTCTCCACCTTAACGACAGAAAAAATGATTGATCAAATTCTATTGAGTCATCATTTATCAAAGAATGACTCTAGTTATCAAATGATTGAACAACCGGGAGTAATTTACTTACGATACTTAGTTGACATTCATAAAAAGTATCTAATGAATTATGAGTTCAATACATCCTGTTTAGCAGAAAGACGGACATTCCTTGCTCATTATCACAATCACTTATTCACAAACCTCGTGTGGGGCTAATAGTCTGAATTTTCCAGCTCATGGAAAATCCTTTTCGCTCCGCTTAGCACTATCCCCCACAGACATTCCTTGTTCATTATCACAATTACTTATTCACAAACCTCGTGTGGGGCTAATAGTTGGAATTTCCCATCTCATGAAAACCCTTTTCGCTCCACTTAGCACTATCCGGGATAGGGGTATTTTAGTGATAGGTTCTATAGGAACGGGACGATCCTATTTGGTCAAATACCTAGCGACAAACTCCTATCTTCCTTTCATTACAGTATTTTTGAACAAGTTCCCGGATAACAACCCTAAGGGTTTTCTTATGGATGATAGTGACGATATGGATGATAGTGGCGATATTGATGATAGTGGCGATAAAGAGCCATTCATTTTTGGAAAAAGGTTACACAACATAATTTATTTATTATTTTTTCCTTTTTTTATTTTATCTTTCTAATTATTTAGAATCTATTTAATAGATTTATATATTAAATTAATTTTTAATAAATTAATTATGGTTTATAATTTAATTATCCAATTTGTGGAAATATAAAACCATTAACTCCTTCGATCCACCAATAACCATATATTATACTTATGTTAGCACTCAAAACATCTCTCGATCCTTTCTTTGTTTTTTTCTCCACTCGGATCAATCTGCCTACTCGGCTTCTTATACTTAAAAGTTAGTGTTGTTATGTAACATTATGAAAGAAGATCAGGTAAAATATGCACTTCTTCGGGAATGGAAAAAAATAGATCTACTTTCATTTGTATTTTTTTTTTTTTAGGATTGAATGCATCCCTATAGTCTCATATTTAGTAATTCCCGAACTCTTTCTTATGCACTAAGGATCATCGAAATAAGCAAGAAAGTCACCCCATATTCTGGTTAGACCATGTAAATACTCTTAGCAAGTCTCCTAATCATCCCTACATGGTCGCATCGGTTGGAAGCATTACTAAAACCTCGACAGGTGCACCAATTGGAAGTACCACACAAGCCCCGACACCAACTAAAAGTAGCATTGTTGGAAGTTTATTTGGCTATTAAGAAGTAGAACCTAAGCCAAATTGAATAATTATTTGTAGACAAATTCATTATTTCCTTATTTTTCTTAAATGAAATGATTTTCCTCCATTGTTATCATAAACAAATTGATCATCATGGTCTGTTGGTGTGTGGGCTGTCTCGTAGATGGGTTGATTCTATTCAACTCGATTTTTCACCCGTTTCATGCACTCCGTTTCCTCCGAACTTCGAACTGATTGAGATGAAATATTTGTGAGGAAGTCATGGATTCAACCACCCCTTGTTGACCTAAAAAAAGGCATTGAACCACCCCAAAGAAAAATAATATTTGGTACATATTACTACTAATTGTGGTTGAATCATATTTGATATGGACATTTGTAAGAGGAGAAAACTTTGATCTAAATTAGTTGAACATTCAAATAACACATTTGAACCGAAAGAGGGCTGTGAGCATCATTTCGAAATCGATTAAGATACACCTCATTTCGACATCCATACTATTGGTTGCATGGGGTGGTGGTGATGATAGTGGCTCATCTATCCACTTCTAACAAATAAGATTACTTTTGACATTAAAATTCTCAAATTAGTTTTCCTTTTATTAAGGTATATTGTCAAGAAAGTTTCTCGATAAGTTTATTCGGTATAGTCTCATTTAGTAGATTGTGAAACCGTACCATACTAAAAACAATGTGCTTCATTAAATATTAAAAATATCGTTTTTAATTAAAAAGAATGATTATTTCAATGGTAGAAATAAAAAGTTTATCATAAAAAAGTAGGAAAATCATTCCATTTAAGAAAAAAAATACAAAAATAATGAATTTGTTACCCATAGTGATTCAATTTAACTTAGGTTTAGCCTGTATTAAGCTAATGCAGGCTAACAAAATGTAACACCCGCTCATCGACAATGTAACAGGAGTTATCATCGATATTGATAACAAACTCTGATATCCAAACATAAATTTCAAAATATTTCTACAAAAAAACATTCAGTAAAAACATTTAAAACCAGTACTTTTTAAAACTTAAAACGATCAAAGTAAATTCTTTACAACGAAAAGCATAATTACATAAACAGACCCAGACATGGATTCCCAGTAGTCTCTAGCCCGCTGGTCTCATCCTCGGTTGGCCTGCATCATCTAAATCTGGTTTCAAGGTGTTTTTAAGTTTTATTCGTCATTGACTCCTAGTTTCTCTTACTAGGGTCATCTGTTCATTAACGAGGTATCTCAGTTACCTCCAGCCTAGGTTATTAACTCTCTTTTGATATGCTTATCTAGAATTTTTGAACTCGTATGTAAGACTCGCTCTCGGTCAAATACGACTCGTCTACTAATTTCTCTGACGGCCTGTTTATCTCATATACCAACGGTTAGGAGTACTCATGCTCCCTGACTTAGCACACAGCGCGTTGGTCAGGAACTCCGCGGGAATTAGTAGACTATCATACTCATATAAATAAGTCATGGCTCAACAACCAATAAGCATATCCTAGAGTCATAACCTTTCCATTAACATGCATAACATACTCACATTTGCTGCATGCTTTCATACATTTATCATGTTCAACACATAGAACATTTTGGCAATAATTTATACCATGCTTACATCACAGGCAAGCAGTCACAATATACAATAAACATTCAATATCGTCAAAGCTCATATTAACATACTAAGCTCTTAATCAAGTAAACAGCATACTCACATGTTGTAAAGCAAGTTAAGAACTAGTTCAAAGTTCGATATGCTACTTACTTGGTTTCGAACTCCTTTTTCCCCTTGAATGTACGTTTAATAGGTATTCCAACACAATTTCTTCCTATTAGACCTATATTTTACCAATTTCAACATAAGTATAGACCAATTTTGATAGGACAGGTCAAAATGAGTCGAACGGGACAAACCGGGAGCCAAAATACCTTCTCACGCGCCCTCACGCGCCAACACAAGTTTGGGGAATAGTTTCTCACGCGCCTGATCCGCGCACAGTCGCACTTTCACTCGCGGCCTCCCATGCGCCTCGCTTGTCCCTCACGCGCTCGTCTTCAACCTCTGTTTCCTGCAATTTTTCCCAAACTTTTTCTTTAATACCCGTTGTGTCCCGAAGCAATATTTCATCTCTACAGCTCGGATTTCGTTCTGATTTCTTCTACAACTTTATAGATCTCCTAATTACGGTTCTAACAAGCCCTATTTCATAATTTATTATGCAATATGAACCAAGATATCGAGATTTAAAAGTTCGATGATATGAGTTTTTCGTTACCTTCGAATAACTGTCCGATTCAGCTCATGGCCTTATTATACAAAATACATATTATCATTATTTTAGGTTATTACACAAAATTTCAATGTGAAATAGTGCTAACACTATTTGGAGTTTGTTGGCAATTAGAAACATCAACACAGATGACACTGCTCTTTGAACACTCACATTTGGGCTATTTGGAGTTTGTGGTATTATAGTCATGCCCTAAACTGGTTAAAACTAGAAGCAGCAGTCTTTTACGTGTGTCATAATAAAAGTATGTCGATGGAGAGTCCAGTTGTGCAGTTTGCTGGAGGAAGAAGTCAAGGTCGTGGAAGCATTAGAGGCAGAGGAAGGGGACGAGGCAAACAAACCTTCAACAAGGCCACAGTGGAGTGCTATAACTGTCACAAGCTAGGACATTTTCAATGGGAATGTCAAAGCAATACCAGACGATGCAGACAAACCTTCAACAAGGCCACAATGGAGTGCTATAACTGTCACAAGCTAGGACATTTTCAATGGAAATGTCAAAGCAAGGAGAAGGAGACAAACTATGTAGAGACTCAAGAAGAATGTCGCTGATGGCTTACGTGAATATGAATAAGACCAATAGAGAAGATATGTGGTTCCTTGGCTTGGGATGTAGCAATCATATGTGTGGGAAGAAAGAATATTTTTCAGATTTTGATGGAAGTTTCAGAGACTCAGTGAAGCTGGGCAACAACTCAAGCATGGTTGTAACCGGAAAGGGTAATGTAAGGCTACAAGTGAATGGAATCATAATGATAATCACAAGAGTGTTCTATGTGCCACACCTGAGGAACAATTTGTTGAATATTGGTAAATTGCAAGCAAAGGGGGTTACCTTTTTGTTTCAAAATGGAACGTGCAAGGGGTTTTAACTTGAGAGAGGCTTAATCATGAAGACAAAGATGTCCTCAAATCGAATGTTTGCATTGCATGCTATACCTCAGCCTGTAGCATCCACTTGTTTCAATACAATCACAGAAGATATTGAGCAACTTTGGCATTGTAGATATGGACATTTGGGCTTTAAGGGATTAAAGACTCTTCAGCGAAAGAAGATGGTGGATGGTTTACCACAACTCAAGTCTCTATTGAAACTGTGTAAAAATTGTCTAATGGGTAAGCAACAAAGACACTCGTTTCCAAAAAGGAGCACATGGCGAGCTTCAAAAATTCTCCAATTGGTTCATGCTGATATTTGTGGACCAATCAAACTCATAGCAAGAGAAGGTACTTGATTACTTTCATAGATGACTTAAATAGAAAAATATGGGTCATTTCTTAATAGAAAAATCAGAAGCCTTTGCTGTATTTAAAAACTTTAAGATTCATGTTGAGGAGGAAACAAACTCATTTATTAAAGCCTTACAAACGGATCGAGGAGATTCATGTTGAGAAGGAAACAAACTCATTTATTAAAGCCTTACGAACGGATCGAGGAGGAGAGTTTACATCACAAGAATTCACCAATTTTTGTGATGTAAATGGTATACATAGACAACTGACAGCTGCATACACGCCACAACAGAACGGAGTTGCAGAACGGAAAAATAGAACTATTATGAATATGGTTCGTAGTATGATGTATTGAATCGAAGTCAAGTATTTTAGAGTTTTTGGATGTATCTCTCATCAGATACCACAATGTTGGGAAAGAAAACGGGAAAGATTAGATAAATGGGAAGAAATCTCACCTTTCATTGAAGAGAAAACGGAAAAGATTAGATAAATTGGAGGAAATCTCACCTTTTGTTGAAGTATGAAATTGGCTATTATATAGTATTGCATCAGATAAATTGGAAGAAATCTAATCCAAATAACTAAATCTAAATCAATCCTAAGAGGCTACTTGTGTGGAGTTTGGTGAGGTCTTTTTGGATTTTGTGTAAGTAGTCTTAAGTGGTTAGAATATGCATGATTAGGACGATAGGGATAATTTTGGATTAAAATACAATATATATAATTAAAATTACGAAAATGCCCCTAAGTTGTGATTTCTATTATGCATGTTGTTTTTAATTCTCTATATTTGCTATAAAGGAGGATGATATATTGTGATTTGTGCTCCGATTGATAGATGCAGTTTCCACATTGACCTAGGTCAATACATTTTCGGTAGACCGAACATCATAGGATCGTGAGCGGTGATCAACAATAGATAGTACTCCATTTTTAATGCCAAAGTCACTAAATAGGTCGTTAAATATACATGTCCAAAAATGGAGTGATTTGAGATCACATCCATATTAAAGCCTTGATTGTACACTCTAATCACAAAAACTTGTTTAAGCTTCATAATTTTGAGATTATCCTCCAATAATCACAGCCTAGGCATGCAATATTTGGGTACAAGATAAAATTGATTTAGAGACCTAAAAGTTAATGGATATCTCATTGGATTGTTGTGGATTGATAATTCCATTGGATAACAAGTAGATTGTGAAACAATACCACATGTTCAATTCATTTACGATAAAAATGTTACCAAATCAATCCATTTAAGAATACAAGAATACAAAATAGTGATTAATTTGCTACTCATAATTGCTCCCCATTGGTGTTGGTGCTTGTGTGCTACTTCCAAGTGGTGTAGAGGTTGGAGTTTTAGCGATGCTTTCGACCGATGTAGTCTCCTCTGGAGTTTCAGCGACGCTTCCGGCCGACGCAACCCCCTTCGGAGTTTCAGCGACGCTTCCGGCCGACGGAGTTTCAGCGACGCTTCCGGCCGATGCAACCCCCTTCGAAGTTTCAGCGATGCTTCCGGCCGATGCAACCCCCTTCGGAGTTTCAGCGACGCTTCCGGCCGATGCAGCCAATGGAGTTTGTGTGTCAGGTGTTCCAAAGGCACGAAATGAAAATCGACGACCGAGTCTTTCCTCACCGGTGACATCATCAAAAGTGACACCTACCTTCACATAATATTGCAAAACAATGACTAAGAAAAGGGTGTGAAAGAGCTTGAAACCTTTCGCCATGACCATGGTGAAATGTAAGTTGTGGGGTTACAAGCTCGTTTCACAAATGATAAAGAGTAGCAATAGCTAAGGTGTGAATGCTTGAATTTTCTGATAATATGAAACCCTTGATAGGAAAACGATATATAGAAAAGACATCAAATTTAGAGTCTCTCAAACTTTGTGGGTTTTGGAGTATTCTAAATATTCCAAATATAGAATGTTGTATATTTTTAAACAAAAACATATAATTGTTAACCTCTCACCGTTTTCACCCAACTCCAGCAACCTCGAATCCTTAGTCTCAAGGCCTAAACCGACTCGAACCCTTAGTCTCAAGGCCTAAACCGACCAACCAACTCCGTGAAACCCTTAGTCTCAAGGCCTAAATCGACCAACCAACCACTGACCTCAATACGTTCGCCCCAAAGCAAATTGACGCCACAGTTGAACTATGAAATCGGATTTTTGGAGAATCTTCAATCTACCTCCACCATCGTCCAACAACCACAAAACTTTGCAAGAGAGAAAATGCAGAAAAACGCACAACGAGGGTGAAGAAGACGAGTCCATCAGACCCGAATCCAGGTCGGACCCATTTGTGACCCGATACCCACAGCCCACGAGTTTTCTTTTAATATATTAACTTTAATGACATAATGAGTCCATGGTAAGATAATAATTATCATATATGATTCTTAGTGTAATGAAGTTAATGAGTGTGTAAATGTTTCTATTAATTAAATTAATTAAAATAGTGATTCTGTACTAGTTGAGTTAGTTTAATAGCCACAGAGACTTCCATACCCCAATGCTTTCCATACCGAACAATGTTACTCTCAACTCGTGTAAGGGCTTGTGTGCTTCAATTAGTGCAATAGTTGGAATTTGAGCCATGCTTGCAAACGGTGGACCCTCTCGAATTAAACAGTGAAAATTAAAAAATTTCTTTTAGAAAGGTGAAAATTTTATTAAAAATGTAAAAAGAAAAACATTATCAAGGCATAAATAAATTATAAATATATATTTTACATCGGTTAAATAAGTTATTAATAATATATTTTAGGGAAAAAGTAAATTAAAATCTTAGTCATAAAGTGAAATTTTTATAATAAATTTGAATAAAATATTAAATTTTCTTTTTAAAAAGAATAATTAAAACAATATCTTTGTAGTGTATTAAATTTTATGTTAGACCTGTATTAATGCATTAATAAATTCATTGGATATGGTATCATTTAATAGATAGGGAAACCATACCAGCTTCATTTAATATTAAAAATATAATTCTTTAATTAAATTAAAAAAATTAAATATGAGAAAAAAAAATAAGGTAGGTAAATCATTCTATTTAAAAAAATATATAGAAATAATGAATTTATCTACAAAAACAGCGATTCAGTTTTGTTTAGGTTTTGCCTTCTTGCTACTCTCCAACTCTCCAACTAGTGTCGAGGCTTGTGTGCTACTTCCAGTTGGTGCAATGGTTGAGGCTTGTCTAATTGGTGCAATGGTTGGGCTCCCAACCGGTGCAACCCCCTCCAGGGTTTCAGCGATGCTTCCGACCGACGCAGCTCCCTTCGAAGTTTCAGGGATGCTTCCAGTCGATGGGGCTTGTGCGTCATGTGTTCCAAAAGTACGAAATGAAAATCGACGACCGAGTCTTTCTTCACTGGTGACATCGTCAAAAGTGGCACCTACCTTCACACAACATTGCAAAGCAATGACTAAGAAAAGGATGTGAAAGAGCTTGAAACCTTTCGCCATGGCTATGGTGAAATGTACTCAAGTTGTAGGATTACAAGCTCGTTTCACAAATGATGAAGAGTATCGGTGGCTAATGGATGCTTGAATTTTTCTGATGATAACGTGAAACCCTATATATAGTTTGATGGAAAAACTATATTTAGAAAGAGACCCTTATATTTTGTGGGTTCGAGAGTATTCCAATTTTAGAATGTTTAACTGCTTCATTTCTAATTTCTCTCTTCATTTGAACGTGGGCGAGAATAATTATATATTTTTTTAAAAAAAAATATAACCTTTTAAATGATATATTATTTTATTTTATGAACTCAATATTATTCTATAATATGGTTGACCTACTATTTCATATCTCTAAAAAAAAAAAAAAAACACATGATTTTTAAGGAAAATTTTAAAAATAACATAATTTTTTTTTTGAAATAAAGTAATTATTAAATGGATTTAAATTTTTGTCTTTTTATGTCAACATTTTTCTTAGTGTGAAATAGACGAAAAGAAATGAATATATAATATAAAATATTTAAAATGGACGGTATCATTAAAGTCAAATTATGTGGGGGATTGGAGAGGAAAACGAAACATTCTTTATAAGTGTGTGAAAACCTTCCTAACACAGATGCGTTTTAAAAACCTTAAGAAACTCAAAAGGTACACATTGTCATTTAAATTGGCCATACACCTCTAGACGCACGTGACCTACTGACATAAGCTCTAAGAACATAGTAAACCTTCATGACATCTGTGGATGACTAAGAAAGTTCACCCAACTTACTAGCCGTGTGAACTGGAATGTGTATTATCTATACAAGTGATCTTTCAATAGAGAAAATCCGTCGACCTAAGACAAGATGAAGAGAAGGGTCTACCTATTTTATTTTGTTATTGAGTTAAACCAATGATTAGTTATTATAACAGATAGAAACAAACATTTCATCCGAGAAAAGCCATATTTTTCTCAATAATGTCTTTGTCATTTGATTCGGTTAGATAGGAACAAATTTGATAAATGTTGATAACTTTCGGATGGAGTATTAGAATGGAAAAATCCATTAGATAGTGCTTATGTGGCATAATTCATACTATCTCTTTTCAAAGAAAAAAAAGAGAGAGAATCTGATATGAACCAAGAGACATCAATCATGTAATATAGTTCAATGAATATGTGAAGTAAATATTGTTGAAATTATCAAAAGATATTTCAATTCCTACTTTCATGTTATAAATTTTGGGTGGATTATAATTTAGAGAGTAATTTAGAGTTATTGTATTTCATTAATGTATTTTAAGACTTTTTATTTACGTTAGGTTACAATTACATCATGGTTAATAGGTTACAATTACATCATGGTTAATTATGACCATTAAGTATGAATGTTATCATTCTTGGAACGCCTTTAATAGTTTCATTTTGAGGCTATATAGAGTCATGTATTATGTTGTATTTGTAAGTAGACTTTGAAAATGAAGGGTCTGTGCTTCTTTAGCGAATGACTAAGTTTCTTTGCAATTCTATATAGTTTTGGTGGTATGTAGAATCATTCAAGCTAAACATGATCGATCTTGCTTTGTGGAGTGATTCGAATATCAGAATCTCAAACAATGTTCTTGCCTTAGAGATATCCCAACCACCCAAGTAAAGAACCGTTACAAATAACGAAGAAACTAATAGATTTAGATAGGAAGCAACATAAAATAAACCAAATTTGATACCCGAATACTCGGTTTGATAACCCGCTACTTAGATAGGAAGCAACATAAAATAAACCAAATTTGATACCCGAATACTCGGTTTGATAACCCGCTACTAATTCTTCTTCCGCTTCTGGTAAATCAAAAGGTAATCTCTCGCATTCTGCTAAGGAAGAAATTAGAAAAATAACAAACCCTATAGGTTGACGCCACAAATTCCACCCCCAAAAACCATACTTTCATTGAGCCTCAACTATATCAACTGTACTCGAACTCAACTGTACTCGAACTCTTAGATAATCATAGTCAGTAATAACATCACTGTTCTCATCGCTATTACAGAACCATACATGAGATTTTCACCTCATACGGCTCCTTGAGGGCCATAAATAAATCTAAGGAGCGTGTCGGGATTATTTATCTTAATATGTCTTTTTTGTAGAAGAGTATAGGATAAAAATCTATCGGATCATAATCCGTTCCATACTTTCCCTTGATTTCGGAAGTTTTTCTACTCCTTCCCTTTTTTCAGAAGAAAAGGAGGATCTGGACAAAATCGATGAAATGGAAGTATGGATAAATATGGAAAGGAATCCGAGTGAATGGGAAGGAAGATAAATATGTAGATTTAAAAAGGCCCAGTTTTAAGAACTAAAATGACTAGTATGCATCAAAAGGTGCCCGATTCTTAAGGGATACAATTTAATGGGTTGATTTCTTGATTCATTGTGACTCATTCCCATTTGTAAATAACTTGAATATCACTAACTTGTATTGATTTTCGATTTGCTTTTGTCTGCTTCGAGATTTCAAACCTAGAAAAAATAAATTAATTGACTCCATTTAAAATTAAACAAAATAATATTAGGACAAAATCTGATGTTCAATTCATTTATGATAAAAAGGAAAAAATAGTAACATCATTCCATTCAAGAAAAAGGAATAATGAATTTGTTTACAAAATAGTAGTTATTCAGTTTGGTTTAGGTTTTCATGTGCTCAATGCTTCTCTTAATTGCTCCCAATTGGTGTGGGGGCTTGTGTGCTACTTTCATTTGGTATATTGGTTGGGGTTTCAGCGATGCTCCCACCCGGCGCAGCCCCCTTTGGAGTCGACGCAGCTCCCTCGGGAGTCTCAGCGATGCTTCCACCCGACGCAGCCCCCTTGGGAGTCGACGCAGCACCCTCCGGAGTCTCAGCGATGCTTCCACCCGACGTAGCACCCTCCGGAGTTTCAGCGATGCTTCCACTCGATGCAGCACCCTCCGGAGTTTCAGCGATGCTTCCACTCGACGCAGCACCCTCCGGAGTTTCAGCGATGCTTCCACTCGACGCAGCACCCTCCGGAGTTTCAGCGATGCTTCCACTCGACGCAGCACCCTCCGGAGTTTCAGCGATGCTTCCACTCGACGCAGCACCACCCGATGCAACACCCTCAGAAGGTGCAGCCGCTGGGACTTGTGTGTCTTGTGTTCCAGATGTACGATATGAAAATGAACGATCAACATTGACATCACCAGTGACATCGCCGAAAGTAGCACTTACCTTCACACAACATTGCAAAGCAATCACTAAGAAAATGGCATGAAAGAGCGCCATGGCCATGATGAACTGTCTTTAAGTTGTAGAGTTACGAGCTCGTTTCACAAATGATGATTATTAGCAATGATGAAGATGTGGGTGTTTGAATTTTTCCGATAATGTGAAACCATATATATAGTTTAACGGAACACTATATTTAGCAAAGACTACCAAATTTAGAGAGGCTCTCAAATTTTGTGTATTTTAGAATATTCCAAGTTTAGAATGTTTGACTACTTACGTATTTTTAACCGTAAGTATAGATTTAATATTTAATTTGCATCATAACTCAATTTTTAGGTATAAAAATTACAATTATTTTTTATTATCTAATAAGTTTATTTGTAAAATTTCTATATTTTAAAATTAGTTTAGTAACTAAAAAGTTTAATTGATATTTTTTAGGCTAATTCCATTTTAGTATGTTCATATTTGGACTTGAATTTTCAATAAATCTTGGAATTTATTATTTCCTTATCATTAATTTTTTTTTGGTAAAATAGTAATAATAATTTTAAACAAAAACATATAATTGCTCTGTTGATATGTAATAAATTGATTATTATTTTATATCATATAGTCAATATTGTTCTATAATATTGTTGTAAAAGTAGCGTGTGAAAATCTGGGTAAAAAGCAAGCTCGGAAAGGCTTGTGTCGCCTAAGTAATTAGTCATTCAGACTTTTTTTTAAAAAAATAATTATAGAGATCAGTAGGACACGTTGGCATGCAAGTACTTTCTCGGTAATTTTGAATCACAATACAATGTATGCTATGAAAAATTACGAAAATACCCCTAGGTTAATATTTTTATGATGCATGTTGTTTTTAATTCTCTATGTTGTGCAAGAAAAGAGGATATGATATTGGGATCTGTGCTTCCGAGTGATTGAAGAATGTTTTCTCCCTATCAAGCTTGCATGATTCGTGCTTTAGGTGATCGATAGAATTATGAAAAATTACGGAAATACCCCTATGTTAATATATTTACTATGCATGTTGTTTTTAATTCTCTATGTTGTGCTAGAAAGGAGGATATGATATTGGGATCTGTGCTCCGGAGTGATTGATGAATGTTTTCTCCCTATTAAGCTTTCATGAATTATGAAAAATTACGAAAATACCCCTATGTTAATATTTTTACGGTACATGTTGTTTTTAATTCTCTATGTTGTGCTAGAAAGGAGGATACTATATTGGGATCTGTGCTCCGGAGTGATTGATGAACTTTTTCTTCCCGTTAAGCTTGCATGAATTATGAAAAATTACAAAAATACCCATATGTTAATATTTTTACGATACATGTTTTTAATTCTCTATGTTGTGCTAGAAAGGAGATACATGTTGTTTTTAATTCCCTATGTTGTGCTAGAAAGGAGGATACGATATTGGGGTCTGCTCCCAAGCGATTGATGAATGTTTTCTCCCTATTAAGCTTGCATGAATTATGAAAAATTACGAAAATACCCCTATGTTAATATTTTTACGATACATGTTGTTTTTAATTCTCTATGTTGTGCTAGAAAGGAGGATACGATATTGGGATCTGTGCTCCCGAGTGATTGATGAATATTTTTTAAGCTTGCATGATTGATTAGATTATGAATTCCGTGCTTTAAGTGATCGATAGAATTATCTCTTTAACCAAGCATGCATAAATGAACCAAGTTAAGTTTAGAGTGCTTGAGTTAGAGCTCCTAGAAAGTGAAGTAGCCTTGATGAGTTAGTTTCGAATGTCCTGAAAATGTGAGATGAGATTTAAGCTGCCAAGACCCTCTAAAAACTTAGTTAACCTTCATGACATCTATGGATGACTATGGATGACTAATTGTTGTGTTGTCTGAGCCCTAATGAGCTATTCATGGTACTTCCGTTGATAAAAGGTTTGGAGGCTTGTGTGCTACTATTGGCTGTTGCACCCTCGGGGGTTTAGGGGGTTTGGGTTTGAACAATGCTTCCAAACGTTACACCCTCCGAAGTTTGAGCAATGCTTCATAGGTTGAGACCATGAGAAACTATTATATTGTCTAAGTATGTGATTTACAAACCAAATATGCTAGATACCATATCAAGTTAGGGTTTAGGTTGTGCATTAGATACTGCTCTATTTTATGATATGTAATCAATATCATACAATATGACAATATGATGTTGTTACCATATAGGGACGGTAGAGAACTCGCCAACTCATCCTCAAATGTGGAATTGATTAAGGCCTACTTTAAGACCACTTATTAAGTATTCTTGTACACATTCATATAACCAATTTAATTTAGAATATAAGTAAATATTTTTATCGAGTACTCATGAATTAAGATAGAAAATTAAATATGAGAAAATATAAGAAAATCATTCCATTAAGGAAAAAAATATATAGAAATAATGAATTTGTCTACAAAATAGTCATGAGGCTAGGTTTTCTTTGTTATTAGCCAAAGAAACCTCCAATGCTTTCAACTTCTGTCGGGTCTTGTGCTCTACCTCCAATTGGTGCAATGGTTGGGGTTTCGGCAATGCTTTCGGTCGAGGGAGCCCCCTCCGGGGTTTCGGCAATGCTTCCGGCCGAGGGAGCCCCCTCCGGGGTTTCGGCAATGCTTCCGGCCGAGGGAGCCCCCTCCGGGGTTTCGGCAATGCTTCCGGTCGAGGGAGCCCCCTCCGGGGTTTCGGCAATGCTTCCGGTCGAGGGAGCCCCCTCCGGGGTTTCGGCAATGCTTCCGACCGACGGAGCCCCCTCCGGGGTTTCGGCAATGCTTCCGGCCGAGGGAGCCCCCTCCGGGGTTTCGGCAATGCTTCCGGCCGAGGGAGCCCCCTCCGGGGTTTCGGCAATGCTTCCGGCCGAGGGAGCCCCCTCCGGGGTTTCGGCAATGCTTTCGGCCGCCGAGGGAGCCCCCTCCGGGGTTTCAGCAACGCTTCCGACCGAGGGAGCCCCCTCCGGGGTTTCAGCAACGCTTCCGACCGAGGTATCCCCCTCCGGGGTTTCAGCAACGCTTTCGCTCGAGGTATCCCCCTCCGGGGTTTCAGCAACGCTTTCGCTCGAGGTATCCCCCTCCGGGGTTTCAGCAACGCTTTCGCTCGAGGTATCCCCCTCCGAGGTTTCAGCAACGCTTCCGACCGACGGAGCCCCCTCCGAAGTTTCAGCAACGCTTCCGACCGACGGAGCCCCCTCCGGAGTTTCAGCAACGCTTCCAACCGACGGAGCCCCCTCCGGAGTTTCAGCAACGCTTTCGCCCGAGGTATCCCCCTCCGGGGTTTCAGCAACGCTTCCGACCGACGGAGCCTCCTCCGGGGTTTCAGCAACGCTTCCGACGGATGTATCCTCCTCTGGGGTTTCAGGAATGCTTCCAACCGATGTATCCTCCTCTGGGGTTTCAGGAACGCTTCCGACCGATGTAGCCCCTTCTGGGGCTTCAGCAATGCTTCCGACCGATGCAGCCGCTGAGACTTGTGTGCTACTTCCAATTGGTGCAATCATCGGGGCTTGTGTGTCATGTGATCCAAATGCACGAAATGAAAATTGGCCGTCGAGATTTACGTCACCAGTGACATCACCAAAAGTGGCACCCACCTTCGTACAACATTGCAAAGCAATCAATAAGAAAAGGGTGTGAAAGAGCTTGAAACCTTTCGCCATGGTCATGGTGAAATGTCTTCAAATTGTAGGGTTACAAGCTCGTTTCACAAATGATGAAGAGTAGCAATGGCTAATAGATGCTTGAATGTTTCCTATAATGTGATACCCAATATATAGTTTGATGGAAAAACTATATTTAGAAAATGGCTTTCGAAGGGTATTCCAAATATAGAATGTTTGACTATTAGCTCCCTTCCTCCCTTCCTTTGAGGTAATTATGTGAAAATCTTGCTTAGTTTTTTTGTTTGAAAATTATGTTTAAGCTTTTAATATCTCTAAAAAATACAAAATGATTTCTAAGCTAAATTTCAAAAATAACATCAAAATTTTCAAAACTATTTTAAAATTTTTAACATTTGGAATAAAGTAATTATTCAATGGATTTGAATTTTTGTCTTTAATATTAACATTTTTCTTAGGTGTACAATAGATGGAAATGAATATATAATATAAAATATTTAAATTGGGCATACATTTAAAATGAATTATATCATCAAAGTCATATTATCATTTAAATTGACCATACACCTCCCCCTATTCGGAGTTGCCTCGGCTCATTCATCTGTTTTTTGTTTCATTTTTTAAATTCGATTTGCAACGTTGCATCTCATCTTGTCATCTCAATCCCCATCGACATGGTCCATATGTCTTGATGCCATCTCGAGTCTTAGGGTGTCGTCGGCCATCACAACTCGTTCGGTCATGCTATTGAGAACGGGCCCACGTGTCGCTCATCTCATTGGGACTTCTCGAACATCCATCCATCCAGGTTCTATCGAGGCATTGGCTCTCCCGTGCCCATGCTGTGTCATTTACAGATACCGTGCTGAATAGCGGGTGTATGTAGCAACCTTCAACACGCGGGCTGGGGCGCAATACCGGCACACCTGTGCCACCCGGTACTATCCTTGAAAAATCTATTTCAAAGGAAGTTGCCTTAGACACTCTATCGGCACGCTCGCCCACGCTGTGACACACGTATGTGCCACAGGGTAGCTCACTTAGGCCACAGGGCCCAGGGGTACCAAGAGCAAGCTCTAAAAAGTGTGTCACCCAAGTAAATAGTCATTCAGACAAATACGAGCACATCTTGTCTTTATTTTTATGATGCATGTTTTTATTTTTAATCCTCCCTGATGTGCTATTGTGCTCCGAGTGATTAATAGATGTTTTCTCCTCCTTAAACTTGCATAATTGATTAGGTTATGAATTTCGTGCTTTAAGTGTTCGATAGGATTATCTCTTTAACCATTCAAATTAAGTTTAGGGCGCTTCAGTTAGGGCAATTTCCAATATTGACCTAGGTCAATATATTTCCAATAGGCCAAGCACTCTAGGAGTGAGCGACGACGATCAATGATCAAGACCTTAGTGCTCTTAAAAAGTGGATTAGCCCTAAGGAGCTAGGTTCGAGCATCCTAGAAATGTGAGCTATCTATGGATGACTACGAAAACTCATCCAGCTACTAGCAATGTGAACGATATTACCAAACTTCAATTGGTACACGCAAGAAATAGGCCAATTCGGCAGCCTTTTGCTCAATTTTTCGTGGGATCAGATTCTGATCGGTACGAGTCAAAGGAATGGCCCCTTGGCCTCTGATTTCCATAAAAAGGACACGTCCCCTTGGCCTCTGATTTCCATAAAAAGGACACGTCCCCTTGGCCTCTGATTTCCATATAAAGGACACGTCCCCTTGGCCTATGATTTCCATATAAAGGACACGATGTGCATAAATATCCTCTTTAACTACTATTTTTCGTTAGGGGTTTCCTAGAAAAAATAGCCGAATCTTCCTCCGATTCCTTACGAAAGACATTCAGTCGAAGCCAAAGAAGCCCAGATCACTTCCAATTTCTTTTCCCAAACTCATTTGTATATAATTTGAATGGCTTTTTTTTTCTTCTTCTTTTTGTTTTTAATTGTAGTGTTCGTTTGTTTTAAATTGCACAAAATGTTGTTATATTATTAATATACATGTCATAGAGAGAGTTGAGTGATATCAAATTAGAGAGAAACTACAAAAACCAAATAATGAATTTTTTTTTTAATTTTTTTTTATAGGAATACAATAATAATGAATTTGTTACCAACATCGATTCAATTTAGTTTTTAGCTTTGCTAATGCAGGCTTAGTGCTAACACTATTTGGAGTTTGTTGGGCATTAGAAACATCAACACCGATGACACTGCTCTTTGAAGTTTGGATACCACAAGAATTGGTCTTGCTCTTTGTAGTGTCGATACCACGATGATTGGTCTTGTCGTGCATTCTAATTTCTCGAGCAACAAAATAGACGGTGCTACTTCCAATAACCCTTAGAAGCAAGATCAATGTTATTGCTACTTCCAATAGGTGTAGCTGCTGGGACTTGTGTGCTACCTTAGGTGGTTGTGAAATACCGCAACTGCTGGAGCTTGCATGTCATGTGGTTCAAAAGTACAAAATGAAAATTGACGATCCTGATTTACAGTATCAGTGGCATCACCAAAAGTGGCACCCACCTTCGCATCACATTACAAAGCAATCAATAAGAAAAGGGTGTGAAAGAGCTTGAAACCTTTCGCCATGGCCATGGTGAAGTGTCTTCAAGTTGTAGGGTTACAAGCTCGTTTCACAAATAATGAAGAGTAGCAATGGCTAAGCTGTGAGTGCTTGGATTTTTCTGATAATGTGAACCTCTACATATAGTTTCACCGGAAAATTATATTAAATTTAGAGTCTCTCAAATTTGGTGGATTTCGGAGTATTTCAAATATAAAATGTTTAATTAAACAATTTTAAAGAAAATTACATTCCATATAGTCTAATAATATGAGTTTTTTAAATAAAAATATATATAATTTCTATTTTATATTTTTTAGATCAAAATATTAGTTGGTGCAGTTTTTGGTGATTTCATTCCCAAATTAAATTTTGAATTTTCAATAAATCTTTAATCATTTTCTTATAAGTAAATTTTTATCCAACTCGGTAAAATAAAAAAATAAAAAATAAATAAAAACATGTACTCTGTACCATTCATACAAACCTATATCGAACATGAGGAAGAATGAGGTTGTAAGTGTAGTTGTGAGACCATGTTTGAGATCATGAAAAACAACAAGGTAATTGCAATTCTTTGTAATTTTCGGACCACGTTTGAGACTATAAAAACAAATAAGATTGTCGTCGTTCTTTGTAATTCTGGAACCATGAGAAACAACATAGTTGTTGCCACTCATTATAGTTTCGAGACCAAATAATAAGGTTGTTGATATTTTTATAGTTTTCAGATCATGAAACACAATAAGGTTGTCGTCACTCTTTGTAATTTTGATCATATTTGAGACCATGAAAAAAAAATTTGTTGTCCTTTTTAAATCCAAGACCATGTTTGAAACCATGAAAAATAATAAGGTTAGCGTCATTTCTTAGTAGTTTTAAGACTGTGAGAAACAACAACGTTGTCATGACTCTTTGTAGCTCCAAGACTGTGACAAACATCATTGCTTATAGATAGACCTTAAACAATATCGGATAGAGCTTAATAACGACGAGAAATACATGTTGAACACAACTCTCTGTGGGAAACACTCGCACTCTTTATTAAGACCAATCGAGAAGAGAATACATGACATTATGTAGAATACTACTATTCTTTGTTGTTTTTGGATTTCTTGGATGAATAATCTAGGTAGGGTGGAGGGGTATTTATACTAGAGCCTACGCAATTGGACCTAACAAATCTAAATCTGTACCTAACAAATTTGAATCTTTTTCCTAAACATATGGTATCTTTCCTAAAATCTCTGCTAAAATAAATATACAATGGGCTCGTACTATTATTGGGCTAGTGATGATATTTCAACACTCCCCTTCAGCACTAGTCCTCATTCGCTGCACCATGTTGAGTTGACAGCGAAAACTCTCATGTTTGCCAGTATTCAGCCCTTTTGTAAACAAATCTGCCACTTGGTCATCTGTCTTGATCTGCTGCATCTCGATTTCTTCCTTTAGAACCTTCTCTCTAATGAAATGGTAGTGCACCTCCACATGGTTTGTTCTAGCATGAAACACCGGATTTTCTGCTAGGCGAATCATAGATTGGTTGTCGCAAAGAAGTGATATTGGATAGTCAATTTTATGGTGCAAATCTTCCATCAAGAGTTTCAGCCATGTACTTTCTTGAGCTGCTCCAGCCGCTACTCTATACTCTGCTTCTGTAGTTGATAATGATACTGTTGGTTGTCTCTTCCTACACCAAGAAATTGTTCCCGAACCAAACTTGAACACATACCCAATGGTTGACCTTCGAGTATCGTGGTCTCCTACACAGTCAGCATCACAGTATCCAACTAGTTTGCAATCTTTGCTTCTTTTGTACAAAAGACCATAGTCGATTGTACCTTTGACATATCTCAAGATCCGTCGAACTGCATCCAGATGAGGCTTCTTTGGATTTTGCATGTATCGACTCATAACCCCAACTGCATAAGAGATATCAGGCCGAGTTAAAGTTAGGTAGATAAGACTACCTACTAGTTATCGGTATGTTGTTTCATCGTTCAACTCTTTGCCTTCATGTGCACAAATCTTGGCATTTGTCTCCATCGGTGTTGAAACTTGCTTGCACTCTAACATGTTGAACTTCTGAAGCATATCTCTTGTATACTTTTGTTGGCAGAGAAACAATCCTTCATCTGTGCGATCAACTTCTAGGCCTAAGAAGTGTTTAAGCTCTCCTAGCTCTTTCATCTGAAAGCGTACTGATAAATTTTCTCTTGTTTGATAAATTTCTCTTTCGTCGTCCCCGGTGATAATCAAATCGTCCACGTAGACCAATACAATTGTCAAATTTCCTTCTCTTTCTTTGATGAATAGGCTTGAGTCTGTATGCGCAACTGAATAACCACTTTGGGTAAGAAATTCAGCAATCTTACCATACCAAGCTCTCGGTGCTTGCTTCAGTCCATAAAGAGCTTTTCTAAGCTTGCATACATAATTAGGATTAGCTGCACTCTCAAATCCCTTTGGTTGGTTCATATAAATCTCCCTGTCTAACTCTCCGTGCAAGAAGGCATTCTTCACATCCATTTGCCACGGTTTCCAATCTTTACTTGCTGCGAGTGCTAGCAGGACTCGTACGGTAGTAATCTTTGCCACTAGGCTGAATGTTTCATCATAGTCTAGTCCATATTGTTGAGAAAATCCTCGAGCCACGAGTCGAGCCTTGTATCTCTCGATTGATCCATCCGGTCGACGCTTTATTTTGTAGACCCACTTGCAAGAGATGGGTTTGACATCTCCTAGTCTTGGCACTAGTTCCCAAGTTTGATTCTGCTCCAGGGCTATAATTTCTTCCTCCATCGCTTTTTGCCAAACCGAGTTTTGTGATGCTTCTTCATATGTCTCTGGTTCATAAACTCTATCTTCTACAATAGCTGCATTTGCATACTTAGGATTTGGCCTTCGGATTCTATTTGATCACCTAAGTTGTTGATGTGTCGTTTCATTTTTATCATATTTGCTTGATTGAGTCACCTCTTGCTTGTCAATATCAATGTCACTTGGATTTTCAGGTGCATCAACATTTGATTGAATTTGTGTAGTTTGCTCTCCCATCTTCTGTTGTAGAATTTCTTCGATGTTTGAATCTGGTAAGACTTTCTTCTCCGAGGACCACCATGAAGATACTTCATTGAAAACTACATCTCTTGATGTATAGTATTTTCCACTTGTTGGATCACAACACCTCCATCCTTTTCTTTGATTGTCGTATCCAACAAATACACACTTGACTGCTTTCTTGTCAAACTTGCTACGTAGATGGCCAGGCACAAATACATAGCAAACACAACCAAATACTAGGAAGTAACTAACGGTATGTTTCATATCCCATAGTATCTCAAATGGTGAGACGAATCCTAGCTTTGGTTGAGGAAGCTTGTTGATCACAGGGCAGCAATTCGCATAGCTTCAGCCCAAAATCTTCCTGAAACGTTCTTTGCGTGTAACATGCTTCGACAGATTTCTACAAGGTGTCGATTCTTTCTTTCTGCTACACCATTTTGTTGTGGCGTGTTGGCACATGTAAATTGACGTCGTATCCCACACTCGTGTAAATATTGATCGAACTCATCTGACGTGTATTCTCCGCCATTGTCTGAACGTAGGCAACGAATCTTCACTCCTACTTCTCCTTCGACTATCATCTTGAATTCTTGAAACTTTGAGAACGTGTCAGACTTTTCTTTATAAAGAAAATCCACACATATCTTGAGTAGTCGTCAATAAGTGTCACCATATACCGCATTTCGCTGATTGATGCTTGTTTGAGCAGTCTGCTTTGACTTCAAGTTGAGGTAGACCTTTGAGCATGGATTTCTCCATAATCAGCTTCAACTTATGGTAGCTAATATGTCCCAATCTTGCATGCGATAGATCTGTCGTCTCATTCTTTCGGATCTTGTCAACATAGGCAGACTCTGCAGATAGAACGTAGACAGACTCCACTCTTCATCCTTCTATTGTTGGCTTTCCTATTATCTTAACATCTTGATAAACTTTTATATCTTCTGGCCCAAACAAGACGTAGCTTCCTGATGTTGTTAGTTGTGACACTAACAACAAGTTCTTCTTTATACCCGGTACATGATAAACATTATGTAGCGACACTGTATCAGACTTATTGCCAGGCATGATTGTCGTATTGTCGATTTGAGCAATTGATAACTATGTGTTATTTGCTGTGCGTACCATACGACTTCCTTTGTACTCTTTCTTGTTTTGCAATTTTCTCTGATCGCTAGTCATGTGGTTGAAACATCCTGAATCAACGATCCAGTCATTCTCATAATTGATATGGTCTTCCATTGTCGCCATGAGTGCTTTCTTCTAAGGGACATAGTACCTCTGCATCCCATTCATCCTCTATCTTCTTTTTGGATATTGCCACATTGCTTTCAATAGACTTTTTCTTGGACCAACAATCTCTAGACATGTGGCCCTTTTCCCGCAATTATAGCAAATACCTCCAAATCTCTTTTCTTGGAAACTCTTGTTGTCGTTCATTTGAGCTCTCTCGGGTTGTGAAGTTCCTTGGTGGCTTCTTCTTTTGTCACCATTGTATCCACGTTTGGTAGACGGCCTATTATTGCTCCGACTTTCACTTGTGTAGAGTGCTTCTTCTTCACCCTTCAATGTGATGCCTCCCATTTGTTTAGCCATAGCTTCTTGGCTGGATAACAAATTTTCGAACTCTACAAGTGATGGTTGAGTGGGCCATCCTTGTACAGCAATAATGAAGCTTCGATATTCCGATCGCAATCCGTGGATTATAATCCTCTTCATTCGAGATTCTACAATGGCAGACTTTGGGTCTAGTTCAGTAATCTTCCGACAGATCAACTTGACCTTGTGGAAGTACTGAGCAATCGTCATGTCATGTTGTGAAATTGACAACAACTCATTCTCCAGAAGTTGTAGCCTTGTATCGTTCTTCTTTGAGAACAACATCACGAACGTGTCCCATGCTTCTTTCGGTGTCTTGTCATCCCAAATATGCTCTAACATCTCTTATCCGATTGTGGTCTTCAAGGCAAACATTGCTTTGCCTGCTTTGATTCTCCATTTGCGCAAGGCGCCGTTAGCCTGTGGCGGCGTAGTTTCACACCCGCCAACGATCTCCCAAAGATCCTGTCCTTGTAAATAGGACATCATGCATGTTGCCCACGTGTTGTAGTTGTTGTTGTTGAGTTTCTTGATTCCTCCAACAATTTGGAAATCACCCATCGTGTTGGCCATATCTCAGTAATACCAAACAAGCTCTTTCGACACAAGACTTGCAGAGTCACAGACTACTCACTCACTACTAATCTCAAGAAATCGTTTCTGATGTAGAAGATTAGACAAAGCTACAACCACAGAGCATACTAAGAACCAAGAGATTAGATAACTTACACTAACCTCGCTCTGATATCAAATGTTGAACACAACTCTCTGTGGGAAACACTCGCACTCCTTATTAAGATCAATCGAGAAGAGAACTCTTTATTAAGACCAAATTCCAACTTATTAAGACCAATCGAGTAGAGAACCTTTATTAAGACCAAATTCCAAGAGATCAGATAACTTACACTAACCTCGCTCTGATACCAAATGTTGAACACAACTCTCTGTGGAAAACACTCGCACTCCTTATTAAGACCAATCGAGAAGAAAACTCTTTATTAAGACCAATCGAGAAGAAAATACAAAACACTATGTAGAATACTACTACTACTCTTTATTGTTTTTGGATTTCTTGGATGAATAACCTACGTAGGTTGGAAGGTATTTATACTAGAGCACCTAACAAATCTAAATCTAAACCTAACAAATTTATCTTTCCTAAAATCTTACTTAAAATACAAATCTTTATGGTATCTTTCCTAAAATCTTACTTAAAATAAATATACAATGAGCTCATACAAATCTTTATGGAGCTCGTACTATTTTGGGTTTGACTCTATTGGGCTAGTGATTGACTTTATTGGGCTAATGATGATATTTCAACGATACATAGATGTAGGAAAAAAAACAAGTAGGATAATACCATTTACTAAAGTGCCACATATCCGTGCCACATATCCATCCATTTCTGTCTTGATTCGACGTCCTCGAATGACATCTTACCGCTAATGATGATATTTCAACGATACATAGATGTAGGAAAAAAAACAAGTAGGATAATACCATTTACTAAAGTGCCACATATCCGTGCCACATATCCATCCATTTCTGTCTTGATTCGACGTCCTCGAATGACATCTTACCGCTAATGATGATATTTCAACGATACATAGATGTAGGAAAAAAAACAAGTAGGATAATACCATTTACTAAAGTGCCACATATCCGTGCCACATATCCATCCATTTCTGTCTTGATTCGACGTCCTCGAATGACATCTTACCGCTAATGATGATATTTCAACGATACATAGATGTAGGAAAAAAAACAAGTAGGATAATACCATTTACTAAAGTGCCACATATCCGTGCCACATATCCATCCATTTCTGTCTTGATTCGACGTCCTCGAATTACATCTTACCGAGAGTGATATTGTGCTAATACCATTTGTAACAATTCATGTCCAAAATTCGGATCAAGTGTCAAAATCAAGTTTAGAATCCTAATCCAAATCTTGAGCCTGAGACGTTACAAAATTTAAAAATTTGCTCTAAATATTTGTGAATTAACAAGTCGGAACAATCTTTCGATTTATTAATCAAGGAATATACAAATCTACAAATGGTATGAACTTTTATTAGCAATCTATTCTATCTTATAACTTTTACCTCGGTAGAATACAAACGTCAAAACTGTTTCCCACTTCACCATGGCAGTTAAAGTAGTTTTGGGAATTTCAATGAGTAGCAGCCACAGTGCCATTACTGGTCGTAGTTGCAAGGCCATGAGACTCAACATTGCCAGCCAACATCAAACCAATTTTACCACCATTTGAGACAACACTGTCGCTGTTCTTCGAACTGAATTCTCCACTACGAGGAGCAACAATATTGCCACTGTTATTTAAACTAACGTTGCCACCATCCGAAACAGCAGCTCCCAGTTCATTGGACCTGATTTCTTCACTATGAGAGCTGACACCATCCGAATCAGCAGCTCCCAGATCATTGGAGTTGATGATTCCACCATCTGAAACAGCAGCTCCCAGTTCATTGGGGCTGATTTCTCCACTATAAAAGCCAACAATATTAACACTACTCTTGAAGCTAATGTGTCCACCATCCGAACGGGCAGCTCCCAGATCATTGGAGCTGATGTGTCCACCATCCGAACGGGCAGCTCCCAGATCATTGGAGCTGATTCCTCCACCATCCGAACGGGCAGCTCTCAGATTATTGGAGCTGATTCCTCCACCATCCGAACGGGCAGCTCCCAGATTATTGAAGCTGATGTGTCGTCCACCATCAGAACGGGCAGCTCCCAGATTATTAGAGCTGATGTGTCGTCCACCATCAGAACGGGCAGCTCCCAGATTATTGGAGCTGATGTGTCGTCCACCATCCAAACGGGCAGCTCTCAGATTATTGGAGCTGATGTGTCCACCATCCGAACGGGCAGCTCTCAGATTACTGGAGCTGATGTGGGCAGCTCTCAGATTATTGGAGCTGATGTATCGTCCACCACCCGAACGGGCAGCTCCCAGATTATTGGAGCTGATGTGTCGTCCACCACCCGAATGGGCAGCTCCCAGATTATTGGAGCTGATGTGTCGTCCACCACCCGAACGGGCAGCTCCCAGATTATTGGAGCTGATGTGTCGTCCACCACCCGAACGGGCAGCTCCCAGATTATTGGAGCTGATGTGTCGTCCACCACCCGAACGGGCAGCTCCCAGATTATTGGAGCTGATGTGTCGTCCACCACCCGAACGGGCAGCTCCCAGATTATTGGAGCTGATGTGTCGTCCACCATCCAAACGGGCAGCTCCCAGATTATTGGAGCTGATGTGTCGTCCACCATCCAAACGGGCAGCTCCCAGATTTTTGGAGCTGATTTCTCCGCTATGAGAACCCACATCATTGCCACTACTCTTCAAATCAATCTTTCCACCATCTAAATCAGCAGCTCCCAGATCCTTGGAGCTGCCGTCTCCACCATGAGAACCAACAACATTGTCACTACTCTTCAAACGAATGTTGCCGCCATCCAAAACATCAGCTCCCAGCTCCTTGGAGCTGGTTTCTCCACCAATACCACTTCTCTTCAAACCAACAGGAAGAATTTTTCCACCATAAGAATAAACAATGTTTCCACCCCTCTTCCTAATAATTTCATGACCCTTAGAAAACCCACCGCCACCATTGATCTTTGGTACTTCACGACCAACAAATCCCGCGCCGTCTTTCTTAATTTCATTACGAAAAGACGAAGCTTTGTCGTCGACACTGACTTCTGGACTCTGGATGGCGGTATGGTCAAATTTCGAGATTCCAATATGATGATCACCAAATGAACGGAAAGAAAACCGATGGTTTCGGCCTTTACCTATAACACCGGTGACATCGTTGAAAGTGGCACCCAATCTCGCACAACACTCCCAAGCAAGAACTAAGAAAAGGGCGTGGACGATATTAAAACCTCTCACGGCTGCCATTGTTGAGAGTCTTGAAGCTTCTATCACAAATGATAAGTAATAGAATGAACAAGCTGCGGATTGTTTGGAATTTTGTGTTCTATATATGCTTGTTTGATCCGAAAACTATATTTAGAAAATTTTGACAAGTGTTTGGGTACCAGAATTATTCGTAACTCTCTCAATCACCTTCCTTAAATGATTGTAGGGTTAAGAAGTAGTAAGTAGCATCGGGATGCTTCAAACAAAATCATTTAAAGGAACACATGTACTATATTGATATGGGCTAATTTTGCTGATTTTTATTATTATTATCCATACCATTTCATAAATATTTCTTTGAAGTAAAAATGTATTAGAATGTTCATCAGACTTGAAACGACATGACTATGACTACCATTCTTGTCTAGATTAAATTTGATATTCAATAATGTCGACTTTTCATTCAACGATTTCCAAGAGTATTTTAAAACTTTTACGAAAAAAAAGTATTAATTTGCGTCTTTTAAAAGCATACTTAGCTTATTCATCAAGTTGAACATCAAAGTATAGATTCATCTTGTTTGAGAATCTTGTTATGAACTTTGAATGGGTTTTGGTCAAAATTATTTAATTTCTAGAATTTCTAAACAAATTATGTTTTTTATTTTTCAATTCATTTACGATTAAATTAAGTTGTTTGATGAAATTAAATGAGAAAAAACATATCTTGGAGAGTTGATTTATAGGTAATTAGTCATATGTTATAGATATTGGATAATATTTTTAGATAATTACAGTCGATTCCAAACTTCTAATTGCGAAATCTGAAAGCCGCCGCCGCCGCGGCCGGTTTCTTGGTGATGTAGTAATCGATGATGGAAATTCCGCCGTACCTCTCAGCGGCCTCTTTGCTATCAATGGTGCTCCTAACTTCTCCGACACGGGATGGGGCTGGGTAATCGAAGAACAGATCGTGATCAAAGTTGTTCGTACGCCGAGAGAGGTGGTGAAGCTCGCCGTCGTTCACAACCTTTTGCAGTGGTCGGGAAATTTTGGTTCTTTGCTCGACAAAGTAGTAGTAGTTCTCCTCCCGCTTCCGGAAAGCTGCCATGGATTCCGGCGAAGTTGCAGAGTGGCCGCTCTTTTATGGAAGTTGTGTTTTTGTTTTTGTGTGAAGAGGGTGAAGGATTTTGTGGTTCCTTTATAGTTGACAACATGTGGGGTCTACCACCGACCCCATTAATGCTAAAGAGGAAGATCATAAGTTTATATTTAAGGAATAACATCTTCATTTGTACCCGACATCTTTATTTAGCAGCATATAGGTTACTTTATCTTTTGTGGGAGTGTGTTTCTTATATTTACTGTGTTTAGTCGTTCTTGTTAGAGGAACGAGACTCTCCACAATGGTATGATATTGTCCACTTTGAGCATAAGCTCTCATGGCTTTGCTTTGGCCTTCCCCAAAAAGCCTCATATCAATGGAGTTAGTATTCCTCACTTATAAACCCATGATCACACCCTAAATTAGTCGATGTGGGACTTCCATCATCCAACACCTCCCCCTCGAACAAAGTGCGCCTCCCCTTAATCAACCCATGATCACACCCTAAATTAGTCGATGTGGGACTTCCATCATCCAACACCTCCCCTCGAACAAAGTGCGCCTCCCCTTAATCGAGGCTCGACTCCTTTGGAGTCTTAGTCATTTTTTACTGCCCGAACAAAGTGCGCCTCCCCTTAATCGAGGCTCGACTCCTTTGGAGTCTTAGTCATTTTTTACTGCCTTCGAGGAGGGGCTTGGCTCCTTTTTCTTTAAGAGTTCTTTGTTCGATATTTGAGGATTTTACTGCCTTCGAGGAGGGGCTTGGCTCCTTTTTCTTTAAGAGTTCTTTGTTCGATATTTGAGGATTCGAGGATTTACCAGGAGGGGCTTGGCTCCTTTTTCTTTAAGAGTTCTTTGTTCGATATTTGAGGATTCGAGGATTTACCCATCTATTGGCACGACTAAGTTTAGGAAGAGTTCTTTGTTCGATATTTGAGGATTCGAGGATTTACCCATCTATTGGCACGACTAAGTTTAGGGCATGGCTCTGATACCATGTTAGAGGATTCGAGGATTTACCCATCTATTGGCACGACTAAGTTTAGGGCATGGCTCTGATACCATGTTAGAGGAACACGACTCTCCACAATGGTATGATATTGTCCACTTTGAGCATAAGCTCTCATGGTTTTGCTTTGGGCTTCCCCAAAATGTCTCATACTAATGGAGTTAGTATTCCTCACTTATAAACCCATGATCACACCCTAAATTAGTCGATGTGGGACTTCCATCATCCAACAGTTCTAACTTTATTCTCGAGATCTTTCTTTTCACGTTAGCTGGCATGCTTCTCAATTAAATTTTTGGGTCTTGGGAGCGTGATTTGCGTCTTTGGGTAATTTCGATCTCAAGGGTGAAGAATAGTTGAAGGAGAAGATGAGAAGGAAAGAACAGAATTTTAGTCAACCGATTCTCGTATATATTCACCCAATTTCACATTTATATTCAGTCAAAAAAGGAAATATTCCTACCGATAAATTTCGAGTCTAATATCTTTTTCAACTATTGATTTTGCAGATAATATGATCATAACACACCGGATATAAAAAAATGTTGAAACTAGAGTAAAAGAACAACATGTAGGGTTTGAGTGAGTGCCCCGTCTTCGAATAACTATTTGTATGCCAATGGCTACAAAATTCGTATATATCAATAGGGCATAAACACGTAAGGTTGCATTTATCCAATCCGTTCAATAATACAAAAGGAATAAAGGCATCATATACTTCAACATTATATATGAATCTAACTTTTTCCCAAAAAAAAAAAAAAATACTTTTCATAATTCATTTGGTGGGAAGATATTCTTCATTTTCTACCCTACAATCTTTTGACTCAAAACAAACTCCATTGAATTTGATGTGTAAAAGATAAGAATCTCACCTTTTCATAACAAATAAAAAAATAAAAATAAAAACACTTGAATTAAACGTTTATTTTATGACTGCATGTCGGATGTCCAAGACGTATTGTCATGTGTCACAGTCCTGCTTATTCAAGACGTGTTGCCTGTGACTGCATGTCGGATATCCAGGACGTGTTGTTTGTGACTGCATGCCCGTTTCAAACTGATAAGAATCAGAATCACGGTGTTGCAAATGGATCTATTGCCAAGAAGATTAAAAAAATGTATTAAAATGTCAACAACAGTATTTCAAGTCTGTCTCTTAGCTGCTAACATTTGTTGTAATGCATTATTTTTAATTTCATAAAATATGTAAGGGTCAAATGTTCAATTTGACTTCGTCTTTTGTGGAGATTAGAGGGATCGAGAATAAATCTCAGCCACAAACGTCTTTTGTCGGAATACTATAAATACCCACAATATGTTAAGTAAAAATCAGATGGGTGGATGAATGAAATTGAAATCTCGAATTTAGACGTTTTTCTTAGAAATTCGAGCATTAATTTTGGCATTTCTAAGTTTCGAGCAATTCATGTGAATTACATCCGAGCCATTTAATCAAGTCTTGATCAAGTTCGATTGTGGAGTGACTCAATTTAGAACAAGATTCCAAATCTTGCTTCTCGATCTTCGATCGTAAGAGGTGATGTAATTCTAGCTTTATCTCTTGATTGATCCAAATTTCGTATAAGGAGTGTGAATTACCTTGATTCAAGGGTTCTTGCTTTAACAAAAGCTTGAATAGTTGGTTTGAGGATTGATCCAAATTTCGTATAAGGGGTGTTAATTACCTTGATTCAAGGGATTTGGTATAAGGGGTGTTAATTACCTTGATTTAAGCTTGATTTAAGGGTTCTTCCTTTAACAAAAGCTTGAATTGTTGGTCTGAGGATTAGGGTTGCCTTATCACAAAACTCTTTTACTTGTTTTTATGTTAGATAGGTTTTTACTATTATTGTTGTGTCAATACGGGGTGTATAATTGGTCACCAAAATCATGTCTACACCGACTGAGTTAACATGCCCCAAAATGTACTGTAGGGGGATGTGACTAGTTGTCCATTCTTCCTACCTTGATTATGTGCTATCAAAGTAATTATTGTTGCCTACACACTTTTAGCTTATAACCTTGTTTTCTTTAAAATTGTTTTCAACGTATTTCATCGTTCACGTTTTCTAAAACATTTCTCTCAAACGTGACTTGAGTCTCGAGGGTATGCTGAGATTGTCTGCGAAGTGCAAATTTCACATGACTAACTTGTTCGTTAGATTAGAACAAGTGTTGCACAATCACTACTTGCTACTGCAAGAGTGCGATTGTGACACTGTGAGCGCATGATTGAATAAGATCGTATAAAATGGACATTTTTTTTTTTTTTTTGAAGAAACCGTGCGAACGATATGTTTTTAAAGAAGTTTGATTTTTTTTTTTAGGAAGTTGTAATATCAACACATTTTAATATTCTTTGATATATTCTTAGGCAAATATCATAGCTTTGTTTATAAATGGAATCCAAATATGGTCGGTTAAGATTCTTCTTTAATTAATACTAAGAAATTTTATTCCCTTTTAGTTTATATTATTAATTGGGAAGTGAAATTGTAACGAAACGAGGAGAAACAAATCCACGAGCCAACTTGAACATCTAAGTAATTGATCGTTCAAATACTTTCACGTTCGTAGATTCTTAAACCGTTCGTTTCAAATGGCGTAGTGTCAAGATAGTTTAAAAAGTTTACACACAGCATGAGAATTGATACATGGACGATTCCCAAATTGAAGTCAGTCGTGTGGAAATCTCTCACTAACATATGTGTTTTAAAATTGTGAGACTACAACTATATATAGCCGAACAAAACAGACAATATTTACTAAAACTGGATTTGAGTTTGAGCTATTACAATCGATAATAACATTTAAAGAAAAAAAGACAAAATCGTGATGGTCGTGAACAAGTTACGATGACGATAATAATAATAATAACGTTATGCTTTCATTCCATTTTATGATGCTAGTAAAAACCAAACATATCATACCTACGAAACTTTGCTCGTAAAACGTTTCCTTATAAACTCTTACATCATCATTTGACTCGAGAACCCGAAAAAAAAAAAAAACATCCAAATCCACCACTACCCAACCAAGTCAATAATGTAGAGGGCAAAGCCTTTCCCTTTTAGCCATGTGCCCTCACGTTTTTCCTTCATTAATAATAGTAATCATGTGGGGTACCCCTCCCTTAGTTTAGAGGGAGAGTGCCCTTAGAGCTGGCCAAAAGAGTGAGCCAGATAAGCCAGTGACCCTACAAGAGGTGCATTCATATACGTGGCGGGCTCAGACTGCTCGTAATCCGACCGTTGATCTGGGAACCTGTCGTTCTTATCGGGCCCTCCCACCACTGCACCAATCAGCAAGTTTGGATTTGGTGCGGCCGAGTTCATCACACTGAACCCTGCCGTGCATTGGATCTTCCCTGGATGAGATGCAATCGACGGCAGTGATGATCCCCTGTGATGGATCCTTTTAGGGTACCTTGTCCCATACCCCACCATGTAGGACATCTTTTGTGGGTTATCCCCTAGAAGATAGTCCACCTACACCATCCAAATATACAACATTAACAATTTGCAATGAATAACGTTTACATTGGCACGAGATCTTTTGAGAAACTAAAAACAAAGTCATAAGAGTTAATGCTCAAAGTGGACAATATCTATAACGGCCAAAGCCAACAACCAGTAGATATTGTCCTCTTTGAACTTTCCCTTTCAAACTTCTCCTCAACGTCTTAAAAAACGCGTTTACCAGGAGAGGCACCCTTATATATTGTCCCTCTTTGGACTTTCGCTTTCGGGCTTGTCTTAAAACGCGTCTACTAGGGAGAGGTTTCCACACTCTTATATATTTTCCCTCTTTGAACTTTCCCTTCCGCGATTCTCCTCAAAGTTTTTAAAATGCGTCTCTTAGGGAGAGTTTTCCACACCTATATAAAGAATGTTCCATTCGCCTTCCCAACCGATGTGGGATCTCACAATATCATACCATTATGAAAGTTCGTGATTCTTACCAAACGAGAGCGGGTTTTCGAGGTACCTGTTTTTTGGCGATGGCGCGGAGGGTTTTCGGGGTGATGGTCGTGCCGCAGTTCACCACGGTGCGGGCCGAGGTCAAGTACTTGGCGTAAGTTAAGAGTAGGAATGAAGTTGATGTAACATATTGCATGTTGCTATCGTTCATTTTGAACAGCAACCCACCTGTCCAAACACACTAAAGTTCAAAACTTTGTTCAAATTTTCACAAAAAAAGTAGCCGTTAAGAAATTCAACAGAACCAACCAGGAGTGTATTTGGTTGAGGAAAATGAAGCTCCGGGAATTAGAGAGCATATGAAATTATCAGCATGTCCCTTATAATCATGAAGAGATTGCATCTTTTGCACCAAAAATGCCTGTCAAAAACCACGAACAACAACGTTCATTATCGTAATATCATACCGTTGTAGAGATATAAAGAGGGTGTTTTTCGAACCTTCGAGAGAAGGATTCGGGCTCCGGCGTGCTTGTTATCCCAACCGAACGTGTTATCGAACTCTCCGGCACCGAGAGTCTGTCCATTGACTTGAATGTAATTGAGATATTTGGGATTTTTGGTGGCTCTCTGAAGCCAAGCAGCTCCCCATAGAAGCTCATCCTGCAAACCCAAGCAGCTCCCCGTTAAATGCTCTGTTTTTGAGAAAAAAAAAATAGAGTTTTTTGTAGCTTTACCTGATATCCAGAGAAGGAACAGTAAAATGGGCACACATATTTTTTCAAACCAGTGCTGTAAGAGCCTCTATACTTATCAGCAAACTCAAAAACCTGCAAAAAAAAAGGGGAGAATTTTGAAATTGAATCAAAATGCTCTGTTTCAATCTTGTTTACTCTGTTTCTAAAGCTATAAAGGTTGGTCTTTTAGCTTACTCTCATGGCCCTTCTGACCAGAAGCTTTGAGTAAGTAGGATCACTCCGTCGGAATACCAGCGATGCGGCGGCAAGTGCGGCGGCCGTCTCGGCGGCGACCTCTGTGCCGGGGTTGTTCTTGTCCACCTTGAAAACACTTCGGGGAGTGTCCATATCCTCTGGCCTCTCCCAACAGGCATGGTCCTTGTTCGCATCGCCGACCTGAACGTAAATGGTGTCGGGATGAACGGTGGCTTTGAGGAGATAATCAGTGGCCCAATAAATGGCTTGTTTAGCATTTTGAAGCTCCCCTTTCATCAACCCACCGAACTCAAGAACACTCCATGAAAGCATGGTGGTGGTGAACGCCATCGGAAACCCAAATTTCACATTGTCGCCGGCATCGTAGTAACCACCGACTAAATCGACCTACATTTCCACAAAACCAGTAAAATCCAACCAAAACCCACTTCATAAATTCACATTTTGAGTTGAAATAAAGAACCAAAACTCAAAAAACAAACCAAATCGGGAAATACCTTCATGGCAGCGCCGTCAGAGAGGCCGGAGTTGCGCCGCCAAGTCATCCTCTGATTGGGCGGGAGCCTGCCAGATCTCTGGCCTTCAAAGAAGAGGATGGATTTGGTGAGAGCGTCTCGGTAGTTATGGTGGGCAGAATGGGAATGGCGGTGAGTAGGGTAGCCATTGTTGCAGGGGAAGAAACAGAGGAGGAGGATGAAAAACAGAGGTCCGAGGGCAGCCATTGATGAAGCTCTTGAAGGAAAGGGCTTTGGAGCAGCTTTCTGTGTTGCTGATGAGTATGTTTATAGAGGAAAATTTGGGGAAATTTTAATAATGATTAAAGCCATAAGCTTTTGAAATTCTTGTTTAATTGAAACCAAAAGAGGGCATTTATGAGTCTGTGACAAGACTTGTGACATTCTTACCATTTTTCATTTTTTAAAATTGAATCATAACGAAGTCGGAATAAATGAAGAATACATGAATGAATCGAGATCATATAAATGAGTACGATTCTAACGATAAGATGACTAAGAAGTTATTATTATATCAGAAGGGTGCACATTCGTTTTTGATGACTTTCCATAAAACTCCATCTATTTATAACAACACGATGTACATTTTTTTCAGTAGCTCAATCATATGAACTCAACCGCAAGGTATGTTTTGCTTGAAATGATTTTATGGAAAATTATAGAATTTAATTTAGATAAAAAGATAATATTAAGTTGAATGATTTAAAAGGATAAGTTAAAATAAAGCAAAGAAAAAAACAACAAAATATGGCTATTAAAAAAAAAACATGTTTTTTAATTATTAACGTTATTATTATTATTGGACCAATCAGAAATTTGCGTCCAAAACGTTCTCGAGCAACGTATAATTTTAATATAATATAATATTATTTGGAGTTGCCCAATTTTTAGGAAATAGTTATTTATTTATTTATTTATTTAATTTGGTCCTGAAAAAGCTGTTATTGGCAGCGGGGATGAGACAGTCAAAGAATAATAAAAAACAATGGGAAAATCAAAATAAATAAAAAAATGCTAAATTTATAAATAAATAAAAAAAAAATACTAGGTTAACTGTGCATGTTCTCCAAATTTTTTAATAATATTCTTAAATATTAAAAAATTTAAAAAAGAATTTAAAACATTTAACTATTAATTTATATTTAACGATATTCTTAAATTTTTATAAAACTTCAAAAATACCTTTAAATTCTTTTAAAAACTTTAAAAATATTTTAAAATAAAAAATAATAAAAATTTCTTAGGGAAGGTTCATGGATTTATTCAAGATCGAATAGCCATTTACCAGAAATAATAAAATTCATACAATTTTTTTTTTTGTGTAAATATAGCTCGCGGTACTCCCTAATACTGTATTTGGAGCCGTTGTTCGAATTCCTTTTATGATATAACTGAAACAAGTTCTTGCGAATGGGGAAAGGGGCGGTTGGAATGTGGAGCTGTTCTTATTTTACCCAAAGGATTTGAATTAGCCCCCGATCGTATTTCTCCCGAGATTAAAGAAAAGATGGGCAATCTGTCTTTTTAGAGCTATCGTCCCACTAAAAAATATTCTTGTGATAGGGCTCGTTCCTGGTCAAAAATACAGTGAAATCACCTTTTCTATTCTTTCTCCGGACCCTGCAACTAAGAAAGAAGTTCACTTCTTAAAATATCTCATATACGTAAGCGGGAATAGGGGAAGGGGTCAGATTTATTATGATAGAAGTAAGAGTAATAATAACGTTTATAATAACTTATTAAAGTATTACACTATGGATCAAAAGGTTGCATATGACATCTGAATAAAAGAGGAGGCAGACGTTAATTAAGCGTGTTTTATCTTGAAGAATTTTATGTTGCTGAAAGAACCTACGTTGGTCTGTGACGATTGTTTTTAGTCTTAAAAGATCATATCGTAGGGGCGTTTTGGATCCAAATCGGAAAAGTTTTGATGAAAAAAAATGAATAAATTATTTAAAAATAAAAAAAAAGATTTCCGACCTGCCGGATTCGAACCAGCGACCTAAGGATTAAGCTGCAATCAGACTACAGTCCTCCGCTCTACCAACTGAGCTAAGGTCGGTTTGTGTTGTAGTTGTGATTGAAAATTTATTTGTATTAATATGTTTCTCAAAATACATGAAAAATAAAACTACTTATTAATATCTCTTAAAAGTGTAATTTTCATATAAAAAAAATAATAAATACATACCAATAAGAAAATGAAAAGGTTTTTAATGAAAAAAAAAAAAAATCGGGCCGTGAGATTAGTCCAGATGTATGCAAGTTGACTTCAAACGTTTTAGTTAGTATCAAAGCCCAACAATGACAACTAAAGGTATTGAAGGTTCAACCCTAAACCCGATAAATCACTTGAATATTGTTAGGAATCACGACTCTCTACAATGGTTGATATTGTCCACTTTGAGCATAAGCTCTCATGGCTTTACTTTGGGATTTCCCAAAAGGTCTCGTACCAATGGAGATAGTATTCCTCACTTATAAACTCATGATCTTCCACTAAATTAATCAACGTGGGACTCACTTCTAATAATCCTCAACAAATATCCCTTGCGCATTGCACCAGTGAAACTTCACCAACGTGGTTCTAGCCGTTCTAATTAACAATCCACAACCTTCATAGATTTGTTCTTGGAAATACTAAAATCGAACCGAACCAAACCAAGTTGAATTAGACCGAACTATGAAAGGTAGTGAAGGACGATCGGCGGTGGTGGGACGCCGGAAAAAGGTCGGGGGAAAGAGGTTGGGAATTGTGTTGATTTTAAAATATATTTGATTAAAAAAAGCGATTATATTTAATTTTGTCGGTTGAATTTGAATTACCATTTGGAAGAAAATGTTGATTTAAAATATAAAAAAGAGAATTGCTTGCATCACCGTCACAGCTTTGACTATTGAGTTCAAATCCCGTTGGAGCTTGCAAAGTTGGTAAAGCCACACGCAATACAACACCATTATGGACCCATTTCTATTTTAAAAATATTAAAATTGTGGCGCTCGAGTAAAAGAAATATACATACATGAATGAACTATTAAGAATAACGGCTCTCCACAATAGTATAATATTGTCAATTTCCCTAAAAAGGCTCGTACCAATAGAGATATGTTCATTCCTTATAAACTCATGATCAACCCCTTAATTAGCTGACGTGGGACTCCACTCCCAACGATTCTCAATATGAACCGAGACTATATTTGAATTAGAGAAATTCGTAAAATAGCTAAGAAAGACTTCAAATAATTTTGCATCTTCCTTTTTGGGTGGCGTAATCATAGAAACTTCATAGTTAAACGTGTTTTTCTTTAAACAATTTTATGTTGGGTGACCTCTTAGGAGGACTCATATTAGTTTATGAGGAATAATATCACTTGGGGTTTACCATTTTTGTTCAACCGGGAGATACATGCACATCAACTAAGCTATGAATATGATTGAAAAAATCAAAGTCGAGCTCAACTGCCTTATCAATAGATCTCCCTCTATCTCTATCATACATTTGCCTTACAATCTGAATCAAGGAGAAGCTCGGGACGAAACCAGAGTAACTGTATGGTGGCTCGTGTTGTACTCTCGAGATGAATCACCGGGATCTACCAATATCAATATCAACTTGGCCTAAAAATTTGACGATATTGGACAGATCTTGGCTGAGATTTGTTAAAAATTCTTAATTCCTCGATGATTGAACCATCACGTCCCTTTGTTTCCCTTCACACTCACAATTCCACTCGCATCTTTCTTCCTTATTTGTAGCAAATTGTCTATGGGAATCATTTTTTGGATTTTACTAAACATTTTCTTTTTCTTTTTGAAAAAAAAAAAAACATCTCTATTTTATAATTATTAGGAAAATCATATCATTATTTATAATTATAAATTATTTGCTAAATCAATCCCTTTTTAATGTTAATCAGACCCATAATATATATATATATATATTGTAATTTTGAAAGTCAATTTCTAATTTATGTTATTAATTAATAAATGTGTTTCAACAATTATTAGGAATATGATATTGAAATTAATTAGAGTAGAATTTCAATCATTATTGAGTTATTATTGTTATTTTTTTTCAAATTTTTTTATTATAATTATTATTTTTGTTTTTAAAATGAGTTAAAATAAGTCTAATTTCATTCATTTTAAAACCTTCAATTTTTAATATTTATGATTTCGTCAAACTTCACCTAATTAATTATTTTCATTATTATTATTTAAAAATAGTACCAATATTAAATATAACTAATATAGATATTTCATATTTAGTTAGTTATGTTAATACATAATGATTGAAATTTAGAGTTTACAAACAAAATAATAATAATAATAATAATAATAATAATAATAATAATAATAATAATAATAATAATAATAATAATAATAATAATAATAATAATAGTGGGTTTTAATTTAGTATTTATGAAAAAAAATTAGAAATGATTTTAATTTCAGAAAAAAAAAATCAAAATTCAAAATATACCATTTTAAAAAATATATTTTTTTATCGTAATTTGAACATAATTTATTGATTGGAGTATCGATTTCTCAGTTATAAGTCATATGTTCATATCTCGCGTCTCCGATATAAATAATATAATTTTATATTAAAAAATAATAACTCTCGAGAAAATATCCACATAATTTTGCAGAACATGCAAGCATCTTTTTTTTTTGGACTGCATTAAGTATGTAAACCTAATACCACCGAGACTTTATTTATTAATATTTGCATGGAGTTGACTATGTCAAAAGTGGTTCTTTTTTTAAATAAATTAATTTAATTACTAGACGCGGTTTTGTACACTCCAAGTCAACCATGTTATGGAATTCCAAGTCAACCATATTATTTTTTTCATAATATTTGTCACGCTCCATTATTTTAATTTATATATTAATTTCTGAAAATAGAGATTAAAAAAAGGAAGTTTATTAAATGAAACAAAATGATTATACTTAATCAAACTATGTGACACAAACTTATCAAATAAATATAATTTCAACTTAGTATTAAATGTTAAAAATAAGGTATAAAATATTGGAATGGATTAAATTTATAATTTATCTTAAATTAAATTAAATGTTATAAAACAATTTATTAAGAATTTAAACTTAATTGTGATAAATGAATAATTAGAAAAGTGCGTCGCGTGAACTACACGTGGTCGGGTCCCGCGTCGAGTAATTTACATGTATTACACGCAATACCCGTAACGGCCTCTTTTTTCGCTTTATTATTATTATTGTTATTATTATTTCAATAACTAAACCGACTTCGGAAGTGACATTCCAACTTTTTTTAACCAATTTTTTTTCTGGTGCTTTAATAATTGTGTTTTTTACGCATTTAATTTCGGTTATTGTAAAAAATAAAAAAAACATAGACATAAAATTTGGCAAAAAAAAAAAACACTAAATGATTTAAATGGGCGTTTATTTAGGTAATGACGGTGACTAAATGCTAAACATTTTGACTAGATTGGTCATAAGATTAAAGATATTTTTATCGATCACAATAGTCATTAATAGCACTGTATGAGACAAAAACATATCAGCACGTGTCAAGTTGAAGAACATTCATGTAATAGTCCAAGTCCACGTCTGATTTGACCCACTATATGAGGTTCCACATTAGTTGTAGAGAAGAAGAACGAAACCTTTCTTATAAGGGTATGAAAAATATTTGTGAGTACAAACGAAATTAAAAAAATTGAGAGAAAAAATGAAAGAATATTGTCAACGCACCATTTAATAATTAAAAAAATATAGAATTTTGTTCCAGTGGTTTTGGTGGCAAGGATTTATTTGAGTTAGATTATTATTATTATTTTTTATAGTTATAAAAAAAATTAATTAAAATTAAATTCGTTCATAAGATATAAAGCATATAGGGTTGGTGGTTTGGGTGTGATTCAATTTCCATTATTTAAATTTTATTAATATTATTTGAAAAGTATTTCTTATTTCTTGTTGGATCTCTATCTTTTTTTAATAAAATAATAATAATAAATAAATAAATAAAAAGACGTGTGGGGTTTTTTTTTTATTATTTATTATTTATTTATAATTTAAAATTAGTTTATAAATGAAAGATTATTAGATTAAAATTAAAAGAATACGTATAAGGAAACAAGATCCCATACCGATTGCATTGGATAAGGGAATTATAAGTTGAGAAACAAACTAAATAGTAAATTGATTTTTGTTAAAAATAAATAAAATAAAATAAAATAAAATAAAAACATCTGCCGGACAGCTTGCAAATCTTGTCACCTTTTCCCCTCTCTTGTTTGTCCCTAAAATCAACGCGCTATTTTGACTTTCTCCTTCTCATTTTATTCATTTCAATTTCTTGTGCAAATTTGTATCCACAACTTATTATTATTTATCTGCTTTGTATCGTCACGGTCTCACTAAATAACTTTTTTAACCGAACATAATTAGAAGAAATACATATCAATCAAATAATTGGTCTACTTCTTTCTTATTACTAGGTGTTACGTGCGGTTAAAAACTTTAGGTTATTCTTTTCAATAGAAAGCATCTATTGAATAACAGTCATGCTTTGTCTTCTCAAGCATTTGAACTAATCCGAGTGTGAGATCTCATATTGATGAAAGAGGAGAACGAAACATTCCTTATAAGAGAATGGATATCTCTCTTTAATAGATGTGTTTTAGAAACTGTGAGGCTGACGACGATACGTAACGAGCTAAAGCGGACAATATTTGTTGGGGCTTCAAGGGAGGTGGATTGTGAGATTCCACATAAATTGGAGAGAGGAATGAAACATTACTTATAAGGGTGTAGAAATCTCTCCGTACTATACATGTTTTAAAATCACAGGTTGATGGCAATACGTAATAGGTTAAAGCAGACAATATCTACTAATAGTGGATTCGGATTATTACAAATGGTATTAGAGCTCGACACCAACAAGGACGCTAGCCCTCAATGAGGGCGGATTGTGAGATCCTACATTAGTTGGAGAGTAGAACGAAACATTATTTATAAAAGTGAAGAAATCTCTCCATACTAGACACGTTTTAAAATCACGAGGCTGATGACGATACGTAACGAGTCAAAGTAGACAATATCTTCAAGTGAGCATATTACGACGACGACCGTAGTAACATGTCGTGTCAATATCTAATTAAGTAGAAGTTTTAGAGCTTTTGTCAAAAGACAACGTACACACCAACAAACATTGAGTTTGATAGTTTTAAGAAAAACCCACCTCCCTTCTCCTCCTATAAATTGCACATAAATCAGAAATTTCCCAAACCACCACTTCTCTCTCCAATGGCGGCCACCACATTCACCTCTCTCATCCTCCTCACCCTCTACATAACCACCGCTCAAATTCCCCTCTCCGCCGCCGCCGCCTCCGTCTGCACCTCCACCCCCGACCCCTCCTACTGCAAATCCACCCTCCCCAACCAAACCGGCAATGTCTATTCATACGGCCGCTCATCTTTCAGAAAATCCCTCTCATCCTCGCAAAAGTTTCTCCGGCTAGTCAAAAAGTACCTCCGGTCACGCTCGTCGTTGACCGTCCCCGCCGTCCGAGCGCTGGAGGACTGCCAGCTGTTGGCGGGACTGAATATTGATTACTTAACGACGTCGTTCCGGACGGTGAATACGACGAGTTCAAAGCTGTCGGAGATGAAGGCGGACGACGTACAGAGCTTGTTGAGTGCGATATTGACGAACCAGCAGACGTGTTTGGATGGGCTCAAGGCGACGGCGGGTTCGTGGTCCGTCAAAAATGGCCTTTCCCTCCCACTTGCCTCTGACACCAAGCTGTACTCTATGTCCTTGGCTTTATTTACCAAAGGTTTATATTTATATATATATTTTTTAATTTTATTTATTTATTTATTATAATTTATACGGAGAGTCGTGATTTTTAATAATTAATGAGTTATTAAAATTAAATATAATTCAAAATAATATATATATATATATATTTTTTTTAATTTATTGATTTCCGGTAGGTTGGGTTCCGAAGAAGAAGAAACGGTCGACATGGACGGCGGCCGGGAGGCAGGGCGGGTTTAGAAACGGTCGGATGTCACTCAAAATGTCGAACAGAGCGAAAGCGATTTACGAGATGGCGACGCGCCGGAATCTGCTGGAGACTGACGACGGCGGCGACGACCAGATTTCGATCAGAGACATCGTCATTGTCAGCCAAGACGGCAGCGGGAATTTCACGACAATTAACGAAGCGATTGCGGCGGCGCCGAATAACTCTGCTCCGACCGACGGCTATTTCTTAATCTTTGTGTCGGTCGGAGTTTACGAGGAATACGTGTCGATTGCGAAGAATAAACGGTATTTGATGATGATCGGAGATGGTATTAATCAGACCGTTATCACTGGTAATCGGAGCGTCGTTGACGGCTGGACCACTTTCAATTCCGCCACGTTTGGTTAGTGTTTAATTAATTAGTTGAATTTTTAATTTTGTAATTAATAAATTTTAAATGTCTTAAATAGATTTTTAATTTTTAATTTTGTTTTTTTTTTTTTTACCAGCGGTGGTGGGACCCGGATTTGTAGCGGTGAACATGACGTTCAGAAACACCGCCGGAGCAATAAAGCACCAAGCCGTCGCCGTCCGTAACGGCGCCGACTTATCCACTTTCTACCTCTGCAGCTTCGAAGGCTACCAAGACACCTTATACACACACTCCCTCCGCCAATTTTACCGCGACTGCGACATTTACGGCACCGTCGACTTCATCTTCGGCAACGCCGCCGTCGTTTTCCAGAACTGCAACATCTACCCTCGTCTTCCTATGGCGAACCAGTTCAACGCCATCACTGCTCAGGGCCGGACCGACCCAAATCAGAACACCGGAACCTCGATCCATAACTGCCGGATCACCGCCGCTGACGACCTCGCGAACAACACCGGCGTCGCGGTGAAAACGTTCCTCGGACGACCGTGGAAGGAGTATTCAAGGACGGTGTATTTGCAGAGCTTCATGGATGAGCTAATTAATCCGGCGGGGTGGAGGGCTTGGGATAAGGATTTTGCTTTGAACACTTCGTATTATGCTGAATTTGGGAATTTTGGGCCGGGATCTAACACGTCGGAGAGGGTGAATTGGCTGGGATTTCATTTGATTAATGATACCGATGCTGGGAATTTCACGGCGGCGAACTTTGTCTTGGCGGATGATTGGCTGCCGCAGACCGGCGTTCCGTACACCAGCGGCTTGACGGAGTAGGAAACAGGAAGAATTTGTTATATATATATATATATAATGATATTCCAAAGGCTAAATGTATAGCTTGGGATGATGATCGATTCTTTGTACGGTGATTGACTTTAAATTTTTAGAATAAAAATACCACAAACTGTTCATCTTCAAGAATTGTAGGGTACATTTGTTATACTAAACATTATGGCTGCAAATTCAGCGACCTTCTGTTTTCTTCTCAAATGAATGAACCTTGTTGTTCGGGAAGCAACGGCGCAGCAGTCGGTGCTCAGAATGTGCATCGAAGTTCAGAGACTTCTTTGATATCGCGAACTGGAAAAGGTGACTTGATCGGTTTCTCTGAAGATTGGTCTGTGTCCATGGAGATCTGCACTTCTGTGATTTACAACGGAGGCGACTCGCTTGATTGATAAGTCATTTGGATTAGCATTGCAGATCCCGAGTTTGACGATGAACACGCCTGTCGTACCTTTTTCGGGGCCATCGCTCTCGATCCATACGTGACCTCCCATGAGATTTGCAAACCTGAATCCAACAGCCCATGTGAAAATAGATCGAGAAAAACTAGCACGTAAGTCAACTCGTGATTCAAGAGATTGGATAGCTTATAAGAGAAAATAGTTGTGAGATCCCACCACGATTGGGGAGGAGAACGAAGCATCTTTTACAAGGGTGTGGAAACCTCTCCGTAACTGACGCGTTTTAAAACTTTAAGGGAAAATCCGAAAGGGAAAGCTCAAAAAGGACAATATTTGCTAACGGTGGGCTTGGGACGTTACAAATGGTATCAGAGTCAGACACCGGGCGATGTATTAGCGAGGAGACTGAGTTCCAAAGGGGGTGGACATGAGGCGGTGTGCTAGCAAGGGTGTTGGGCTCCAAAGGGGGTGGATTAGAGGTCCCACATCGATTGGATAAGAGAACGAGTGTCAGCGAGAACGCTAGGCCCTGAAGGGGGTGGATTGTAAAATCTCATATCGGTTGGGGAGGAGAACGAAGTATCAAGGGTATGAAAATCTCTCCTTAGCAGATGCGTTTTAAAAACTTTGAGAGGAAACTCGAAAGAGAAAGAATCTAAAGAGGACAATATCTACTAGCGGTGAGCTTGAGCTGTTACCGTAGTATTTTCAAATTTTGTATGTTGGGTGATTCGAGGCATACCGTTTACAAAGAGCCAATCCGAGTCCAACCCCACCATTTGTTCGGCTAGATCGTGTTCGTAGTTGAGTGAATCTGGTAAACAGATGAGGAATGTCTTGGGGAAGAACACCACATCCTGAATCTTTAACCTGAGAAGCAGAAAGAACAGAACAAAATGATTTAGAACATTGAATGAATATGTTCCTCATAATTCAACCATATCAGATGATATCAACCTGAACTCGGAGGTAGAAATGGCGGTCGGACTGCATCGGATAGAACTCGGGAGCGCGCCAATCTCTCAGAGACTCGAGTTTTGCAACAGATGCTATGATTGAAACATGACCTTCCTTAGTAAACTTCACCCCATTACCGACGATGTTCAAGATGATTTGCATAAGTCGCTTCTCGTCACCAACGGCACAGACGGGCAAATCCGAGGCCAACATCAACGCCATCGACAGCTTCTTAACCGAAGCAATGGGCTTGATAAGATCCATTGCCTGCAGTTCAAGCTTCATGATGTTAGAACAAGATCTAATGATTGAGACAACCTTGGACTTCAAAACTCACCTCTTTGAAAATAGCATGGAGGTTGAATGATCTTATGTTCAATGCCAAACTACCATCTTCGAGTCTGGAAAGGTCCAAGACATCATTAATCAGTGTGGCTAGAAGATTACTACTCTTAAGTATTGTTTCTATCATCACTCTTTGTTCTGGACTCAGCTCGGTCTCCAAAAGTAGGGACGAAAGAGCGATTGTTGCGTGCATTGGCGTCCTCATTTCATGGTTCATGACAGCCAAGAAGTCGTTACGAGCGTGAACTGCCATCTCTGCTTCTCTTCGAGCTAAATCCAATGCTACGTTTTGGTCCACGAGCTGATCGCGGGCGTGCATAGACTCTTCGAGAATTGCAGCATGTGAAAGAGCTACAGCTACCTATATGGATTTCAAATTCCTGATGGGTGATTAGTACAAGGAAACATGAAGACAAGACAGGAAACAAAAGGAATGTGTGTGTGTGTGTGTTGTTGTGTGGTGCAAACCAGACAATTTTGTCTGAATCTTGAAGACAAGTGATATATGACATGACTTACAAAGTGAAGCATGTTCAATTGCCAAAATCAAAATGTAGAGAGCTGCTCCTATCACTTTTTGTATGGATCGAAGTATAACCAACAAATATGACAGTTTTCGTGTAACAACCTAAGCCTACCGCTAGTAGATATTGTCCGTTTTAGCCCGTTACGTATCATTGTCAGTCTCATGATTTTGAAACGCGTCTACTAGGGAGAGGTTTTCACACCCACCCTTATAAGGAATGCTTCATTCCCCTCTCCAACCAATGTGGGATCTCACAATCCACCCCCCTTGAGGGCCAGCGTCGTCACTGGCACTGCCCGGTGTATGGTTCCGATACTATTTGTAACAGTCCAAGCCCACCGCTAGTAGATATTGTCCGTTTTAGCCCTTACGTATTGTCGTTAGCCTCAAGGTTTTGAAACGCATCAACTAGAGAGAGGTTTCTACACCCTTACAAGGAATGCTTCGTTCCCCTCACCAACTGATATGAGATCTCACAATCCACCCCTCTTGGGGGCCAGCTTCCTCGCCAGTACCGCACAGTATATGGCTCTGATACTATTTGTAACAGCCCAAGCCCACCACTAGTAGATATTATCTATTTTAGCCCGTTACATATCGTCGTTAGCCTCACAGTTTTAAAGCGCGTCTACTAAGGAGAGGTTTCCACACCCTTATAAGGAATGTTGTGTTCCCCACTCCAACCGATGTGGGATCTCACAATCTACCCTCTTGGGGACTAGCGTCCTCGCTGGTACTGTCTGATGTATGGCTTTGATACTATTTGTAACAACCCAAGCCTACCGTTAGTAGATATTGTCCTTTTAGCCCGTTACATATCGTCATCAGCCTCACGATTTTAAAACGTGTCTACTAGGGAGAGGTTTCCACATCCTTATAAGGAATGTTTTGTTCCTCTCAGTTGGGTATCCGTGTCCTAAGTGTCCTAAGTGTCACATGGCTATTCGTGTTCCTCAGCTGCTAACATCCTATCCCAAAATTGGACCTAATTCATACAGTTTATTAGAACTACAGATAACCAACTACTCATGAACTTAACTAACATAAGTTATGCAAAACATGCCAGTTAAGGGGCAGTGTACAGATGCAGTAGAACAATAAATCACACAAAACCTGGTCTGCGACGACGTCGACAAGTTCCAACTCATGATCTCGCCATTTCCGAGCGCTACCAGTAGGAAGAATCAAAACCATTATAGCGTAGCTCCTGGAAGAGCCATCAGGCCAATTGTTCATTTGAAAATTTGAAAGGTTCAAGACAGGAACTCGCACAGCAACAACTTCAGGTGCCAAATATGGAGTCCTGACCTTAGCCAATTGGCAGTTGTAGGGAACACGTATGGCTCGATTACTCTTAAAAACATCATTCACAACAGGAAGGTTTATAGGAATATGAGCTCCCACTGGTATCTGATAGTTCAAGGCATGTGAAAGCTGTAGACTTATGCCAGCCCGTGATGGCATCCACAGAGCACATTCCTCAAGCCCCAACGTCTTTCCCAGCTCGACAAGCGTCGTTTTTAATATCGTATCTCGATCGAGTGTGCTTCTTATTTCATGAGTAAGCATTCTAACATGCCTTCCAGTTTCTTCCTGAGTAAGAATAAGTCCCATTTCCCTGTCAAGTTCTTCAGCCTTGTTCTTAAGGATCAATTCTCGAGTTTTGACACTCAAAAGATCAGGAATAATATGAACAAGCATCAATGCAGTCGAGCACGAAACAATAGCACAAGCAACTTTTGCAACAGTCATCGCCATGGCCACCGTCTTCGAGTGCGTCGAAAACGTCCAAAGGTTGATGAAGTGTGTTGCCCCACAGAGAACAATGAAAGCACCAAATTGCATAAGCACCCATCTGTAAGGAAAGAATGCAGACTTTTGCACAAAATATATGAGCTCCAATGGGATAGAGAAATAAGCTAATGCGATTAGCGCATCTGAGATATACTGATATTTCACTAGAAGTTCATCAGGAGGCCACTGGGTGTCAATGCAATCACAAGACTCCATCATAAGATAAAGGATTTAGCTGAAAATATGAAAAGAAGAGATGATATTAAAGAGTTGTAAGAAACATATGAACTCAGATTATAGCATTCCATGAATTCAGGAAGCACCAATGTTTTGTGTTCTTAGAGATGTAGATGCCCTCAGGTGCACCCATAAATGATCATTTGAAAATGCAACTAAAAATTGTAACCGCTCAAACCCCTCGCTAGCAGATATTGTCCTCTTTGGACTTTCCCTTTTAGGCTTCCCCTCAAGGTTAGAGAGAGGTTTCTACACCTTATAAGGGTGTTATAAGGGATCTCACAATCCACTCTCATTCGGGCCCAACGTCCTCGTTGGCACTCATTCTCTTATCCAATCGATGTGGGCCCCTCTAGTCCACCCCCCTTTGGAGCTCGGTGTCTTTGTTGGCACATCGCCTCGTGTCCACCCCCTTCGAGGCTCAGCCTCCTTGCTAACACATCACTCGGCGTCTGACTCTGATACCATTTGTAACAGCCCAAGCCCACCACTAGAAAATATTGTCCTCTTTGGGCTTTCCCTAAAGTTTTTAGAACACGTCTGCTAGAGAGAGGTTTCCACAACCTTATAAAAAATGTTTTTTTCTCCTCCCTAATCGATGTGGGATCTCACAATCCTCGCTGGCACTCGTTTCCTTATCCAATCGATGTGGGACCCCCCCCTTCTTTTGGAGCCCAACGCCCTTGCTGACACACCACCTCATATCCACCCCCTTCAAGGCTCAACCTCCTCGCTAACACATCGCCTCGTGTCTGGCTCTGATAGCATTTGTGACAGCCCAAGGCCACTACTAGTAGATATTGTCCTCTTTAAGCTTTCCTTTTCAAACTTCCCCTCAAGGTTTTTAAAACGCGCTTGCTAGGTAGAGGTTTCCACACCCTTATAAAGAATGTTTTGTTCTCCTCCCCAACCTACGTGGGATCTCAGAATAACCGTAATCCACCCCAGATTTTTTTTATAAATAAAAAGTTCATGAGGCTCTTAAACCAAAATCCAACAAGATCCAAGGAGTAGTAGATTAATCAGAAGCAATGAGCAAAAAAATGTTTCCACCACTTACTATTTCCCCTTCCTTCAAACTCTCAGCTTATGAACATACAAATGCTTACAGTAACTTGAATCAAGCTCTTGCTGTTCCACCACTCTCATCCATTGAACTTCAGTAGTTCCATTTCTACCTTCCAAATTAAACGCCAATTTCATATACATAAACAACAGACAACAACTACTTTTATGATCCATTTGCAAAAGGGAAGCAAAAACAATAAAACAGCAGCAAAAAGGAGATCAAATCAAATCAAGCATAACAACAAAGAAAAAGGAAATGGGTTGGAAGAGTCTCGTGGATTAAAAGAACAAACATGAAGAAGAACAAGAAGAATAGGAAATGAATGATCATACCGAGTTAAAAGAAGGATCGAAGCGAGGAAAGTGAGGGAGGGCAAAGCTTCCATGTGAAGAAGGTTTGGGAAGATGGGAAGGCAGAGAGTTAATGGTGAAGAGCAGAGGCGACACTGAAAGGCAAAAGAGAGAGGCCTGTGGGCATCACGGACGAAAAGGAGATACGGACGGACAACCGCACGTACGGTGCCTCCTCACCCAAAACGTATGATATTACCTTCCCTTTTCTTGTTTGTATTCACAAGAAAAATGAATATTAACATAATATGTTAGCCATTCTTTAACCCTAAATTTCAAGTTTGATTCAAAAACTTTATATAACTCAATCCAATTTGTGTTCATTCATAGAGTTTAATTAAGAATCGACAACCCATTCACTATCGAGATTGAATAAGTTGGCTGATTTGATGTTTTGAAAAAGTTTTTGAGCGGTTTATAAGAGTTGGGAAACATGGTGGCGCTCTCATTTGCTATTAATCCTTAAAACATCATTCGCTACTAACTTTTGAGTTTTTTAGTTCAAGTAATCAATGTCTTATCTAATTGGCTAATGGATGGATACCGAACATGTTCAACATCGTACAATTATGATCGAGAAGTTGCCATTTTGTGATAACTTGGTGTACACGTCGTCCTTAATGGACAATAGTAACTAGAGGAAATGAGCATGGTAAGAGATATTAGTTAAACCCATAGCTTATAATGTTATAGTGAGTGAGAGACTGGTTGCTTCTCAACAAAAAGGACATTCCATGTTGAAGCTTTACTGAGACAGTAATGGCAATACTAGTGTGTCCCCAAAGAATTGTGAACATTACCCGTCTTCATAATGTGTGTTGGTGTGGATCAGAAGGAAATAAGTTGAGAAGAGAACGGTGGATCATTTCAAAGCTGGTAAATGTGATGGCAGCTGCAGGCGTCGTCCTAAGAAGGTTGGCCGCGCACCCTCGATAGAAACCGGGGAGACCATCTTGCTGAAACACTTTCTTTACGCAATCGGTTACGCCCGAATAACGCTTCTCGGAGTGGAACCCTTGTTCCTGAAGCCTGGAACGTACAACCTGCAAGAAAGAGTGCAATGTCATGGTAGGATCTTGGATGTTTCAAACCCAGATGAGTTCATCTCAATCAGAAAAGTATATGTTCTTGATCTGGATAATATGCAGGAGAAAAGGAGAAAAAATCCCACCTCATGTGGATAAGTCAATGTGGACGCGAATATCTTGGAGACAGATGAGGCGACTGCAACGTCACGAGCGGAGAGTTTATCCGTCGTCGTATTATCTATGATATCACAATGTAAGTTTAGTACTAGCTTTTCCCTGAAGGAGATATCAAATGGGTTATCAAATAGTTACCTCTGCTAGCCAAATAGCTTTTTATTTTCTCGTATGTCGGAAACTGGATCGCGACGTGACTTACACCAGCCAGAGCAGGCACAAGACCACTGTGGAACACCAGTGTTACAGTTGAGCTAATGATCATTATAGTCATTTTCTCCATATAAGATACATAGATCAGATGGAAACATGATAAGAAATAGGGAACCTGTACAATCCACGGATGCCTTCTTCATAGGCTATTCTCTTCAAGGCAGAAACTGTGTTTCTATACGGTAGGACACCAGACTTCATTCCCTGCGTCTATTCCAAGTAGTCATAACTGGACGAGTTAAACGAACCCGATTCATTTGAAATATCTAATAAAAGCTTAATCAGTAAAAAGTATGCAGAAGTAACGGTTCTCTGTAAGCTTTCCCTCAAGGTTTTTAAAATGTGTATGCTAGGGAGAGGTTTCCACACCCTTATAAAGAATGTTTCGTTCTCCTCCCCAACCGATATGAGATCTCACAGTCCACCTCTCTTCAGGGTCCGCGTCCTCGCTGACACTCGTTCCTCTCTTCAATCGACGTGGGATCTCACAATCCACCTCCCTTCGGGGCTCAGCGTCCTTGCTGGCACTCGTTCCTATCTCCAATCGATGTGAGATCTCACATAAGGTCACGTTAGGCATAATAAAAAAACATTGTTAACAAAACTCATGCAACAATTCAATGGACACCTCAATGACCGCTTCGTTCTCTGTGTTTCACCCCCCATGCCTCTCAATCCACAAAGACGAAGATGAATCCTACGTAACAATTTGGAGGAATGCCAGTTAAGCATTTATTAGATCGGTTCGGGATTTACTTCTTCAAGCGCTCTGATGTCTTTCGGTCCTTACAAAACGCAATAAATACTCCTTATACAACATGTTCAAGGGGCAAGGATTGAACAACTCTCTCATGATGGGTTTAATCTTTTTCGATACCATCCCTTTGATAAGAGAACTGCTTCCGATAAGGAAACTACAAGATTTCGGTAAGCTATCTTTCAGATTTCTCAATGGCTAAGGGCCTAAACCTTATTAATAAATTAATTAAGAATATGAGCTTGAAATCCTCACCTGAAGTCTGGTCTTAACAACCCATAGAGGATTAGTTGCAATAGCTGTAGCAGCCCCAGCACCAGATGCAGCCAACATATTAGCACCTATTGAAAGCTGATGCCTTTCATCTGCACATATACCATGAAAATAGATACAGAACGCATACCATGTGAATATCGATGCAAAATGATAAACGTCATTAATTGAAAGAAACGAAAGTAAATGATCAAACTAACCATCAGAGCCAAGAAAACATTTAAGCTGTTCATAGATTGTGAAATAAACCTGCCAATGGAAAATATTGGTTAATATGAAAGATATTGAAGCGGGGAATGAAGCATTCTTTATAAGGGTGTGGAAACCTCTCCCTAGCAGACACGTTTTAAAACCTTGAGGGGAAGCCCGAAAGGGGAAAGCCCAAAGAAGACAATATCGAGGTAGTATTCGTTTGAAGGTTTACTACACCGATAAGGAGGTAATGCAAACACAATAGACAACATTGAAGCAGCTAATATTGTTTTAAAATCCAAGTTTCAAGAGATTTTGGATATAAACAAGATTCAGGACTTACAGCCCAGTTAGGAAGTAGTGCAAGCACAGTAGGTGAGAGTCCTCTATACATTCCACGCAGCCCCTCCGCATGAGCAATTTGTTTCAGACTACCAAGTATGAGACTCCCTGTACAGATAAAACAGAACAAATTCATTAAAAATGCATCACAAGTCATCAATGCACGATAACTAAGACAATTATGGTCATACCTTTTCCAATGTTTGGCAGTCCATGAACCTGAAATCTAGTCTTAATAACATCCAAAGGGCACACAAACGTAGCAGCAAGAACTCCTACAACAGAATCCAGAATCCAGTTCAAAAAGTTCTCTCAAGCCAAGAATCAAATGCTTAATCATCTAACAAACTAGGTGATAGTGTATTCAAGAAGTATGAATCTCAAGCAACAACTAAATCTTCCAGTTTCATATCCCACAAAATTTACACCCAAATATAGATAAGCATCTCAATCGAAAAGAAAAAGAATCAAAGGGATGCAAATACCAGCAGCGGCACCAGCTCCAGCATTACAGAGAAGAGCCCTCGGAGTAGGGGAATGAGAGTCGGTAGCCATGGCAGTATTTAATCAAATACCCAGAAGAATAAACAGTGATTTGAGCGCAAAAATCACCAAAATAACCCTCTTTCGAGAGGCGGATCTCGAAAAACCAGAGTCGCATGGCCAGAACAAGAAGAGAGGAAAGTCAAGTCGATTGGTGCGGGGACTCTTGTATTCGTTAAAGAGAAGGAAAGTAATCGGAAACTGAGAAGAAGTAGAAGTGGATATTCATACGAAACTGAAGGATATTCATTCGTGGATCAGAAATTGCGAGAGATTAAACAAAAAGAGGAACAAATTTATGGGGGCCCTCTGGTTTCTTCGCTAATCTCGTTGTCGTCGTTCAGCCGAAAAAACCTCACCCGGTTGCGGCCCGACGAGACGACTCGCCGCAAATGGGTCCTGAAATGAAATCTGATTTCAGCCATTCAATTCCATTTTGGTCTCTAAGTACCACACATATTAAATTCTTTTTATATATGCTTTCGTGTTATTTTATTTTATTGTCGTATTTAGGGAATTATAACTATTTATTTGTATAAACTAAATCAACCGAAAGAGATGAACACAATTGACTGACCATTGCATAATTCTTATAAACACCAAAAATCTTTTATTTAATCTAAGCATTTGTGGTGTACACTTAGACTTCACGCTCAAAAATCTAATATTATACATAACATTTCAAAATTTTCCGACAAGTCCTCGCTCTCTATAAGAAAATAAATGAAGTATAAAAGAACTAAAAGAACTTACGCCCCCTCGGGTCGAAGTTTTCGTATCAACCACTTTCGTCGTAATTTGACATCCAATGCGATAAACGTTTTTGCCTTCTTTTCATCCTCAAGGAGATCACAAGCATCCAATACAAGGTCCTCATCCATGTTTGGCAATGCTTGGATAGCTTCAATTACTGTCTCAATCGAGATGGAACTCGAGTTATCGTCGTTTTTCTTCTTGTCTGATAAGGAAGAAACGAAGCTTGCCATCTCTCGAAGGGCACTCGCCATGCTCTCATCTTCACCTCTTAGCTTCTTGTTATGATCGAAACTAGACATGCTTTCTAATTCCCTCTTGTTCTTTGGACCTAAATGTGTTGATTCCTTCTCACTTGCTTGTTCTTCACTTGAAACTGATGTAATAGGAGACTGGAAACCTATTGAAAGTTTTCCGTCCTCGGCGTCGTGGTGCTGCTCTATACCTTGTCCTGGAGAGCACTCTCTTTCGTCAAAACTCGGATCGCAGATCACACACAGATCCTTATAATATGGCACTGGCCGTGTCATGAATTGTCGAGCGTCTGTATGTGCCTACCATTCAGCAACAAAACTAGTTAAGAACTATGCTAATATTCTAAACAGCACAAAATACTGAATTTGGGTCCACTTTTATAACTACTACATCGTATCATAATGACATGGCTTTAGAATGAATTCTCCCACAACTATAGTTAAAGACTTTACTTATGCTGACTGTGTAACGGCCCAAGCCCACCGCTAACAGATACTGTCCTCTTTGGACTTTCCTTTTTTGGCTTTCCTTCAAGGTTTTAAAACGCGTCTGCTAGGGAGAGGTTTTCACGCCCTTATAAAAAATGTTTTATTCTCCTCTCCAACCGATGTGGGATCTCACAATCCACCCCTCTTCAGCGCCCAGCGTCCTCGATTGGAGAAATCGAAACCTCTACCAAGTGGATTGTGAGATCCCACATCGGTTGGGGAGGAAAACAAAGCATTCTTTATAAGGGTGTGGAAACGTCTCTCTAGCAGATGCATTTTAAAAACCTTAAGGGGAAGCCCAAAGAGAACAATATCTGCTAGTGGTGGGATTGGATCGGGCGATGTGCCAGCAAGGAGGCTAAGCCTCGAGGGGGGATGGACACAAGGCAATGTGCCAGCAAGGACGTTGGGTCCCGAAGGGAGTGGATTGGAGGGTCCCACATCGATTGGAGAAGATAATGAGTGCCAGCGAGGACGCTGGACCTCGAAACGGGTAGATTGTGAGATCTCACATCGGTTGGGGAGGAGGACGAAACAAAATATTCTTTATAAGGGTGTGGAAACCTCCCCTAGCAGACGCATTTTAAAAACTTCAAGGGGAAGCCCGAAAGAAAAGGCCTAAAGAGGAGAATATCTGCCAGTGGTGGGCTTGAGCAGGCAGTTTTTGGTGAAAACTAATCTACATAATATGGTTACCTTCAAAACCCCACAACAGTTCTTTTATGTTCAAATTCAATGAGCAAAAGTTCAGTATGATCAACCGCAGCCAACATGTTCATGTGCAAATCTATGAACAACAAACAACAAAGTCCGCAGGCAAATAAAAATAGAATTGCTGAGCTAATGTGTAGTTCGCTTACCTTGATATAGTCTTGCCAAATGTAATCGTCTGCGGTAATCATTTGACGTGTCTCGTCCCAGAGAAATCCGTCCAAGTCTAATAGATTCTTTATAACATTATACTGTCTCCTCAGAGTTTTGTACCTATTCTTCAACACATCCACATCATAATGGAAACCAAACTTAGCATTGAATGATGCAATCATCTCAGCCCACGAGTGTTTCCGAAAAATCCCATCTATTTGGTTGCCTTTCTGCACTTGCTCCAACATAAGGTCTATGAAGAATCTGTCCATAGGAGGCTGCCAATACGTTCGGGAACGAGAAATGGCTGTGGTTGCTGTATTTGACATTTGTGGTAGCTCATCAACATCTCCAGACACAGAAATTTTATAGTCTTCACCGATCATGATTCCATTAAGTACTTCAACATCTCCCTCACTGGCTGTCCCCAGCGGCTTTGTATACATCGTCTCATTATCACCAGAATGAGACGACTCCTGCGAATAAATCCCTGATGACCCATAATTAACAAGCAGAACAACAAAATAATTGTGTGCTATAATATTGTCTAAGTAAAGATGATTACCTTTTTGTCCGACTGTCGCGCCTCCATATATTATACACAGATCATTGTAATATGGGATGCTCTTAATTCTAAAAGATCGTGCCTCGGGGTGTTCCTGGGAACAAGATATTTAAATTCTTCGAACTTTAGGTAAGAAAGAAGAAAACAAAATAAAGAAATATAGAAATGCTTTCTACAAATTTGCTGAATTCATCATCAAAACCTTAACATATTCATCCCAGACATGATTCTCAGCAGTCACCATTTGCCGCACTTCGTCCCAGCTGAAACCCCTCTGATCAAGGAGATTCTTCACAGCTTTGTACAGATTCCTCAACGTTTTATGTCGATTCTTCAAAACATCCTTTTCATACTCGAATTTGAATTTTGCATTGAACAGAGAGATCATAAATCTCCACGCTCGTTTACTGAACAAATGCTCGTCAAATCTGTTCCCTTTGTTAACTTGTTCCAGCATAAGGTCTATGAAATATCTATCCATTTCAGGCGTCCAAACTGTTCTAAGCCGATCGTTACTATTCCGTGTCTGGACACCCATACTGCTATCATTGTAGCAAGGCATCAGTCTAATGTACATAACTCAAACACATGATCTACTTGCAATTACAATAACTTACATTCAAACAGTATCTTTAAGCATATTGGTTCTAAAATAACTTCAATAGTAATAAGTTTTTCCATAACAATTTGATATTGGTTCTACACTCAAACTCACAAAGAACTGGTATATTACTTCTGATTTAGAGTGGGAAATAGTGAAGGATACAGCAAAAAATTAACACTGGACTGTTCATACTTCCTTATGTTTCCCATAAATTCCTCAAAATCATTGAAATCTCCTTCGAACAGAGCAATCCAAGAGGAAGCCAGTCCACAAGGGTAAATAACTCGATTATGCAACTTCAAAGCTCCATGGAAGAGCAGAGAGAGAATCAAAAAGTCATGCCATCATTCCAATACTCGAAGGAAAGCAAAATCGACAACAGAATTCAATTGACTTCAATCGAAGACATAAATGAACAAGCAAAATCAAAGAATCTAATAGCGAAGATGAATTGTGTTGATGGAATGAATGGAAACGCACCTCGAGAGTGAGAGCCGATGATGGAGCTTCGGTAAGTGTTGGAGAGGAATGGGAATTTTGGGGATGAGATTTTCCTGGATAAGCCGATGAGAAACTGGTTTGTGGATTTCGGGAAAACCCTAGCTGGAGTAAGATTTTGACCCGGGTTAGAACTGGCCCCAACCGGATTTTGTAAACCGGGATAGGATTGCCCTCATCTCCACTAGATTCTACGCTTCTGCTTGAATCCAACCACTTTTATTTGTTTATTTATTTATGAGATATTACATCATAAATACAATTATTATTATTTTTTTTTTTGCTGCTGCTTGTTTAATTGTCGCATTTCACTCTTAGTATCCTCATTCGATGCAGCTTTATAGTTCATAATTGAACGTTACTTGCAAAATGTGCATCACGTACGATCTTAGTTTTTGATGAAAGAGATTGTTTCTCGAAAACGATGTATATCGTGACACAACAATGCTAAAGGATAAATCTCTCTTTCACGCTCGCTTCGAATCTTGCTCCTCTTCAATTTCTGACCCCATATTCTGGGTGAGCCATGAGGGAATATTTCCGCGATAATGGAATACAAGCATTAATAGTCTATGATGATCTCAGTAAACAAACAGTGGCATATCGACAAATGTCATTATTGTTAAACTTGCTATACTCTTGCCTAGCAGGTAAAGATTTAACTCCGAAAGTTTTTGTCGTCGTTAAAGTCGAGAGAAAAGTCTCTAAAACCCTCGAGCTACTTACTCCTTCACCTCTCCAACTCGACTTCTCTTACCTCTTTCACCTATCAGATCTTATCTTAGGATGACTTACAGGTTCTTCGGTAGCTCTTTTCTTGAATGAGGTAAAGCTAGTTGAAGAACCTTTACAATGGAGACCAACCCCACGTGGACGATACAGAAATTAGGTATAACACAACTGTTGCTGAGAACACCAGACACTTGGAACCTAGCACAAGAGACATAATGCTTACACTTTCTAACCATATTTACGAAGCCAAATTCATATATTCCTACGTCGTGTTCCCATTACAGTAATATGGAGGTTGAAATAAACACTAATCATAATACCATTTCCTACAAATATGATATAGCATCCCTCTTCTTCTGCCTTTGTGATGTCTATTATAAATTGTCGACTAAGATGACAGAGAAAACTAGCCCCCGTACGAAGTCCGATCTCCGAGTCTTCTCTTCTTGGTTCGTGTCTGGTAGAGAAGGTAACCCGACATCCCTACATATGCATATTTAACGTCATTAGGTTGGAGAGGATGAGTTTTAGGATATGAGGCATCTCCATCACAGAAGTTACAAGAGTTGCTACGAATGAAATGACAGTAAGGAGAGCAAAAATAACTCGACCAACACAAACAACTCGATTCGAATATAAAGGCATGAAACTGAAACAGGATCATTTTACAGTTCAATGACAGTATAACTCCAAAGCTACAATGACCCTGTATGACCCTAAAAGGAAAATGGAAACCAAAATAAAACTGGAACGTAGCTCGAACCATGAGTTTAGAAAGCGAGTGGAACTAAATATTTAAGCCTATAACTCCTGACATATCTTTGAACTATTCGTCATTAGCTGCACGATCGACGAAGTGCGTAAGTTTATAATATCCTTAAACATATTGTGACACTCACAACAGTAACTCAGGGTTATTTAAGCTCGTAGGAGAAGCAGGACATCTCTGAGCTTATACAAAAAACATTTTAAATAACAAACCAAAATGCATGCCTAAGAAGCAGAAAAAATCATAATTATGATGAACAGATGCAGGTACAAAGTGTGTAAGTTTCAAATCAGATCAAACACATCATCTTTTAATATAAGAGGCATCGAGAAGCATATTTCTGTGCTTACCTTTCCGACAGTGTATCGTCTAAATCTTTTTCCTCCATTTTTTCTACACCTGAAGGTCCGGGGCGAACAGTTTCAGACTCATTGATGACAGGTGCATTGCATAAAAATGACAGCAATGGATCAGGTGCCATCTTGGAGGTGGAATGCAGAGAAGAAAACCCAGAAAGAGTTCTTACATGATCATCTAGTAACTCTTTCCTCTCGAAAGAAAGACTTTGAGGGAAATCGTCTTTATCAAATTTCAATCTTTGTTGACTGTAATCTCAAGTTAAGGAAAAGAACGTATGGATTCGGATATAAACAAGAAACCAAACAACATACAAAGGAAAAACATCTGAGAGCTTTACAAAATTGGGGAAACTTAACTATATCGAAACAATGAAAGAAAAGGATATATTAAATATATCTCCATGTTGCATCGTTATATGTCCAACCATATTCTCTCCCACGCTTGTAGAACAAATAGGACATATCTGAAAATGCATGAAACCAAATGCATAAAAAACCACAAAAAAGACGAACAAATTTCAAAAGATGGTATAGAAAGATCATAAAAGCATGCAGAAAATGTTAGGATCGCACAACAATGTTCACACTCGATCTAGATGAGCACAAAGAACATGGGAGAGAGAAAATGCAAGGAGGAATATTGGCTAAAGGATTAGATTGATGACTTCAAGTACATACCTAAAGTCATCAATACAAATCCTTTAGCCAATATTCCTCCTTACTTTTTTTCTTTCTTGTTTTTCGTGTTCATCTAGATCGAGTGTGTGCGTTGTTGTGCGATCCTAACAAAAAATCTACTCCCCAAAAAGATCTTTAAACTTTCAACGCTGACACCGACATAATAATCATTCACGAACATTCTTGAGCGGAGGCAAGACGAGCACACAAGTATAACATCCATGGGAGGAAAAATAAAATCTAAAGGAAAATACCACCACGTTACCACGTTATCCGAGCTACAGACAACCATAGCAATCTAATTTTCCAGGTCAAGTCCAATAGAACAATACATTAGGCAACAGAGCAGTACCAACATCTGATATTAGTAGGTGGGTTAATGATGATAAAGTCTATAACAACGAGTAAGAGGATAGATCAGAAAGGGGCTTCTTATAGTCATGAAACAAGTTTCAACAAAAACTTGAAATGAAAAACTTGCACAATAAGATCAAAAGCACTAAACGTTAACAAACAACAGGACAATGCCTTGAACTTGAAGTTCAAACTCACTCAAAGAAGACAATCAAAATAAGAACTCTGTAAGAACTATGAACTGACCCAAATCTCGAGGGTCAGAAAATGCAAGCAAGTTTTTGGTTGATACCACATATCAAGGGAAATATTTCTAATCTCTTACTAAAAAATAGAAGAAGTTAAGAGATTTTCTTACTCCAAACTTGGCTTCTACGGGATGTTCGTCATCAATATGGCAGCATAACTCAACCAAATCAAATTCCTCAGGACAAAACGGGCAAGGATATTCCGAATTCAAATCATCATCCCCATCCACTTCCTCGTAATCAAAATAAAAATCTACAAAACCAAACAGAATTCATTCAAACCAAAAACCCCCAAAAACAAAACCTAAACCACAGAAAATGAGTAAATTAAGATCGAGAAAAGACTAACGCGACTGGGATTTTAACTGAGAGTTCCTCAAAGCATCAGCAACAGCAGAATCAGAGAATCCATAGCTATAAGCTTCACTTTCCATTCTCAAATTCAAAAAAAAAAAACCCCAACACGAATTCGATTCAGGGGTCAGAAACCGTACGAAACGTGGATGAATTCTTCAACACCCTTCGCCGAAATCTCTTAAGCGGCACCGTTCGTGGTTCTTGAAGAAAAGACGAAGAAATTAAGTAGCTCTCGCTCGCGATTGAGGAGTTATAAGGTCAACGAGATTTGGCTGGTGATCCCTTAGCGAACACGATTTCTGACTCTGAGATGACCAAGAAAGAAACTCCCGCGTTTTACCGTCAAACAACCAGGGACCGCCGATTATGGATTAGGACTCCTATTCCCCTTTTTGCCCTCATCAGAACATTACTGAAAATCTCCCGTGATATATTGTTGGGGAAAAAGTAGCGGGGTTATTATTGTCTTTTCGTATTGTTTGCCGTCTTACAACCTTTTCATAAAAGAAATCTAAAAAAACAAAATAAAAAACAAACATTTAATTTAGTTTTCTTCGACACGTTTATCTATATAATTTCAATTTTAAATTATGTATTTATTAACATTTAGTTCTTTTTATTTTAGTATTTTTAACAACTTCAAAATTATTATTTTTAAATTTATATTTATTTGTTAAATAATTAATAAAAAAATTAAAGTTAAATTTCGAAATTTTAGAGAGTTTAATAAATTTTAAACTTTAAAGAATTGGATGACATTTATGTTATTGATGAATTAAATATATTTTGTTGATAAAAAAATATGAGAATTTCAGAAAGAAAAATAAAAATGGCTTGAAATTACTTTTTTAGTATGAGAATTAAATTAAATTATATATTAAAAAAGAAAAAAGGTAATATATTAAGTATGAGCCCATTCAGGCCCAATTATGAGAAGCCTAGTCCGCTCACAGGCCCAATTATGAGAAGCCCATTCCACGACTGTTCAATTAATTTTATTTTTATTTAAATAATAGTTTTGAAATATTTTTCAAAGATAGAATATTTTTTTTATAAGTATGCATTTTATAAAACTTAAAAATAACTTTAAAAAAGAATTTTTTTTAAATGGAGTAATTGATTTAGATTTGATTTAGTTATTTGAATTAAACTGAATTCCGTATTACCAGATTTGGTGGGATTTGATTTGTTTTCGATGTATTCTGTAATACTGTATAAGAGTCAATTTCATTGTTCAATTTATCTGATCTTTACAGTTTTCTATTTAATTCTTCGATAGAATGTGAGATTCGTTCCGATTGATCTGATCTTTCCAGTTTTGTCTCTGTGTTCCTAACAAGTACGAGTATTTTCTAACATAAAATAAATTAAAAACATAGGAATAAATCAAGATAAACTAAAACTCGACCTACAATAAAGGTCTAAACAAGTTGATATAGACTCTCGGTTAACAAACATCCCACAATTCGACTCGTACATTCTGATTTGTAGACTCTTGATTAACAAACGTCTCACAATTCGATTAATACAGATTTTTTTCTAAAAAAAATGTTGAATATTAAAAATATTAAAAATCGAATCAATAAGAGTATACTGAGTTATTTTTAGTTTTTTTAATAAAAAAAATCTTTTTTAATTTTTTTAATAAAAAAATCGAATAATTTTTTTTATATAATTTTTTTTAAAAAAAAAATCAAAACTGAGATTTGAAATTTAGTTATAATTTAAAAAAAAAAAATCAGAAATTTGGAACAGTTTGCGAGATCTCCTCCTGTAAATCACCCAAATTTAAATTTCAAAATTCAACGATTTATATTCGAAATCAACCCTACCTTTAAAATTGATATATAAAATTATAAATTTGAGACGGTTTATCACCATCGATAGACTGTTTAACAGCGATACATTTGAGCGGTTTAAAGTCGATACTGTGTTTAACATCGATACATTTGAGTGATTTAAAGTCGATACTGTACCATTCAAAATTACACTAATAATCTTAATGATATTATAAATTTGAGGCGTTAACATCGGTACTATTCAAAATTATACTAATAATCTTGTTTAACATCGATACAGTACTATTCAAAATTACACTAATAATCTTATTTAACATGGATACAGTACTATTCAAAATTACGCTAATAATATCATAATATATTTTATAATATTTAACTATATTCATTTAACCTTTAATCTTAACGTTTAAATACCTACTTCCACATTTAAATGGACGAGATATTTTGTCGACAAAATTTATTATATGATATATTTTTGTTATATAGACTATAAATAATAATATTAAGAACATTTAATTGTATGAAAATTCAACCCCAAATGGTGAATAATAAATAAATACCTAAACCTTCAAAATCACTGAGGGGAGGATTCCTGAAAGTGCCCATCCTACAACAACATAACAAAATAGTTAATTATCATTATAAATACTAATTAATAAATTAATGACAATAAAACCAATTTTTAAAATGTATTTACCTCTATAGTTTCCCCCTCTACTTGTGATCCTTTGTAAGTCTCTTTGTACTCTCTCAAAAGCGCTTGTGACAAAGATAATCATGCATTACAATATTTTCCATACCCACAAAAGTGTTGTTGTACCTAGAAACATCGTTAGCTAACTGATTCGGCTATGGGTTTGGATCGAAAATATGTTCTTGTGTCTGATAATACTCTGAAAATAACGTGTTGGGTTGGAGATTCGATGCTTGTCCTGATGATTCCATTACAGGCCGAGGATGTTCCTCCCGTTCTAGGGCTTCCTGACTCGACCATGAGTTTGGATTGAAAACATGTTCTTGTGTTTGATAACACTCTGAAAATAACGTGCTGGGGAGATTCGATGCTTGTCTTGATGCTTCCGTTATAGGCCGAGGATGTTCCTCCCATTCCAAGGCTTCCTGATTCGACCAAGGGTTTGGATTGAAAACATGTTCTTGTGTCTGATAACACTCCGAAAATAACGTGTTGGGTTGGAGATCTGATGCTTGTCCTGATGCTTCCATTACAGGCCGAGGATGTTCCTCCCGTTCCAGGGCTTCTTGATTCGACCATGGGTTTGGATTGAAAACATGTTCTTGTGTCTGATAACACTCCGAAAATAACGTGTTGGGTTGGAGATCTGATGCTTGTCCTGATGTTTCCATTACATGCCAAGGATGTTCCTCCCATTCCAGGGCTTCCTGATTCGACCAAGGGTTTGGATTGAAAACATGTTCTTGTGTCTGATAACACTCTGAAAATAACATGTTGGGTTGGAGATCTGATGCTTCCATTACATGCTGAGGATGTTCCTCCCATTCCAGGGCTTCCTGATTCGACCATGGATTTGGATTGAAAACATGTTCTTGTGTCTGATAACACTCCAAAAATGACGTGTTGGGTTGGAGATCTGATGCTTGTCCTGATGCTTCCATTACAGGCCGAGGATGTTCCTCCCGTTCCAGGGTTTCTTGATTCGACCATGGGTTTGGATTGAAAACATGTTCTTGTGTCTGATAACACTCCGAAAATAACGTGTTGGGTTGGAGATCTGATGCTTGTCCTGATGTTTCCATTACATGCCAAGGATGTTCCTCCCATTCCAGGGCTTCCTGATTCGACCAAGGGTTTGGATTGAAAACATGTTCTTGTGTCTGATAACACTCTGAAAATAACATGTTGGGTTGGAGATCTGATGCTTCCATTACATGCTGAGGATGTTCCTCCCATTCCAGGGCTTCCTGATTCGACCATGGATTTGGATTGAAAACATGTTCTTGTGTCTGATAACACTCCAAAAATGACGTGTTGGGTTGGAGATCTGATGCTTGTCCTGATGCTTCCATTACAGGCCGAGGATGTTCCTCCCGTTCCAGGGTTTCTTGATTCGACCATGGATTTGGATTGAAAACATGTTCTTGTGTCTGATAACACTCCGAAAATAACATGTTGGGTTGGAGATCTGATGCTTCCATTACATGCCGAGGATGTTCCTCCCATTCCAGGGCTTCCTGATTCGACCATGGATTTGGATTGAAAACATGTTCTTGTGTCTGATAACACTCCAAAAATGACGTGTTGGGTTGGAGATCTGATGCTTGTCCTGATGCGTTCTTGTGTCTGATAACACTCCAAAAATGACGTGTTGGGTTGGAGATCTGATGCTTGTCCTGATGCTTCCATTAGTCTGATAACACTCCAAAAATGACGTGTTGGGTTGGAGATCTGATGCTTGTCCTGATGCTTCCATTATAGGCCGAGGATGTTCCTCCCGTTCCAGGGTTTCTTGATTCGACCATGGGTTTGGATTGAAAACATGTTCTTGTGTCTGATAACACTCCGAAAATAACGTGGTGTTGGGTTGGAGATCCGATGCTTGTCCTGATGCTTCCGTTGCAGGCCGAGGATGTTCCTCCCGTTCTAGGGCTTCCTGATTCGACCATGGGTTTTGATTGAAAACATGCTCTTGTGTCTGATAACACTCCGAAAATAACGTGTTGGGTTGGAGATCCGATGCTTGTCCTAATGCTTCCATTACATGTCGAGGATGTTCCTCCTGTTCCAGGGCTTCCCGATTCGACCATGAGTTTGGATCAAAAACATGTTCTTGTGTCTGATAACACTCCGAAAATAACGTGTTGGGTTGAAGATCCAATGCTTGTCCTGATGCTTCCGTTACAGGGCGAGGATGTTCCTCCCGTTCCAGGGCTTCCTGATTCAACCATGGGTTTGTATCGAAAACACGTTCTTGTGTCTCACAACACTTCAAAAATAACATGTCGGGTTGGAGATTCGATGCTTGTCTTGATGCTTCCATTACAGGCTGAGGATGTTCCTCCCGTTCCAGGGCTTCCTGTAGGATATCTGATGAAGGACATGAACTTACGTCGTCGTCTTTAAAAGATTTATCAACCTTAAGATCATATCTTTTAAGATGCAACCGATACTTCTGCACTTATAATTATACATTAGCTTCAAAATTAACTCAAATAATTCGAATCTATATCTATATCTATACATACCTGAAGGTGGCTAGCAATAATGGCTCTAGTGATATGTCGAACGCCAAAATTTCTCATAAACTCTAAAATCTTCCTTGGAACTGCTTCTACATTAATCAAATAATGAATTAGTCGAGGTTTGAACTAGCTTGAGCTAGTTAATGTTGTTGAGTGTCATCAGGGCACTTACGGTCTAAAGTATTGAAAGCGTGAACAAATATTCCATGGAGTTCATCCGTCCAAATAAATCGTCGTTTTCTGAATTCTTCTCGTCGTTCGATCTTCTTTGAACGTTCAGACTCAAAATGAGTGGTTTCTACTTCTCCACCGCACGTGGCTGAGGAACCCCCTCCTCCGGCGAATTCATGGAGGGGGGCGATCTCCAAGTTGCCAGAATTAATATCTAGCGAACCTCGAATAAGAGATAAAAAGAACTCAATAAAGGGAAAAAAAAAAACATGAAATTTGAGTAAAATTTGGAATGAACTTACAAACATCTTGGAGTGTTGGGTCATCGGTAGCCGATTGGTCAAGCAATTTGGGGAAGTCATTGACCATTGACATCTGATACTACAAAAAAGTCAAACAACTTCGAAATTTTTCAACTCATTTTTTCGGTGAAACCACGAGCGTATATATATAATATAAGCTTTTCTTATTTGAACGATATCTCCGATTTGAAAAATGTATTATTTTATTAATTTTTAAGTTTTTATTGATATTCGTAAATTACAAGTTTAGCCCTTTAATTTTGAATATCTTTTTGTCTCTAGAATTGTTGCTATATTCTCTCCTATTTTAAAAATTTTTAATTTTTAATTTTTTTTAAAATTTATTTAATAAAACTATTATCAGCTATTTACTAGGTTTTATGTTTTATTAAACCATGTACCAATTCTAAATTTTTTAATAAATATTGTTTTTCAAATTATTCTAATTAGTAACAAAATTGACATAAAAGATTTGGCTTCGAAAACGTAATATTTTATTTTTTATTTATTCAAAATTAACGGTAAAAATATCTTTAAATTCTTTAAAAGATGAGTTAAATTTAAAATTAAAATATTAAATTAAATTTAGAGTTCATTTAATTAGTAACAGGAAAATAGTACAGAAGGTTTAAATTCCTTAAAATTAGGATTTTTTTTAGGGTCGTTTATAAAAGCCTATTCGAAGGGGTTGAAATTTGGTATTTACATTCCATCTTGACTCTCAATACTCATCTTGGCGGCTGGCGGCGGGCGGTGCTCTAACCTCAATCTCTCAGAACTTCTTATTTTTCCACTTAATTATGAGTTTTTGTTCTTATTTGTTTCTTTATGCAGTGATGATTCTTCCTGATTTCTCCGATGATGTCCCCTCCGATGGGTTTGATGTTCATGGCGGCGGCGCTGATTATATTGTTCAACCATCAAAGGACAACCCTTCCTTTGTCTCCACGGATGTAAACCCGGTTGGCGTTCCCCATTCCTCCGGCGATGTCGATGGACGAGTCGGAATCTTGCCCGTAATCGATGATCGGACCAGAAGAAACAGTTCTTTGAACGCTAAATCTTCCAAGAAGAAGAATGGTTATTATCATCGTCGGAATGGAGAGAAGAAGGAACGTCTCATATGGACGCCCGAGCTTCATCAATGTTTTCTTGAATATTATAACCAATTTCCGAACGAGAGTAAGTTCTTAAATTTATCCTAAACCCTAATGGCAAATTATTAACCCTAAACCCTAATTGCAGAGCGGGTTCCGAAGAAGATTTTGGGGGAGATGAGACGGAAATTTCCATTCGTTACGCGAGAAAACGTTGCGAGCCATCTTCAAGTAAGTTTTTTTTGTCTTTCTTTCTATTTTTGTTTTTGTTCTTGTGAATTATTTGATCTAACGTAACTTTTCGGTGCAGAAACATCGATTATATCTTAAACAGTCGAACAACAAAGAACAGGAAAAGTTATCAAAACCCTCCACCAAATCAGTACCTCGCAAACAGATCAATGAAGAATCCAATATCCATCAAATTCTCAATAACACAGCCATTTCCACTTGCCCTAATGCCGTTCTTCCTCACCAAAGCCATTCAATTTCCATAAACCCTAATGCACAACCACCTCTCCAAACCCATACTCTTCAAGAACCAATGCAAAATCAAGTCTTTTCTCAATTTGATGATACCCATCTTATAGAACAAGACATAGTGTTGATGCCATCTTCGTTCGACCCGTGGAACGATCTTCCCTATTCAAATACGATGAATGTCTTTGACCCTTTTGGAGGGCAATCATCAAATACAGCTTCATGTTTCCCTGTTATGGTTGACAATTTTACTCCTCCAATGCTATCTTATCATCAATTAGTGATATCTAACATTGATGGCAATGGTTATGGCAATGGCAATGGTTATGGTTATGGCAATGGCAATGGTAATAGCTTTCATCCTATGATGGGTAACACTTTTGGAGGTTCGAGTATCAATAATTACTCCAATGGTGCTCTCCCAAACATTCTTGATTATAACATGAATTACCAATTGGATGATGTTCAATTTCATGATATCAACAATATCTATGCTCTTGGAACCTATCCTGATTCTTTGCAGTTCGATTATCCTCTGAATTTCAATTTCCAAAACGAGTTGCAGGTTGGTATATTTAAGATTGTTTATATATGATTTGATTCGATTCGATTCCTACGAATCGTTTGTTGTATTGAGCAGGTGCAAGATTTTGATCAAGCTGTTCAATCCATGTTATATCCACCCGCTACTCATCTAGTAGACTACTATGCTTCTACATTGCCACAAATTTATGGTAGCCGCCATCTTTACTAACTCTCTCTACTTTTTTAGTTCGAAAAATGATGTATCGTTTCTCGATTATGATTCTTATATGAATGTGACTGTAGATAATCGAGGGGAAGAACACTATGAATGAAAGAACGAACGAAGAACGCGAGCGATGGAGGGAAGAACGGATGGGGGCGACGATGGAATCGGTTGGTCTTAGGTTTTAGCTTTGTTCATAGGATGTAAATATGTAGCTGCAGCAGATTCAGTGGCATTTAGGTCTTGTCTTTGAGCTATGTTCAAAGGATTTTGTTTTGTCAGACTCTTTTTTAGGAATGTTTAGGATTTAGGGTTTAGATGTGCCACTTATAGTTATTTCTTTAGTTATTGATTTTAATAAAATTCACTCTTATGTGAATTATTTACAAGCTATTTTAATTTTTTCGTGTTCGAGAATATTATGCGTTATTTAGTAAGAAAGAATAATTTATTTGGATGATTTTGAATTAAATAAAATATTGATTTTTGTTGTTTCTATTTTTTTTTGCTTCAAAAAGATTTTGTGTTTTCAAATAAAATCAATAATTTTACGTACGATTTATTGAAAGGTCGACAAAACTTTGGATGAAATAAAAATAAAAGAGGTACTATATATATTTTTTATTTAGAAATATATATTTTTAGCTATCTTTCATATATTGATATTATTTAGAATGAAATCGAGTGAATGAAAGAAATTGATATAACTTGGTGGTCCTTAAACGATTATTTTGTGCAAAGGACAATGCTCGAGAAGTTTGCATTCTCTCTCTTCTCGTGGCTTTAGGGCTTCATATTTTAGTGACATGGGTCAATTCATGTAAGGGGTCATATCCCGACATTCACGGGATATTCCCATTGGTGGAGGGCCTCATGATTTTTTAATCCTTTCACCTAGATTTCAACTCGGAATCGGAATGTCTCAACTCGATACGACCTTAACAAAGGTCTTAAAGTGTATCATGTACCGAGTATAAAGGAGAACTTGTCGTAAGTGACAACTAACAACATCAGAAACTACGTCTTGTTTGGGCCAGAAGATGTAAAGTCTATCGTTAAGATAATAGGAAAGACAATAGAAGGACGAAGAGTGGAGTCTGTTTATAGAGTCTGCCTATGTTCACAAAACCCGAAAGAATGAGACGACAGATCTATGGCATGCAAGAGTGGGACATGTTAGCTACCATAAGTTGAAAAAAAAGCTGATTATAGAGAAATCATTGCTCAACTCCATAAGACCTTAACATAGGTCAAAGTGTTTCAATTCTTAGATACTTGACACTTTGAGGTAACATCTTTATTGAACACTTTGAATGTCATGTCTTTTTTTAATACTTTGAATGTCATATTGACATATGTGACTCGGCTCTCGCAGATATTTCGATTCTAACGAATGATGATGCTATAGCTTCAATCCGATTAAACAAATAGTTGGAATTCCCAACGTGATACATTCTTGAAGACCCCGATATTCTTCTTATTGATCAACTATTATTACAATATCGAATAACCTCGTCATATATTTAATCTCGTCCAGATATGTTTGCAAGTGAGATAATTGTTTGATTGTGATATCCAACATCACAAATGCTACTATGTCGATACATAATCAATAAAAAACAAATGTAAATAGTTATGAACCAAGGATCAAAACTAAAATATAAAAATCTTGTTATTTTGAAATCGAAATCTTGTTATTTTGAAATCGAAATCTTGTTATTTTGAAATCGAAATTTTTGTTAAGATTATATTTGTTGGTTAAGATTAAATTTTTTTTATATGTTTGAAAACTCATAAGTGATTAAAATTATATTTTTTTTTTATATTTTGAAATTTATAACCATTTTTTATTTCTACCGAGAGTTATCAGTATTTATCAAATCTATTCCTATCAACTGGATCAAATGATAAAGACATTGTTGAGAAAAAGATGGCTTTTCCCGAATGAAATGTTTGTTGCTATCTGTTACAATAACTGAATAACTAAATAAAAGTTGCTATCACGAATCATTTGTTTAACTAAATAACTAAATAAAATAGATAGACGCTTCTCTTCGTCTTAGGTCTGACGGATCTTCTACATTGAAAGATCCCCTATATGGATAATACACATTCCAGTTCAACGAGCCTAATTCTAATTGTTTTGTTTCGAAGCAAACCACGGGGCCCAACCAATGTGGGACATCACAATCCACCCTCCTTCGTGGCCCAGCGTCCTCGCTGGCACTCCAATCGATATGGGATCGCCCACAAATCCACCTCCCTTTGGAGCCTAGAGTCCTTACTGGCACACCACCTCATGTCTACTCCCTTTGGGAAACAACAAGAAGGCTGGCACATCGCCCGATGTCTAGCTCTGATACCATTTGTAACGACCCAGATATTGTCCTCTTTGGCCTTCTTTTCCGACTTCTCCTCAAAGGCTACTAGGAGAAGGTTTCCACACCCTATAAATGGTTTTTTTTTTTTTTTTACAAAAATTAAAATAAACGAACAGTATAATTAAAAATACGACTAAAATTATATTTTATAGTAATAAATATTATTAAAATAACCAAAAAATTATATTTTATTAATGAATTATTTTCTCAATAAGAGATCAATGTTATTATAAAAAATTCCACTCCTAAATTCTAGGACTAAATAGCCATAGATTAAATAGTTTTACACTACCATCATGCCCGGACTATATGGTACTCCAGTGCGCTTGATCCAACTATTACCATGAATAAAGAATGCAGGGGTGAAGTCAAGGGCGTGCTTTGCTGAGATTTGTTTAATTCCCCTCCACTTAACTCGATTCTGCGTTGCTGCACCAGGTCCCCTATTTTCGAACTCTGAGTAAAACAGAGTCTTGAGACCAAAATCGGCTTCCCATGGAAGCCACCCTTCAGGCTGTATCAAGTCATCGATTTGGCATTGCATGATGATGGTTCTTGAGTATTCCTTCCATGGACGGCCGAGGTAGGACTTGCTGATATGGCGAACAGGAAAGTACTCAGGGTCGGAAGAGATGACGCAGTTCTGGAGTACGATACCGGTGGGCTCTTTCCTCTCGGTTCGGCCTTGGGCAGTGACAATGCATTGTTGATTCTCTAATGGCTTCCTCACTAAGATCTTACAATTCTGGAACACGACAGCAGCGTTGCCAAAGATGAAGTCGATGGTGCCAGTGATGATGCAATCTCGGTAGAATTGACGATGAGTGTGGGCGTAGAGAGTATCTTGATAGCCATCCATTCTACAATTGTAGAAGATGGACATGTCGGATTGAACTCGAAGTGCCACGGCCTGATGTTTTTCAGCCCCAGCCGAATTCTCGAACCATAAGTCTTTTCCAATGAAGTTGACCCCATCCACCGCTGTTAAGAATATGAAAACATGTTATCACTTGGTTGAATTCACAAGAATGTGATCATAAACTAAACGCTTACTTACCAACGGTAGCAGTTTTGAATGTGTTTACTCCATCCTTGAAATTCTTGCTACCAGTGATCTTGGTCTTATCCATGCCATCTCCAATCATCATGACATAGGTCATGGATTTGTCAACCAATACTTGCTCTTCATAAACTCCTTCCTTAACATAAATAATAAAGGTTTTATTGCTAAACTTCGGGACCTCTTGAAGAGCTTCAGTGATTGTCGTATACTTTCCACTTCCATCTTTAGCCACTACCAGATCGGCGTTAACGTTAGCGCCAGTGGCTTGGAGTAGCCCCCGCCTATCATCGACCCATGATGGCTCTTCCTCATCGTACTCGTCTACTCGGAGTTGTCGCCCAAATGATTGAAGCCCCAATGCACGCCACAAAGAGGTCACAATGGCTGTAACCTCACCCACCATCGACAACCCATTGATGGTTATTTCTCTAGACGTCTTCAACAAATTGGTCATCTTTTCCCCAGTATCACCAGGGACATTCTTGAAGCCATCCAAACAAGTTTCTTGATACGTCAATGCGCCACTCAACCAAAGCCTAAGAGTCTCAATATAATTATCGATTCTATTCACAGTAAAACTATCGGTGACTTTATCAAATGACGTTAAAAGATCGTCAACTGCATGATCAATGAGCTCTTCGCACGCATCAACCGCTTGCTTAGCCATTGGGTCAGTAGCTGATTCTTTCAAAGTGGGGGAATTTGCAATGGCCAATTTGAGTTGATCAACGGCATAATGGAATCCTGCCTTGATCAAGTCTCGTGGGTCTTTTGAGTCGCCGGTTGCATTCACCAGAACTTTCTCGCAGGTTTCGCGATAAGATGTCGGTTGACACAGAGACTTAACCGCTGCGGTGGACACAACGTCCCCCGCTGTGCTGCCACCACTAGCATTGTCGTTGACATTGTCGGCCGCCACCGCCATGGCGGCTAGAAACAGAGATAACAGCATAAAGGTAGCGATTTTGTTCTTGCATCCACCGCGGTCATATGCCATGTTTAATCTTTTATTCCACTTCTTTTTCTTTTTTTCTTTTTTTTGTTGGCTAATGGGAAATGGGAAATTGGAAGCTGAAGAATTGCTTGATTTCTTCTGTTCAACAATCGACTGTTTTTATAGTTGAACATTTTAACTAATTTCCGACATTACCGTTAATATAGTTAAAGTTGGAGAATTCTGTACCGGTAATTTTTTTTAAATAAAATTTTGATTTTTCTTTCTCTAAATTTAGCTGGTGAGTACTGATTTTTTCTAAATTTAGGATTATATTTAATTAATTTTAGCTAATTTTGTGTTCAGAATCTTCTGTGATTACGTTAATTAATTAAATTAAGTCATTTTTTTGTAGTAATCATTAATTATTTAGAAGTTAATTAACTCAGATAAAATTAATATATTTATAGTTAGAACAATTGTGTTTAATTATACCAATATCAATAGCATAAGAACACTATTAATTTTGCTTCAATTTATCTTATGAACTACTCATAGATAAAATTCATCTAATTTTGAAATTTTGAATTGGATTAATTAGAGGGTTAGAGAGTTTTTTTTTTTTTTTTTTTT
>NW_019268540.1:2708625-2755220 GCF_002738365.1 Cucurbita moschata
TCGATTTGGCATTGCATGATGATGGTTCTTGAGTATTCCTTCCATGGACGGCCGAGGTAGGACTTGCTGATATGGCGAACAGGAAAGTACTCAGGGTCGGAAGAGATGACGCAGTTCTGGAGTACGATACCGGTGGGCTCTTTCCTCTCGGTTCGGCCTTGGGCAGTGACAATGCATTGTTGATTCTCTAATGGCTTCCTCACTAAGATCTTACAATTCTGGAACACGACAGCAGCGTTGCCAAAGATGAAGTCGATGGTGCCAGTGATGATGCAATCTCGGTAGAATTGACGATGAGTGTGGGCGTAGAGAGTATCTTGATAGCCATCCATTCTACAATTGTAGAAGATGGACATGTCGGATTGAACTCGAAGTGCCACGGCCTGATGTTTTTCAGCCCCAGCCGAATTCTCGAACCATAAGTCTTTTCCAATGAAGTTGACCCCATCCACCGCTGTTAAGAATATGAAAACATGTTATCACTTGGTTGAATTCACAAGAATGTGATCATAAACTAAACGCTTACTTACCAACGGTAGCAGTTTTGAATGTGTTTACTCCATCCTTGAAATTCTTGCTACCAGTGATCTTGGTCTTATCCATGCCATCTCCAATCATCATGACATAGGTCATGGATTTGTCAACCAATACTTGCTCTTCATAAACTCCTTCCTTAACATAAATAATAAAGGTTTTATTGCTAAACTTCGGGACCTCTTGAAGAGCTTCAGTGATTGTCGTATACTTTCCACTTCCATCTTTAGCCACTACCAGATCGGCGTTAACGTTAGCGCCAGTGGCTTGGAGTAGCCCCCGCCTATCATCGACCCATGATGGCTCTTCCTCATCGTACTCGTCTACTCGGAGTTGTCGCCCAAATGATTGAAGCCCCAATGCACGCCACAAAGAGGTCACAATGGCTGTAACCTCACCCACCATCGACAACCCATTGAAGCCCCAATGCACGCCACAAAGAGGTCACAATGGCTGTAACCTCACCCACCATCGACAACCCATTGATGGTTATTTCTCTAGACGTCTTCAACAAATTGGTCATCTTTTCCCCAGTATCACCAGGGACATTCTTGAAGCCATCCAAACAAGTTTCTTGATACGTCAATGCGCCACTCAACCAAAGCCTAAGAGTCTCAATATAATTATCGATTCTATTCACAGTAAAACTATCGGTGACTTTATCAAATGACGTTAAAAGATCGTCAACTGCATGATCAATGAGCTCTTCGCACGCATCAACCGCTTGCTTAGCCATTGGGTCAGTAGCTGATTCTTTCAAAGTGGGGGAATTTGCAATGGCCAATTTGAGTTGATCAACGGCATAATGGAATCCTGCCTTGATCAAGTCTCGTGGGTCTTTTGAGTCGCCGGTTGCATTCACCAGAACTTTCTCGCAGGTTTCGCGATAAGATGTCGGTTGACACAGAGACTTAACCGCTGCGGTGGACACAACGTCCCCCGCTGTGCCGCCACCACTAGCATCGTCGTTGATATTGTCGGCCGCCACCGCCATGGCGGCTAGAAACAGAGATAACAGCATAAAGGTAGCGATTTTGTTCTTGCATCCACCGCGGTCATATGCCATGTTTAATCTTTTATTCCACTTCTTTTTCTTTTTTTCTTTTTTTTGTTGGCTAATGGGAAATGGGAAATTGGAAGCTGAAGAATTGCTTGATTTCTTCTGTTCAACAATCGACTGTTTTTATAGTTGAACATTTTAACTAATTTCCGACATTACCGTTAATATAGTTAAAGTTGGAGAATTCTGTACCGGTAATTTTTTTTAAATAAAATTTTGATTTTTCTTTCTCTAAATTTAGCTGGTGAGTACTGATTTTTTCTAAATTTAGGATTATATTTAATTAATTTTAGCTAATTTTGTGTTCAGAATCTTCTGTGATTACGTTAATTAATTAAATTAAGTCATTTTTTTGTAGTAATCATTAATTATTTAGAAGTTAATTAACTCAGATAAAATTAATATATTTATAGTTAGAACAATTGTGTTTAATTATACCAATATCAATAGCATAAGAACACTATTAATTTTGCTTCAATTTATCTTATGAACTACTCATAGATAAAATTCATCTAATTTTGAAATTTTGAATTGGATTAATTAGAGGGTTAGAGAGTTTTTTTTTTTTTTTTTTTTTAAGATGTTTATCCTATGAACTATGTTGTTGGTTGTAAAATTTATCGAATTTCGAATTAGATCAATTAAAAAGAACAGTTTTTTTCAATGGGTTTGAATTGAATTTAAATGAAATCGAGCAGATGAAAGAATTGAATTTTTTTAATCTTACAAGTTCCATGAACAAAAGAAATTGTATATGGTCCCCCAAAAGAACAGATTTTTTAATGTGCCCTAAATTTCTAGCTTTCAATATCCATTTGAAAGGCAGACTATGGGATGGGTCAATTCTGGTAGGGTATCCCCATAGGTGGAGGGTCTCATGATTCTCTTTGCTTTATTTCTTTCTCCTACACTAAAACGAGATTCAAATCTAATAATTTGAATGGAATGATATAATAGTTTTGCTTGAAGAGCCTCGACTTGTAAGACACCAACATCAACGAAGACCATCTAACCTAATTTGGAGAAATCCTTCTCAAAATCTGTTTAACCTCATATCCAACATGACAAACATATGATAACATAAATTAATGAAAAAAAGTAGTTAATATAGGATAAATATTATTTTTCATAACAAAAATTTGATATAAATATTTTGAATTGACTTTACAAATATATATATATATTTTTTTTACTTTTATGTTCATCCTAAGGCGTCACGTCGGCGAGATCAAATAGGGAGCAAGAATATTAGTACCTATTGACAATTGTTGAGATGGGTATCTAGATATCCTTTCATCTAAAAATTTGATGGTGACATCTAGATATCCTTCTCCGTGGCACTGGTAGTAAGTACTATATGGTTCGGAGCTTTAGCGGGTCTATTAATCAAGATCAATCGTTTATTCCGGGATGCGTTGGTATTCCCATTTTTTTTCATTCTAGTTATTGACTTGGGAATGGGTGAAGAAGATTAGAAAAACAATCAAATATTTGTGACTAATCCCCTTCTCTTCTTCTTTTTTTTTTTTTTTAGAGTTTTTAGACTTAGAATAAGTTAGAAAAGAGAAAGAATAAAACTGGATTCATCTTCCGTCAAACTTGGACTCGGCCGCGCCGTGTTCCAATTGAATTAATAAAAGAGTGAGAACGAAAATGAAAATGTGATGGCTAGGGCAACAATATCTTACAAGATACTTAAATGCAAAACCTTACTGCCATTTTAAATTTAGAAATTACTGTATTACTATATTTTATATTTGATTGCAACTGAATCTTTTAAAATTTTACCAACTTCTCTTTTTTTCTTCATTTTGGATTGGAAAATAGAAGAGTTGCCTGAATAAAAAATACAAGGGAGGTTCATGGCCAAGGGTAAAGATGCCCGAGTAACGCAGTTATTTTGGAATGTACTTGTTGTGTAACTGAACCAACAAAAAAAAAAAAAATATATATATATATATATATATATATAATAATAATAATAATGGGGGTCGTCGATAGAGCCGAAAACTCCTGCGAACGTCGGAGTTTTCGCTCGCACACGACCCACAAAGGGCGTACGAGGGCTGGGATGTCAGAGAATTGGTCCCCGACCTTCAGCCACCCCGAAATGACCTGCAAAGAACGAAAACAGTGAAAAAAAAAACGATAAGGGACAGAAAACCTCGACGGAACTCCAGCGAAGCCGAACCATACGAAATCATGTGAATGTGTATGTATGCTATGTATGCTGCTTAGTTTGATGTGATAGGTTATGCATGTGACGATATGTGGTTCTTGATTGATTATGGCATGTTTGTATGGAATATGTGAATGTGAACAACATGAATTGTATGACATGAAACACGGTAAACTGTCTGGAATCATAACCCCGATAGAAATGTGTATGAAATGTAAACCGAAAATGCGAATGACATGAAGCATGGAACGTGACAGGGGGGTTATGGTCATTAAAGATAAATGTAGTAATAGGGGGACCTCATGCATTGTGTGTGTTCATGCATCTAGGGGGATACCCCCATCCCATCACGAGGATACGGACATGTACATCCAATGGTAGGACAACGATCGTTATGCATTGCATAGCGCTACTGTGACGGTTCTAGTTTTAACGGGTCCCAACATAAGGGGCTCCCAGAGTATACCCACCGGATAAGGACAGTAGCCCAGTGGTGTGTGAACTAGCTGGTGAGCCCATACTCGCACGTATGGGCTGTCTATAGAGTATATGGTACACGTCCACGATTACCCGTTAGGATTGCACCGTAGAAAAAACGAAACGAAACAAAACGAAATAATAGGTCTCATCTTTTCATTGCATGTGATTGTTGCATAACCCTGATAGGGGTCACTTACTGAGTATTCTAGAAATACTCAAGCCTCGTGCTACTTTACTTTTGCAGATAAGAGCAAGGCACCCATGTGACAACGACGGCGACATTGTACACCTTGGGATCGTGGCACATGCATAGGATAGTTGTTTGTTTTTTTCCATTTCATAGTCTAGGCTGAATTCGGTTTGCATTATTAGTATAGGTTGAAATATTTTTGCATAATAAACCATTGAGTAGAATAAAACATTCATTTGGCTTTGTCACTTTCCCTTTATTTTCAATAATGTTCTTCTTTTTTTCTGGTAATCATTTTCTCTTGCACGAGGTAATAAAGGGCGAGAGTACGTCGCATTTATGAATAGGGCCCATTTAATGTATATTCCGCATTTCAAGGTGTAGTAATGACCTTAGATTAAATAGGTAAAATATTAGGGTCGTTAAAGTTGGTATCAGAACTCTAGGTTATAGATCTTGTAGACTAGCCTATAGAGTAGGCTTGGCATGTTCCACGGTCCAATAACCGGTGCCCCCGTCGTTGCCACGTATACCTTAAGTAGGATGAAAGATGCATGATCTTTGTGAAATATTTAATGTGATTGGCTTTAAATGATGCATGACATGATACTGTATGAAAATGTGTTGTGATGTGAACTGATGTAATGCATGTGTTTACGTTTTACGTTATGATAGTTATGTTTTCTTCTATATGAATTATCATATAGGATGTAGGAAATGTTATAAGTAAGTCATAAACTTAGCTAAAATCCTTTTCTTGGTTTCTAGAACCATGCCACACAGAGAACTTAGAAGAGGTAGGAGAGGGAGAGGACGACCTCCCCTTAGGAGAGGGGGAAGAGGAGAAGCCGATAGATGCTCTTCCCAAGAGGGGTCAACTACCGGACCATATGCGTTTGTACCACCTCTTGAATATGCACCTCCCCCACAAGCTGTACCCCCTCCTGAATATGCACCTCCCCCACGAGCTGTACCCCCTCCTGAATATGCGCCACCCCCTCAAGCCGCACCATAGGCCGGGTTAGACCTTGCCACAAAGTTACTGTTGGAATCCCAACAAAAAAACTATGCAAACCATGCTAGACACACAACCCGCCACGTTGTTGGCTACGCAACAAGTCGCGGCAATGGCCACGCAACCAGCCAACGCGGTGGCCACGCAACCAGCCAACGCGGTGGCCACGCAACCAGCCAACACGGCGACCCCACAACTAGCCATCGCGGTGGCCCCGCAATCGGTGGATGCGATAGCCATACAACCGGTCAACAACCCGCATCCGGATAGGGGTGCGAGTTGGTTAAAGGATTTCAGACGGTATTACCCCCGCCCTTTTGTCGGTTCAAAGGAAGATCCCACAGCAGCTCAGATGTGGATCGCAAACATGGAAACGACCTTTGAATCAATGAGATGCTCTGATGAACATAAGGTGGCGTGTACGACATATATGTTTCAAAATGATGCAGAAGTGTGGTGGTCGGATAATAAATAGAGCATCAACCCAAGCGGGGGAATTACAACGTGGGAAACCTTTAAGGAAGCCTTTCTAAAATATTATTATCCAAAGGAAACCCGTCTAAAGAAACAACAAGAGTTTAACCACTTAACCCAAGGTGATCGCACGGTGGATCAGTATGATTAGGACTTCATGAGATTGAGTAGGTTTGCACCGTCATTAGTTGACACTAAAGAGAAACAGATAGAAAAATTTGTGTTGGGATTGAACCCGAAGACGCGCCGCATGTTAGAGGCATTTAACCCAAAAACCTATAAAGAGGCCCTAAGGGCGGCCAAGGCCCTAGAGGAACCCCCAGAGGAAAAGAAAACGGAGCCAACGGTTGTCACAGGGAGGAAACGCCCTGTCAAGGTCGAAACCACAGAATTCCAACCACCGCCCCAGAGACCTCGATATCAGAGTAGGCCACCAGCTCCACCCCCAATGGCTCGATACCTAGCAATGGAGAAGCCCCTGTGCCGTAACTATGGAAAACAACATGTTGGGAGATGTTTGGCGGGCTTAGGTATGTGCTATATTTGTGGTCATGCAGGTCATTTGGCCAGAACTTGCCCTACAAGGAGCTCGGGAAATCCAAGGGAACCCCTTAGAGGACCAGTCATCTAGGAGCCCACCATACAAACTCGCCCACAGACCAGGGCATATGCAACGACTAGTAAAGAGGCGAGAATATCTGGCACCGTGGTGACAGGTACGCTTTCTATACTAGGACACTTTGCATTGACATTGTTTGATTCTTGTTCTACCCATTCCTTTGTTGCTTTACCATTTGTTAAACAAGCAGGGTTCGAGTAGAACCCTTAATGCATGTGTTGTCGGTCGGTACCCCAGCAGGGGTAGACTTAGTTACGAAAAATAGAGTAAAGGACGAACAAGTGGTAATAGCGGGACAAATCATCCACGTAGACTTAAAGGTAGTAGATATGACAGATTTTGACGTCATACTAGGAATGGACTGGCTAGTCGAAAACTTTGCTAGCATAGACTGCCATAAGAAAGAGGTGATATTCACACCTCCCAACGGACTTACCTTTAAGTTTAAAGGAACCTCCACAGGTACCACCCAAAAATAATATCGATGATGAAAGCGAGACGCCTGATACAACAAGGGGTGGGCGTTTCTAGCCTGTGCAGTAAACACAAAAGGAAAGAAAAAACCCATAGATACGGTACCCATAGTAAACGAATCTATGGATGTCTTCCCGGAGGACCTCCCGGGAATTCCTCCATCGCGAGAGGTAGACTTTGGAATAGATCTGGAACCAGGAACGGGACCCATCTCTAAGGCCCAGTATTGCATGGCACCAGTAGAACTAAAAGAACTTAAATCACAACTGCAAGACCTATTAGATAAGAGCTTCATTCGACCTAGCGAGTCCCCTTGGGGTGCACCAGTGTTGTTTGTCAAAAAGAAAGACGGCTCAATGCGTTTATGCATTGATTATAGGAAATTAAACAAGAGGAGGGTAAAGAACAAATACCCATTACCCCGTATTGAGGACCTATTTGACCAACTACGTGGGGCGACAGTGTTTTCTAAAATAGATCTTCGATTAGGATATCATCAAATTAAGATTAAAAATGAAGACGTACCGAAAACAACCTTTCGAACCAGATATGGCCACTACGAGTTTGTGGTGATGTCTTTTGGTCTCACCAATGCCCCAGCGGTATTTATGGAATTAATGAACCGAGTATTTAAGGAGTGCTTAGACTCGTTTGTGATCGTGTTCAAAGACGATATCCTGATATACTCGAAAATGAACCTAGAAGACCAAGAGCACCTTCGCAAAGCCTTAACTATCCTAAGGGAGAACAAGCTGTATGCCAAATTCTCCAAGTGCGAACTTTGGCTACGACAGGTTTCGTTTCTGGGGCACATTGTGTCTAAAGACGGAATCTTCGTAGATTCTAATAAGATAGAAGCGGTCACGAAATGAAAGCACCCAACAACGGTCACCGAGATATGAAGTTTCTTGGGATTGGTGGGCTACTATCGAAGGTTTGTCCAAGACTTCGCTAGAATAGCCACGCCTCTCACCCAATTGACAAAAAAAGATGTACCTTTCGTTTGGGATGATACTTGTGAGGCCAGCTTTCAAGAGCTAAAACAAAGACTAGTATCCGCCCCAGTGCTCACAGTTCTAGAGAGTTCTGTGGGACACGTGATTTACAGTGATGCATCCAAAAAGGGGCTAGGTTGTGTACTGATGCAACATGGCAAGGTTGTTGCGTATGCATCACGCCAACTAAAGGATTACAAGACTATCCTACACATGATTTGGAGCTGGCAGCAGTAGTGTTCGCGTTAAAAATTTGGCGACACTACCTATATGATGAAAAGACCCAGATCTATACGAACCACAAAAGCTTAAAATATTTGTTTACGCAAAAAGAATTGAACATGAGACTACGTAGATGGTTAGAGCTGGTAAAAGATTACGACATAGACATCCAGTACCACCCTAGAAAAACAAACATAGTCGCTGATGCATTGAGTCGAAAAGCAGTACACTCGTCGGCCGTCATCACCAAAGAGCCACGAGTGCGAACTGATTTCGAACGGGCTGACATAGCGGTAATAACCGAAGAAGTTGCAGCCCAAATAGCTCGACTGACAGTGCGTCCCACGCTTAGACAAAGGATCATAGACTCACAACGTGGGGATCCATGCCTAAGCAAAATCTTAGACCAATTGAAAGTAGACCCAGTGGACGGATTCTCCAAGTCAACAGATGACAGATTATTATGTCAAGGACGTTTATGTGGCCCACCCATGAGCGAAATAAAGAATGAAATCCTAATTGAGGCACACAACTCACCCTTCTCGATACATCCAGGTGGAACAAAGATGTATCAAGGCTTGAAACAACACTTCTGGTGGCGAAGTATGAAAAAAGATATCGCGGAGTACGTGAGTAAGTGTCTGGTGTGCCAACAAGTAAAAGCCCCTAGGCAGAAAATCATCGGGCTACTACAACCTCTAAGTATACCGTTATGGAAATGGGAAAACATTCCCATGGATTTCATAGTAGGCCTACCCAAAACATTAAAGGGTTATACAGTAATCTGGGTGGTCGTGGATCGTCTGACAAAGTCGGCCCACCTACCGGGTAAGGCAACATATACGGTAGACAATTAGGCCCAACTGTATGTGAAAGAAATTGTGAGGTTGCATGGGGTACCGGTGTCAATTGTGTCGGATCAAGACCCGCATTTCACATCGGCCTTTTGGCGCGGACTCCAAAAAGCGATGGGTACCCGCCTCAACTTTAGCACCGCCTTCCACCCACAAACGGATGACCAAACAGAACGGTTAAACCAAATCCTGGAAGACATGCTTCGCGCATGCGTTATGGATTTCACAGGGAGTTGGGACACTAAACTGCACTTAATGGAATTCTCTTACAATAACAGCTTCCAAGGAACCATTGGGATGGCACCCTTTGAAGCGTTGTATGCAAAAACAATTTAGATCCCCATTGTGCTGGAACGAAGTAGGAGAACGAGAACTTGTAGGTGAACGAGAACTTGTAGGACCCAAATTGGTTCGCATCACCAACGAGGCAGTACAGAAAATTAGAGCAAGAATGCGAACCGCATAGAGTAGGCAAAAGAGCTACGCCGACGTTAGGCGTAGGAATTTAAAGTTCGAAAAGGGGACCCAGTGTTCCTAAAAGTAGCTCCTATGAAAGGCATTCTAAAATTCTGATGAAAGGGGAAGCTAAGCCCCCGATTTATTGGACTGTTCGAAATTTTAGAAAGAGTAGGTTCGGTAGCTTACAAACTAGGTTTACCACCTTCGCTTTCAAGCGTACACGATGTATTCCATGTGTCCATGTTAAGGAAATATATTGCAGACCCTACGCATGTAATAGACTTCAAAGCTCTCGAAATCGAGGAAATTTTAAGTTATCAGGAGAAACCAATTGAAATCCTAGCCTGAGAAGTGAAAGCCTTACGTAATAGAAATATATGTTTCATTAAGGTATTGTGGCGTAACCATCAAATCGACGAAGCTACGTGGGAACGAGAGGAGGAAATAAAGAAAAAATATCCCAAGTTGATCCACAAGTTTGAGACTTTCGAGGACAAAAGTTCTTTTTAGGGGTAGGTAATGTAACGGAACAAAAATAATAATAATAAAAATAATAATGGGGGTCGTCGGCAGAGCCGAAAACTCTGGCGAACACCGGAGTTTTCACTCGCACACGACCCACAAACGGCGGACGAGGGCTAGGATGCTAGAGAACTAGTCCCCGACCTTTAGCCACCCCGAAATGACCTGCAAAGAACGAAAACAGTGAAAAAAATGAGAAGGAACAAAAAACCCCGATGGAACTCCGGCGAAGCCGAACCATACTAGATCGACGTCAAAACCTTCATTTTACATCACAAAAGTAATCCCAGAACCCTTTACACACATCAGGAGTAGGTTTTAGACGAATCCCTTACGCTGAACACCGTCGACAAGGAAGACCGAACGTTGAACTTCCGAACTCCTCCAGATCCAGGAGTGTGAGACTGTAACAACCCAAAATAATGATAATATGTATTTTGTAATTATTTGTTGTGTTTGATGATAATAATAATAATAATAATAATAATAATTAAGTAAAAATAAATAAATAAATAATTAATTAATTAATTAAAAAAAAAAGTCGAAGCAGCTGCTGTAAAGGGAAATGAGGGGCGGCGGACGCGTAGCTGGAGGCGTGGGATTGACGAGGGGATTATCAGAGGAATGTGGAAGCGTATTAGAGCTTGATTAGGCTTTAAAAAGGGAAGAAAAACGAAGAATGGAGATGGAGAGAAACCCAAAAAACAGAGGAGGAAATTGTTGGAGAATTCGAGTTTTTGGTTGCTTAAAATTGGACATCAATCGAGGGTAAAGGAAGAGGGGTTGTTGCTGAGGAAACTTTTGAGGAAAAGGATACGGCCCCGAGCTGAATCGGACGGTAATTCGAAGGTAACGAAAAAAAACCCATATCACCGAACCTTTAAATCTCGATATCTTGATTCATACTGCATAATAAATTATGAAATAAGGCTTGTTAGAACCGTAGTTAGGAGATCTATAAAGTTGTTGAAGAAATCAGCACGAAATTCGAGCTGTAGAGATGAAATTTTTGCTTCGGGACACAACGGGTATTAAGGAAAAAACATTGGAAAAATTGCAGGGAGGAGAGGTTGAAGACGAGCGCGTGAAGGACACGCGAGGCGTGTGGGAGGCCGCGAGTGGAAGTGCAACTGTGCGAGGATCAGGCGCGTGAGAAAACGATATTGACCTTGTGTTGGCGCGTGAGGGCGCGTGCGAAGGTATTTTTACTCCCGGTTTGTCCCGTTCGACTCCTTTTGACCTGTCCTATCAAAAATGATCTATACTTATGTTGAAATCGATAAAATATAGGTCTAATAGGAAGGAATTGTGTTGAAATACTATTAAACGTACATTCAAGGGGGAAAAGGAGTTCGCAACCAAGTAAGTAGCGTAGCGACCTTTGAACTAGTTCTTAACTTGTTTTACAACATGTGAGTATGTTGTTTACCTGATTAAGAGCTTGATAAGTTATGATGAACTTTGATGATATTTAGTGTTTATTGTATATTGTGACTGCTTGCCTGTGATGTAAGCGTGATATAAATGATTGTCAGAATGTTCTACGTGTTGATCATGATACATGTATGGAAGCATGCAGTAACTGTGAGTATGTTATGCATGTTAATGGAAAGGTTATGACTCTAGATATGCTTATTGGTGGTTGAGCTATGGCTTATTTACTGAGTATGATAGTCTACTAATTCCCGCGGAGTTCCTGGCCAACGCGCTGTGTGCTAAGTCAGGGAGCATGAGTACTCCTGACCGTTGGTATATGAGATAAATAGGCCGCCAGAGCAATTAGTAGACGGGCCGTATTTGACCGAGAGCGAGTCTTACATACGAGTCCGAAAACTCTAGATAAGCATATTGAGAGAGAATCAGTAACCTAGCTGGAGGTAGCTGAGATACCTCATTAACGAACAGATGACCCTAGTAAGAGAACTAGGAGTCAGTGATGAATAAAACGTACAAACACCTGGAAAGATTAGTTATGAACCCGTGAATGATAAGCTAGCTACTTACTGAGTAATCTAATTACTCATCAGAATTATTATAACTTTTCTTTCCAGATGTAGATGCTGCAGGCCAGCCGAGGACGAGACCAGCGGGCTAGAGACTACTGGGAATCCATGTCTGGGTCTGTTATGTAATTATGTTTCCGTTGTCAAGAATTTACCTTAGTCGTTTTAAGTTTTTTTTTTAAAGTACTGTTTTTTTTTAATATTTTACTGGATGTTTTTTTTAGAAATACTTTGAATTTTATGATTGGATATCAGAGTCTCTTAATATTGTCGATGTTAACTCCTGTTAATCGTTGACGATAAGCGGGTGTTACAGAGACCCTTACAAACGAGATTTGTACCAAAAACGGGGTTAGGGTGAAGAAGAGTCTCGAGAACGGAGGAAAAAAGAGGGAAAAAGAACGTTGAGACGACGTTGTCGAGGAGAGAGAAAGGCTGCCGGAAAATCGTGCAGGCAGTCGGGCGAAGAGGACGAAGTCCGACCCGAGGGCCGGATCCCGCAACCCGAACCGAACCCAGTTCCCTTAGGTCGGCCCAGATCCTGACGGTTCCCGCGGCGAAAATGCTTTGGCCCAAACGGCATACGCCAGTCCGCCTACACTTCTTTCCTTCACCTGCGAACGGCCCTTCACCCGCGAAACGGCCCATCACCTGCGCACGGCTCATCACCCGCTAACGGCCCGAGACCTGCGAGTGATCCGATAACTCGCGGCTCGACCCGAGACCCCTGCAAACTCGTTGCTCTCTTATTGTGCCACGTGGCACGTCTGCAGTGCGGCTCCGGCGGCTTAATCGGCTCGGCGGCTTATTCGGCTGGGAAAATCTATTTCCAGCCCATTTGACACTGTTCCGACCCTCCCAGACCTAGTTTCGACCCTCTTTAAGGTAAAATGGAACATTTTAAGGTCGTATTTCACAAATTCAAGTTAGAAAATTAATTATATTTATGAAACACTAATGAAAGTGACGAATGAACTGATAGGAACCAATGACCAACGGAGGCGTAGAACGTTCACGAGGAGCTAGGAGCTTACGTTATATTCTAGGGAGTACTTCGACTAAGGCCTACCAAGTAAGTGGCTCACCCGTCGTAGGTTACGCGTTATTTGCTGTATGTTGGCATGTGCCCGTGGATTTGCACGTGTCATTAAATTGTATGGTAGTTTAATATGCTTAAGTACGAAATCATGTGAACGTGTATGTATGCTATGTATGCTTCTAAGTTTGATGTGATAGGTTATGCATGTGATGATATGTGATAGATTAAATTGTATGGTAGTTTAATATGCTTAAGTACGAATGATTATGGCATGTTTGTATGGACTATGTGAATGTGAACAACATGAATTGTATGACATGAAACACGGTAAACTGTCTGGAATCATAACCCCGATAGAAATGTGTATGAAATGTGAACCGAAAATGCGAATGACATGAAGCATGGAACGTGACAGGGGGGTTATGGTCATTAAAGATAAATGTAGTCATAGGGGACCTCATGCATTGTGTGTGTTCATGCATCTGGGGGATACCCCCATCCCATCACGAGGGTATGGACGCGTACATCCAATGGCAGGACAACGATCGTTATGCATTGCATAGCGCTACCGTGACGGCTCTAGTTTTAACGGATCCCGGCATAAGGGGCTCCCAAAGTATGCCCACCAGATAAGGACAGTGGCGCAACGGTGTGAGAACTAGCTAGTGAGCCCATACTCGCACGTATGGGCTGTGTGTAGAGTATATGGCACACGTCCACGATTACCTGTTAGGATTGCACCGTAAGGAAAACGAAACGAAACGATAGGTCCCGTCATTTCATTGCATGTGATTGTTGCATAACCCTAATAGGGGATCACTTACTTGAGTATTCTAGAAATACTCAAGCCTCGTGCTACTTTACTTTTGCAGATAAAGGCAAGGCACCCATGTGACAACGACGGCGGCATCATACACCTCGGGACCATGGCACATGCATAGGATAGTTGTTTGTTTTTTTCCATTTCGTAGTCTAGGCTGAATTCGGTTTGCATCATTAGTATAGGTTAGTATAGGTTGAAATATTTTTGCATAATAAACAAACATTCATTTGGTTTTGTCACTTTCCCTTCATTTTCAATAATGTTCTTTTTTTTTTTCTTGTAATCAATTCTCTTGCACGAGGTAATAAAATAGGGCCCATTTAATTTATATTCCGCATTTCAAGGTGTAGTAATGACCTTAGATTAAGTACGTAAAATATTAGGGTCGTTACATGTTGTGTTTGAAACAGTGTTAACAAGGAATCCGTGGGGATTTCCAGATATATTACTCAAAAAGATCGACCCAATCGCCTAGTCGATTGGAATTGAGAAAATTCAGTCCCCGTTGTTACAATCATACGATTCATGGGGAGATAAAGAAATAGATCGAACCAACCGTCTGAGTCACCCTTTTCCAATCCAAGGAAGATGCAAAATTACATATATTAAACATATTTTAGATTTAAATATAAACGAACCAAATCCTATTTCTTATTCTAAATTAGGATTTTCGGGAAAAGGAATAAACAAACCATGGATAAATCCAAGAGACTCCTTCTTAAAACCAAACGATCTTTTCGTAGGCGTTTGCTCCCGATTCAATCGGAGGATCGAAATGATTATAGAAACGTGAGTTTAATTAGTCGATTTATTAGTGAACAAGGAAAAATATTATCTAGACGGGTAAATAGATTGACCTTAAAACAGCAACGCTTAGTTAGTATTGCTATAAAACAAGCTCGTATTTTATCTTTGTTACCTTTTCATAATATCAGTATCTATGGATTGATCACGAGCCGAAATATGGTTAGGGCCCTTATGTGTCTTGAGCTTATACTGAATGCAGTTAATATGAATTTCGTAACATTTTCTGATTTTTTTGATAGTCGCCAATTAAAAGGGAATATTTTCTCAATTTTTGTTATAGCTATTGCAGCGGCTGAAGCAGCTATTGGCCCAGCTATTGTTTCGTCCATTTATCGTAACAGAAAATCAACTCGTATCAATCAATCGAATTTGTTGAATAAGTAGTATTTATTTATCGGATAAATTCTGATATCCAAACCCAACCGTGAGGGACCCTCCCCTTTATTCAGATTTGTAAGGAAAAAAAAAGAGAAGAAGAATTAATCTTTTTTTTTTATTGAACATATTTGCTCATTTTGACCACTTTATCATATTTTATCATACTAATTTCTACTTTACCTTCTCGGAGTTCATTCTCGAGAGAACTCCATTTTAAGCATTCCTTTCCAATCTTCTTATTTTATGATCTCATTGAAAATCATATAAAGACAATTCCTATTTAATATTGCGATTTGGGCAAGTATTTTACGATTGTGTATGAATCTACTATCCTTATTATATCGAATTACTGCATTTATTCGAGCGACAAAAATTTCTTTTTTGCCTACCTCTATCTCGATAGGCTGAAGCCAAAGCTCTTATTTTATGTTGAGTAATAGTTCGAGTAAGTCTTGAACGAGCCCTTCAAAAGCTTATTTTTGTTCTACATCTCCTTTCCTAGTCATTGAATATATGAAACTTTGATGAATAACTAATTGATTTCCTTTCTTTCCATTAGTCCTTTCTCCTTCCCTAGTCTATTAATAACAAAAACGTATTTTTCTAATGTATAAAATAAAAATTCCAATGGCTTTTGCTCCTATAACCTTCCCAACCACGATCTCTTTTTTGTTTAGTCACCCCAAACATCGGGTAAATAAAAAAAATCAAAATGGATAAAGAAATAGTGGGTTCCTTCGTTTCTACGGTCCTAAACAATCAAACTATTTTATATATATATATATATATTCCTGAATATGGATAATTATATTAGTTTATATTAATTAATAAATTAATATAATTAATAAATTATGACAGTTATCATGTCATAATCACATCTCCAATAATAATAATAAATACATTTTTTTTAATATAGAAGAAAAAAATTATTTTAAAATATTATGAAAAAGAAAACGACCAATGAAAAAGGTACAACAAGCATGTTACGGTGGGTACGTCACCACCAGGACATTGTAAGCTAAAAAAAAAGGATTATTAGATTTTAAATTAAAATTAAATTAAGATTAATAATAAATGAAGAATAATCCCAATCATTGTGCCGACTGGCATATGCCAACGCCTTTGATTCCATCACATCACTACCACGTGTAGCTGGCCACGTGTCATCATATTTCAACCCTCCCCCTAATCCTACATGGGTCCCATATTCTTCTTTTTCTAATTTTTTTTTTTAATTTAACTAATTTAAATTGAGAGTTTGGAATAATGAATAAAGAGGAGGGTGGCTCACAAGGCTGGCATGGTTCTTTGTTCCTCTTCCCCTTGAACAAGGCTACCTCTAGTCTCGTAGAGCTCGAACCCGTGGCCTATACGGTTAAATAGTTTTACACTACCATCATGCCTGGACTATATGGTACTCCAGTGCGCTTGATCCAACTATTACCATGAATAAAGAAGGCAGGGGTGAAGTCAAGGGCGTGCTTTGCTGAGATTTGTTTAATTCCCCTCCACTTAACTCGATTCTGCGTTGCTGCACCAGGTCCCCTATTTTCGAACTCTGAGTAAAACAGAGTCTTGAGACCAAAATCGGCTTCCCATGGAAGCCACCCTTCAGGCTGTATCAAGTCGTCGATTTGGCATTGCATGATGATGGTTCTTGAGTATTCCTTCCATGGACGGCCGAGGTAGGACTTGCTGATATGGCGAACAGGAAAGTACTCAGGGTCGGAAGAGATGACGCAGTTCTGGAGTACGATACCGGTGGGCTCTTTCCTCTCGGTTCGGCCTTGGGCAGTGACAATGCATTGTTGATTCTCTAATGGCTTCCTCACTAAGATCTTACAATTCTGGAACACGACAGCAGCGTTGCCAAAGATGAAGTCGATGGTGCCAGTGATGATGCAATCTCGGTAGAATTGACGATGGGTGTGGGCGTAGAGAGTATCTTGATAGCCATCCATTCTACAATTGTAGAAGATGGACATGTCGGATTGAACTCGAAGTGCCACGGCCTGATGTTTTTCAGCCCCAGCCGAATTCTCGAACCATAAGTCTTTTCCAATGAAGTTGACCCCATCCACCGCTGTTAAGAATATGAAAACATGTTATCACTTGGTTGAATTCACAAGAATGTGATCATAAACTAAACGCTTACTTACCAACGGTAGCAGTTTTGAATGTGTTTACTCCATCCTTGAAATTCTTGCTACCAGTGATCTTGGTCTTATCCATGCCATCTCCAATCATCATGACATAGGTCATGGATTTGTCAACCAATACTTGCTCTTCATAAACTCCTTCCTTAACATAAATAATAAAGGTTTTATTGCTAAACTTCGGGACCTCTTGAAGAGCTTCAGTGATTGTCGTATACTTTCCACTTCCATCTTTAGCCACTACCAGATCGGCGTTAACGTTAGCGCCAGTGGCTTGGAGTAGCCCCCGCCTATCATTGACCCATGATGGCTCTTCCTCATCGTACTCGTCTACTCGGAGTTGTCGCCCAAATGATTGAAGCCCCAATGCACGCCACAAAGAGGTCACAATGGCTGTAACCTCACCCACCATCGACAACCCATTGATGGTTATTTCTCTAGACGTCTTCAACAAATTGGTCATCTTTTCCCCAGTATCACCAGGGACATTCTTGAAGCCATCCAAACAAGTTTCTTGATACGTCAATGCGCCACTCAACCAAAGCCTAAGAGTCTCAATATAATTATCGATTCTATTCACAGTAAAACTATCGGTGACTTTATCAAATGACGTTAAAAGATCGTCAACTGCATGATCAATGAGCTCTTCGCACGCATCAACCGCTTGCTTAGCCATTGGGTCAGTAGCTGATTCTTTCAAAGTGGGGGAATTTGCAATGGCCAATTTGAGTTGATCAACGGCATAATGGAATCCTGCCTTGATCAAGTCTCGTGGGTCTTTTGAGTCGCCGGTTGCATTCACCAGAACTTTCTCGCAGGTTTCGCGATAAGATGTCGGTTGACACAGGGACTTAACCGCTGCTGTGGACACAACGTCCCCCGCTGTGCTGCCACCACTAGCATTGTCGTTGACATTGTCGGCCGCCACCGCCATGGCGGCTAGAAACAGAGATAACAGCATAAAGGTAGCGATTTTGTTCTTGCATCCACCGCGGTCATATGCCATGTTTAATCTTTTATTCCACTTCTTTTTTTTTCTTTTTTTCTTTTTTTTTGTTGGCTAATGGGAAATGGGAAATGGGAAATTGGAAGCTGAAGAATTGCTTGATTTCTTCTGTTCAACAATCGACTGTTTTTATAGTTGAACATTTTAACTAATTTCCGACATTACCGTTAATATAGTTAAAGTTGGAGCATCCTGGTATTTTTTTTTTTTTTAAATAAAATTTTGATTTTTCTTTATCTAAATTTAGCTGGTGGGTACTGATTTTTTCTAAAATTAGGATTATATTTAATTAATTTTAGCTAATTTTGTGTTCAGAATCTTCCGTTATTACGTTAATTAATTAAATTAAGTCATTTTTTTCTAGTAATCATTAATTATTCATTAGACATTAATTAACTAGATAAAATTAATATATTTATAGCTCGAACAATTATGCTTAATTATACTAGTATCAATAGCATAAGAACACTACTAATTTTGCTTCATTTTATCTTATGAACTACTCATAGATCTAATTTTGAAATTTTGAATTGGATTAATTAGAGGGTTAGAGAGTTTTTTTTTTTTTTTTTTTTTTGTTTATCCTATGAACTATGGTGTTCATTATTTNATCGAATTTCGAATTAACTCAATTAGAAAGAATAGTTTTTTTTATGTGGGTTTGTGTTAAGGTTATTTAATACTAAATTATAGTTTACCATATATATCATATTTATATTTTATTACCATATATACTAAATTATAGTCTCGCTTCTTAGGTATCTTTCCGTTTATTGTTATTTCCATTTATTACTATTTTCATATCCTTGTAATTTATTTGATTATAAATAAGATAATTTTCACATCAGTTAGGTGTGGTGGATTAATCAACATTCTTAGTTTGAATTGAATTTAAATGAAATCGAGTAGACGAAAGAATTGAATTTTTTTAATCTGATAAGTTCGATGAGTAAAAGAAATTGCATATGGTCCCCAAAAGAACATATTTTTTAATGTGCCCTAAATTTCTAAGCTTTCAATGTCCATTTGAAAGGCACCGACTATGGGATGGGTCACTTCTTGTAGGGTATCCCATATTCTCATAGGTGGAGGGTCTCATGATTCTCTTGCTTTATTCCTTTCTCCTACACTAAAACGAGACTCAAATATGATAATTTAAATTGAACGACTTAATAATTTTACTTGAAGAGCCTCGACTCGTAAGATATCAACATCAACGAAGACTATTTAACCTAATTTGGAGAAATCGTTATTCAAAGGTATTCAACTTCAGATCCAACTTCACAAACATATGATAACATAAATTAATTAAAAAACTTAGTTATAATAACATAATTTAATCCAATATATGAATTGGACTTAAATTCTTGTAATTTAATCCAATTTCAATTTCTAGGATATGCCAAATATGTCGATCAATTTTATTTAATTTCATTAAGTAGGCTCATAATGTGATTAGTTTTTAATAGTTTAAAAACTTGGTAATTCACGTAGAAAACAATCCAACCAACATAAGGGTTATGAAAGGGTAGATTGGAAACTTAGATAAATGAGATTAGCCTAATTTGTCTGAGTAATAGAAAACCCTATTTCAAAATACTTAGTGGAAGAAGGACGTTTGTCAAGATATCAAGATATTAAGAACACATGTCATGATATCCTACGTTCTCTATTATTGATTCATACCGTGAGATTCATGTGAGGCCTCGTGGCGGTATTTGGACCGTCCCCCTACAGAAGGTATTTGCATGAGTCAATATCAAGGTGAATATCTTGGGAAAGTATTTATAGTAAATGGGAGAAGGAAATGTGTCAACATATCCTATGGTCTCCATAATTGGTTCATAACGTGAGATCCATGCGGGGCCTCGTGGCGGCTTTTGGACCGTCTCCCTACGGAAGGTGTTTGCATGGGTCAATATCAGGGTAAACTCTTGAGAAGGATAAGATAGTAATTTTATTTCCAATACTCGACCTACCCTACGGCGGTACTTGTTGGGATAAAACTACAAAATCTAAAATGATGGGTTACATTTACAAAGAAATCATTAAGGTCGTTAATGATGCTCTTGACCGAACTAATGGTAACTAAATATTATAGGAATAAGAGTTATTCTGGTATAATATTTGGTTGAGATTGTCTCAGTTCAGTGAACGAACACCTGACCTATTCTACGGCGGCACTTGTTCTAAATCACTAAAGTACCATAGCATTAGAAATGGTTTATAAGGTTCATTTGATAAAATTGTTTGTTCTTATACTGAAATTGAATGGATAGTTGATTGTTTCTAATTAAATAATATTTTATATATTTCAAATATTACGTTTAAATTCTCTCGATTGTTTAATTTAAGATCTACTGTCAAGATTTGTTCTTCATTACATTTATATGTAATTCTTGAAAAATACTTGATGAGGTAGAATATATTCTACCCGTTGGTACTAGGAAATCAATCTCAGTGCGTGTAGCGGGGGACATTAAGATGTTAAGTAAAAATTGTTACTAAATGCTGAACATGGTGTTTTTAGTAACCACGAGAAAAATTCAATTTCTCAAACTTTATTATATTTGAAATATTAAAGTTTATATTTTCAAAATTGTTTGAAAATATGTTCCGCTCAAATTAAGTACAATTAGTATGTGTTAAAATGTTAACACTTACTCTGCTACGCAACATTGAGATATTTATGATTACAGAATCAAGAATAAAAAGACAAATTGTTTTTCTCCAAAAGATGATACTTGTCTTTGGCTGTTCATTTGATTAATGTCAAATGGAATACAATGAAAAGACTAGTAAAAAAAATAATTCTCTAGACGCTCGAGTTAATTACTTTACATATCTATAGATCTCGCTTTTCAAGCAAGATAATCATTGGGCTTTTATTGAATAAGGTTGGAAGACCAAAGAGCGTTTCGGGCTTATGCATTCTGACCCAAATGGTCTGATTAATGCAAAAGTCAAAGAATATTGTTAATATTTTATCAATCTGATCGATGATTATTCAATATATAAGTATCCTTACCAAATGTAAAAATAGAAAAGTTCAAGAAAAATGAGACTGAAGGTTAATCCATTTTCGTAAATCTATCGAGACATTATGATCCGATCATAATGAATAGTACGAGAACATTGTGTACAAAAATTAGTTAATAGAGAGTAGAATTGATTTCCGACTCTAAGCACAATACAATTTTGTAAAATTGTGATTTAGGACGAGAAAACAAGACTATATTAGATATAGTCACGTATTAAAAAAAAATATATACGCTAAAACAAAATTCAAATCTAATAATTTGAATGGAACGATATAATAGTTTTGCTGGAAGAGCCTCGACTCGTAAGACACCAACATCAATAAAGACCATCTAACCTAATTTGGAGAAATCATTATCCGAACGTATTCAACCTCATATCCAACATGACAAACATATAATAACACAAATTAATGAAAAAACGTAGTTAATATAAGATAAATATCATTTTTTATAAAAAAAAATTATGATATAAATGTTTTGAACCGACTTTACAAATAAATAAATAAATACATATTTTTATTTTATTTTATTTTATTTTATTTTTATTTTTACTTTTATATTCATCCTAAGATGTCATGTCGGCTAGATCAAATAGGGAGCAAGAATATTAGTACCTATCGACAAATAGATATCCTTTCATCTAAAAATTTGATGGTGCCATGTTAAATGGAAGAGTAAAATTTAAATTTTAAAAAACTCAAACTATTTTATTTTTAATTGTTTTTGTGAATACTAACCATTTTTAATCTAATAGATTTTCTCGTTAAATATATATATATATAAATGTTCTTATATCTATGGTTTCAATAATCTATACCTAATTAAATAAACTAACAAATATTTGCGGAAAAAAACATTGTTAATTACTGAATATGGACAATTATATTAGTTTATATAATTAATTAATTATATCATGTCATTTGAATTTAATAGTTAATTTCTTTTATATTTAAAAATTCCAGTTGCCCTTCAAGTTGAATATAACAGTTATCATGTCATAATCACATCTCCAATAATAATAATAAATACAACTAATAATACATTTTTTTTAATATAGAAGAAAAAAATTAATTTAAAATATTATGAAAAAGAAAACGACCAATGAAAAAGGTACAACAGGCATGTTACGGTGGGTACGTCACCACCAGGACATTGTAAGCTAAAAAAAAAAAGGATTATTAGATTTTAAATTAAAATTAAATTAAGATTAATAATAAATGAAGAATAATCCCAATCATTGTGCCGACTGGCATATGCCAACGCCTTTGATTCCATCACATCACTACCACGTGTAGCTGGCCACGTGTCATCATATTTCAACTCTCCCCCTAATCCTACATGGGTCCCACATTCTTCGTTTTCTAATTTTCTTTTCTTTTTTTTTTAATTTGGAAAACTCACGGGCAGGAAAAGAGAAAGAAAGTAAGGGGTGTGAGGGAATGAATAAAGAGGAGGGTGGCTCACAAGGCTGGCATGGTTCTTTGTTCTTCTTCCCCTTGAACAAAGCTACCTCTAATAATCTCATAGAGCCCGTGGCCTACTTTCTACACTAACCAACAATATTTGTCACAACTTTGATCGATCAGATCATCATTGATGGCAAATCTATTAGAAAAAAAACGTTTCTATCAGAATCAGAGATTAAAGTTTTGATCAGAATCCCAGAGGAGGAAAAGTTAGTTCCTCAAATGGGCAATCAGGGATGGGTTGATCAGAAAATAAGAACTAATATCCAAAAAGCATGGGGGGTAGCAGAATCTACGCAAAATGAAAGAAAGAAGCTAAAATGGCATTAAATCCAAAATCAATACAGATATCAAACATGAAGAAACATACCATCTATAGATAGAAAGAAAAGACAAACCCATGGGAGTCTATACAACAATTTTTTTTTTTTTTTCTTTTTTGTGGCTATCCTTCTATTTCTTATTTTCAGAACAAGGAATAATAATCATGGGGTAGAGTAGAATACAAATGGTATGAAGGAAGACGATGATGGAACAAAAAAGGAAGAGAGAATTAAATGAAAATCTGTAAAGAAAAAGGGAGAAGAAAATATGAATTAATGGAGAAGGAAAAGAATGGGGGAATTTTGGAGGACTAAATTAGGAGACAAAACAGTCCTCCTTGGGGAAGAGGTTGAAGAAGGGGAATGATCAGGGAGGGATTTTTAGTCTTTTGAGCACTTACCGACGACGGCTGAAGGTGGTCGGTGGTGGTTCAGTGGGAGTGGCCGTACAAGTCATATGGAGCCCAGAGTGAATCAAGAGGGCAGGGATTCTTTGAGTCCAGTCTCATCCATGGCTTTCCACTACCAGACCAGTGAAGAAGGCTCACTGGACCGGCGTGGAGATTCCTGCAACTTCCTTTCACATTGTCGCCGCCGAGGCCGTGCTGGTTCCACCGGTGTTCAATAGGCGCTACATCACCGGCGAAGACCAAAAGAAACGGTGGGAGAGATCCGAGTTCGTAGATCCGATCGTTTTTCTGAATCTCCATCCATCGTTCTATCCTCTTCGTGTAGCTGGCCCGCCGCCACTTAACCAGATCTATAACCATCACGCCGGTGTTGAAGTAACAAGGTTTTCGGCCAAGAAACGTGCCGGAAAACCGCTTATCCAACCAAAACCGAGAGGTGAAGTACTTCGAGAAGTTTGCGTGACAGTATTCCGGAGCTCCGATGGTTCTGAAACCTAAATTAGTTCTCCAAAGCTTCGAGATATCGTCAACAACGACGAGATCGGAGTCCAAATAAATCACTCTCCGAACACAGGGCTCCAAAAGCTCTGCCAAGTAGTTTCTCGCGTAATTAAGCGGCTGCTCAAGCGCTTGCCTCACCGACGTCGAAATCAGATTCTGAACAATCGCTGGATTGAAATAATAGACCTTAAATTTCAACTGAGGGAAAGCGGATCTAACAACAGCTTCCAGATTAGTCTCAGAAACAAGGAAATGGAAGAACACGCTCTCCGGGCAAAGCGAATGCTGCAGAATCGAATTCACAGCGGCGATTGAGCCGCGGAGATACTCAACATCAAGCGTAATCGCAACATGAACCAAACTCGGATCGCAAACACCAAGTCTACCAGAAAACTTCGAGTCGCTCGAACTGCATTGCTCCGCATTGCGATACGACGGCGACCTACGGAACAGAAACCGAGTGTGCGAATCGGAGAGCGAAAGTGGAACCGACTGCCGGAGATGAAAGTCAAGATGAGAGGATCGAATGGCTTCCGCCGGAGGAAATGATTGAAGAGATGGAGAGAGAATAACCATCAACATAGCGGCAGAGAAGAATCCGGAGAATCTCATAATCCACAACATCTTCACTCCTCGAATCGCCCTTTTCCCCTTCCTCCTCGACTTAAAATCAAACGGATTATTATCCAGATTAGGTGAAATCGAAAAACGGACAAAACCTAGGGTTTCTCTTCTAGAATCAGCCAGAGTTGGAAACGAAAACAGAATCGATGAATCGATCTTCTTGAACATCAAACAGAGGAATGGAATCGAATTTTAAGCCAGTGCATGAGTGAACCAAAGTAGAGAGGAGGATGCCGTGGATACAAACCGGCCTCAGAGAAGAAATAGCCGCAGCAACATTCAGTGGACATGGAAGTAAACAAAATAACAAAGGCAAAGAAGAAGACTCACCGGTGGAAGTTCGCCGGTGACCAGAATGTAGCAAAATCCCCTCCCTCTCGCTGCCGTAAAACGCTCTGTTCTTCGTCCTCCTCCTCCTCGATTTTTCAGATTGGTATCGATTCCCGGGAAGAGGAGAAGGCGAAACACAAAACCAGAGCCACAGACAACTCGCAGCTGTACAACAGAAAGCGGAGGAGAGAGAAAGATAGAAAGAGAGGACTTTTTTTTTTCCTTTTTTTTTAATTTCGTTTTTCTTTTCAGCTTTTGGATTTCCACCATAGAAAAGCACAACCAGAAAATACAAATCAATAATTTTTATAAAAAAAATAATTTGTTTAATTAAATTATTATAGAGAGGTAAAACAATAAAATAAAATAAATTAAAATTAGATTATTGTCGTTTATTTTTTTAAACTAATAATTAAAAATAAAAATTTACGTGGGACAGAAAAAAGACAGCTGTCGCTGTCAGTTCAGGGATGAGAGGTGGGACCCACTTGGCCAGATGTACTCGTGTACGTATTCTGCACTCCTCAGCCTTTTTATTTTTTTCTTTTCGCATCTCTTTAACTAAAAATTAATTATAATATTAAAACTAAGATCAAGTGTTACACTATTTATAAAATTAATAAATATTATTAATCTTGAAATAACTTAACCAATAATTAATACAAAAATAATAATTTTACCGGATGTATTTATTATTTGGTCAAAGATTAAATATAAGGACTATTATGGGAAATTAGTACATTCATTAGATGAGTTACTGGTGTTCTGAATTTGTAGTCAGGTTTTCATTTAATGAGATTTTTATTTTGTGGTTCTCATCATATTTTATTCTCAGTAAAATTAAATTCTTTTTTATTATTTCATGCTATCATTTTATTGTCAGCATTATTACATTTTGAATGTAAAAAAGTATACCCATAACTTTTAAACCATGTGTGTTCAAAATTGAAGTGAATTTATGTTTTTAGTAAATTTTCAATTTAGTTAAATAATAATAACTATGATTTTTATGTAAGAAAAATATAATATATTTTTTAGAAAATTAATACTAAATTTAAAAAATTATTGAAAGTAAATTGAGTCAAATTAAATAAATAAACATTTTTAAATCAGCAAGTCGTTGTAGTATAGTGGTAAGTATTCCCGCCTGTCACGCGGGTGACCCGGGTTCGATCCCCGGCAACGGCGTTTATTTTCGATTTAACCTCGTTATTTTTCTATACAATAAATTTCAAATGAACGTCAAAAAGTCGTTGTAGTATAGTGGTGAGTATTCCCGCCTGTCACGCGGGTGACCCGGGTTCGATCCCCGGCAACGGCGTTTTTTTTCTTATTTTTTGGTTTGTATCTTTGCACCTATTAAATAAATAGTATTTTATCTCTAAACCATAAGTATATATTATTTCAATCTTTCATCCTACCGACAAACAATATTAAATTAAATTACAAATTCAATTAATTATTAATATTAATATTGATAAATTACTATATCAATTTTTTAGTTCAACCATACTTAATATACGAATTAATCGATTAAATTATAATTAAAATAATAAGAAATGATGGTGGTCTAAGAATAGCTTATAATTAATAGTTAGAGTAATAAGTCAATAGAAAAAATAAAAAAGATTCCCCGATTATATTGACAAAATATGTACGAAAATATATAATATATAATAAATAAAATATTATTTAAAGCCTTGTTTTTATTGATTTACTTCTCCCCCAAATTAATTTTCTTCAAAACAAAAACCCCAAAATCGACCGACAGGACATTGATCTTTAAAACATGTACAGATTTTTTTAATACGAAATGACAATTTTGTCCTCGTGAATGGACCCCGCAGAATCTAAAGCCACCTGTACCATACGCATAATAACGCAATTGTTAATTTTTTAAGAAATATATGTATTTTCCATTTATTTATGTTTTCGAACAAATCTCAAAGAAAACAATAACAATATAAATTATTACTTTTTATAAATTAAAAAGAAATATTGGAGCGAAAATAAAAGGAAAAGGCGCCGAAATTGTGAAAACAAATACCGAATCAGAAGAGAGCACGTGGAGGAGACGGTCAAATATCGAGTAGCCTGTGGGCAATTTGTACGATAGGACTGGAGATGACAGCTCAGCATCCGCGTGTGATTATTAGGAGAGCTGGATTGTAAAGGGTCCCACGTGGAGGCAGATCGTGCCGTACATGGCCTTCTAGGCCAGCCTGGCGTCCACCATCATCCTACGCTTTTTGTGTTTTTTTTTCTTTCTCCTCTTTTTTTTTTAATCACATGTTTTAATTTTGGAGATCTGTAAATGAACTTTAAATATAATTTATATAAATTATAATTTTAGTAATTTAAAATTTTAAAATCATATCACTCTCAAAAAAAAAAAAATATATTGTACTCCCAATTCAATTTTACCAATAATCTTCAAACACCCTAAGTTATATTGTCTATTTTGAGTGGTTAATTATTGTCATCAGTCTCACGGTTTTTAACGTGTATTAAAAAAAGGTTTCCACACCTTAGTATCATCGTCCGTTCTCACGATTTTAAAATACGTCTACTAGAGAGAGGTTTTCACATCCTGGTATTGTCGTCCACCTCACGATTTCAACACCCTTGTTTATCGTCGATTTAAACGTATCTACTAGGGAGAAGTTTCCAAACCAATAAAAAGAATGTTTCATTCCTATCTCCAACCAACGTAGGATCTCGCAATCATAGTTGAAATTATGATAAAAAAATATTAAAATATATATTTTTGGGTAGAACACTATTTAGGCTATATCCACCCTAACTTTCGAATTAATTAATATCGTTAATGCTCTGGAATTTAATAATAATGGGCATGGTCCCCATTTTTTTTATTAAGGGAACGCATACCTTATATCTAACTTAAAATAAGACATAATTGTATACCACGATCTTCATTTGGTATTATACGAGAGTTGTGTTGATAATAACCTCTTGTTTCGAGTTATTTAATAATTACAATACTTTATTTATAGGATTATTTTTATTTTATTTAAAATTAATTTTTTGTAAATTTATTATGTGGTTGAATTCCGATATTTATCGCGCCTGATTCTCAAAAATTAAAATTAAATGTGATATTGTAAGAAGTTGGATCAAATTCTTATTTGAAGTTTAATGGAAATTTTTTATTCGTTTTTAAATTAATCACGTCATGGGTAGGATCTTGTCGATAGTATTTTCATGGTTAATTCTTCACCCGTCACTACAAATGTCCACCAAGCGGGATGAAGATGACGAAAACTGATGAGGATGATGACAACTTTCTGGTCTCCATATGTGCTATTTATTTTTGTGGAATTAAGATATAAAATTTCACGTAAATTTTTTAATGTCAGTAATGGATATTAATTTTTATGTACGTACTAATAATATTTAAAAACATTAATGGGCTAACACGGTTGGGATTAATAAATGAAGGAGGGTAGGATTAAATGAAAATCAATACAATCATAAAAATAACAACAATTAAGTACATAATTTAATCTTCAATTATTATATAAATAACTATTTTGAAAAAGAAAAAAAAAATCTTTTTAATTGTACGAATATCCTTAAAATACCTAAAATACCCCTAATTACAAACCAAAATTACAGCGATTTTAAGAAACGAAGTTTCTAGTTAAAATTGAATTAATGTAATTAAACTTAAAATAAGAATAGACGTTCCATCACGTGATTATTATTAAAATTAACTAAATTAACTAACTGACTAACTAACTTATTACTGCACTTAACATTTTTTTTAATTAAGTATATTTCAGACCCCATTTATTTATTTATTTATTTTTAATTTTTAATATTAATATCTTAATTAATTTATTACAAAGAAACAGAAAAACAGAAAAAAAAAAAAAAATCAAGGATAGAATATCCTTCCCCTGCTCCACCGGATTATTCCGCCACAGCAGGCAACCGGCCGCCGACCCAACTCGGCCGGACAGATTCCGGCGGAGGCAACCGCGCCTGAGCCACCACCAACGACTTGTAGATCTCCATGATCATTTCCTCATCATACTCCTTCAACGTGGCCCTTCCGCCAGCGCCGGCCCAGACCCCATCGCCAGTACCGCCGCCGCAACCAACGACCCTAGAGCTCGCAAACGCCAGCATCGCATTCATATAAGAATCCCTCAACCATATAAGCAGCTTCTTCAGCGACGGCAGCCGCCGGAGTCGCCTGAGCTTCGGCGAGACCTTGAACTGCCACACATTCCGTCGCTTCCCCCCGGGTGCCCCAAGCTGCACCGTCTTCCGCCGCCCACGGCCCACCGAAACGCCTTCCATTGAAATTTAATTCACAATTTTATGAGAAATTGGAGTAATTTAAAGAGAGAAAGGGGGTGGTGATGTTCATTAATGGAAGCACGTACATTGTTCAAATCTCTATCCTTTGCTGATTCAATGAAGACTGCCAGATGTCAGATCTCCTCCTTGATTTTATGCCATTGTTCTTCAAACAAATATTCAATCCTTCCCGGTCCAATTTTCAAATAAAAAAATTCCGATGTTTTAATTGTTGATTCTAATATCGAGCGACAAGTGTAACTTATGGATTAAGTCGACCCTACTCCACCGATATAAAAATAGGTAGTGGAGAGGAAGAAACACTACACCTAGAAATCAACAACACGAAAGTTTTGTTATAAATTATTCATTTTCCTTATCGGGATCGAGAATTAAAATTCCTTGCAGCTCGTGAAACTTTACTGTTGGTAAAAGAAAAGGGTGGATGGGAGCTACTGCTACATTGACTACTACACTGGGTATGCGTTAAGTTAGGAACTAGATCACAAACGTGCTATTCCTTTGTTTCGAATGATGGACTGGAATGAATAGACTGACTATGATTCAACCTTCCCTGAGTTAATGGAGTACACTGACTTGTCCTTTAATAGAAAGATTAACGCACTCCTAGAAAATGGCATTAGCCTTCTCAAGTAAGTAATAGAGAGAGGGAAGAGAAGAATTTTTTTAGCTCGTTTAATTAAATAGATAGAGAAACGGTCGTTGAATTAGATTAGGGAATAGAGCCAAATCACAGTTATAGGTTGAAATGATAACGAATGTCAAACAAATTCATAGATTATTCAAGAAATTACACTTTTTCATACCTTTTTTTTCTTATTCTTTTGTTCCCGTAAGATCGTTTGAACCTTCTTTCACTTAAACTCTCGTTCATCTTTCGTTCTTTGATTGCTATTATGATTGAATTTCTTTTCCCTGATTTCACCGGAAAGGTCACTTAATTAATTTCATCTCTCCACTTAAATATTAGGCTCTCGTTTAATAACTATAAGATATATTTTCGTTCTTAAATTATTATTATTATATTTTTGTGGGGATAAAGTAAGGAATGTAGAGTTAAAAAATGGACCAAAATGGGAAAGTGAAAGGCATATTAGTTAAAAGATCCAATATTCCAATAAAGTGGGAATTTTGGAATACTCTTATCCTAAAGGAAGCTACCAACTACTAAAGCCACATGGGACACATAATCATCTAAAATTTGAATATAAATTAATAATATCATTCTTATTTAATTATACTGATACGGATCGTCGTAAAAGAAAAATTTATAAATTTCAATCCCTTGTGCTTATAATAAGCTGATATTATGAATAACTTGCATTAATACACATACGTTTGCCCGTATTTATCTATTTAGTCATTCAGCTTTTCAAAATATTTCAAATATTTATAAATTTTGTATTTTGTATTTAATAAGTGAAAATATTTAATAAATTGCCCATAAAATTAAATAAAAAAAAATGGAACAAACATCTATTTCAGTGATTCGAACCCAGGATGGAAAGAAATAAAAGTAAAATAAAGAATAATTAATACATCATAATTTATGGCATAAATTCATAATCAGCACGACCCATTTCTCTGTCGGCAATGGAGAATTCAGTGTTCTTCAGAGACAAATAATGATTAAGAGACCCAAAGGCAAAATTTTCCATGAAATTGAAACGATTTCGCCAGAAGCAGTGGGGGGACTGTAATAATAGTAAGGATAATATGGTAAAATTGGATTCGGCGGCGGGGGAGGAGCAAGGCCGGGGAATTGGTCACCATCGGCCGGCTGGTACGGCTGGACAGAGGATGGCGGCAACGGAGAAGGGTGGATGCAGGTACTGCACGAGGGCGGAGGCGGAGGAGGAGGGCATTGTGAAGTGGGAGGTGGCGGTGGCGGTGGCGGCGGAGGGAGTTGGCAGGGGTTGTCACAACTTGAGCACATGGAACAGCCGACCTGATCCTTGGCCACGGCGGTCGCCGATGAGAGAAAGGAAAATTTATAGTGTGTGAAGAGGAGGAAAGTGAAGTGAATTGAGACGAGATTCGCCATTGTTGTGTGAATTGAAAGCTCGACAATGGAATGGTCGAGGAAATGGGAATTTAAAGTCGGAGAATATTTGATATTTGTAACTAATTTGAGTGAATTTGCAGTGATATTTAAAATTTACGATAATTTTTTAAAAGATAATAAAAAAAAGAAAAATCCGACTATCCAAAAAAATAGAGGATTAAGTTGGTTGAGTTATGAATTCTATTCGGATTGCTGACAAAAATTGTGAGTCAAATGGTTTATCCAATTCAGCTTTATTCGCACGTGAGAACATTCGTGCGGGAATCAACTTTGTGTCCAGACCCACATCGGGGGAATCGGAATCGGTTGTAAGACGTCGGGTATAAAAGGCAGGCGTGGCAGCACGATCCAAAAGGCATACCTTTTTCGGCTTTCCGTCCAGCCCAAGATGAAGTCTAGTATCTTGTTCCTGGAATCTTATATGGGCCACGGCCCATCTAACTAACTATTTTATTTAAATCAAAATTAATTAATTCAGAAGAGGCCTTAACGTCATATTCCCAAGTTGTCATGGGCATGCAGCTATGGACAACACGCCTTGGACGAGCATGACCGTGACATCCTCCCCCACCTAATTAGTTAATGTCTCTGCCAACCGACTACTTTCAAATCTGGCGATGTGGGTGGTTTCCTCCGTAGGGAGATTCATCCATTTGACAAGGAATTCGCGAATCTTCCATACAGGTCTTGCTATTAACTAGCGCGCTAATTAAATGCGAGCACCTTACGTGGGTTCTTCCTTTTGCTCTTTAGTGTACGAGGTATCAACGATCGTTCTTAGGCTGGTTTTTACGTGTTACTCACTCGTCCACGACTGAAACACTACTTTCCATCTGACTTGTATGCCACCCACTTTCATCCCGAGCAAGATTGAATTTTTCATCATATTCATAATTTTCTTGATCATAACTAATTATTCTCTCCATTACAACTCTCCCATTAATGTTAAAAAGATACAAGAATATTGGAATTAAAGCACAATGCCAAACATTATAAATTAAATAAATTATAAATATTATAACAATAATCTTTAATAATGTTTTATATTATTGTTGGGTTGTTCTGAAAGAAATTAAATTAAATTATTATTATTTTTAATATTAAATGAATAGTTCAAGACAAGAATTTTCCAATTTAAAATAAAATGATTTAAATTTCGAACCGTTATTTTTTATTAAAATAAATGTTAAAATACTCTGAAATTTGAGATAAATATCTGTTTAGTCCTTAAAATTTTAAAAATAATAATTTTTCTCAAACTTATATATTATTAAATTCATTTATCTCTAATTTATATTGAAAATTGATTATAAAATTGTTAAATAAGTAAAAAAAAAAAAAATATATTATTATTATTATTTCCATTTCAAAATTTCCTTCCATACAAAATGAAGGAGATAAAAAGCCGTAAAATCCACTCTTTTTAATTACTTTTAATTCCGTTTATGATACATAGCCTGAAGATAGAGCCATGAGAAGCATCGCCGCCGCCTGTTCTTCTTCTCCGATCGTCTCTGCACCTCCATTTTCCGCCATCGCCGCCGTCGCTCTATGCAGCATTATCTCTCTCCCCAAACCAACCACTCTCACCACTTTCTTCCCATTAACACTCTTATTCACTCCGCCATTACTGTTCTTCAGCTTCCTGTATCTAATCCCACACGCATTGCACAGCGACTGTCGAGAACAAAATCCCAGAAATCGATCAAAATCAAAAGATTATTGAAATTAAATGATGAATGAATCACACCATTGTTTAAGTGGTTACCCTTGGGCCGGCAGGACCGGCTCTCCAGAGGGGGGTTCTGGTGGTGCGACAGTGGTGGCAGGTCCTCTGTTTCTGCGGCTCGATACAGAGTAGACCCTGGTTCGAAATCGCCATTAAAGACGATGGATTGAAGGTCGAGCCAGAGAGATCGGGATGGTTATTGATGAAGAAAGCCATGATGATCAAAGAAAACGAAAAATCGGCGATTATTTGAGCATCGATCGATCGGATTCTGCTACAAAGAAGAGTGGTCGGAAGGTGTTTGATGAAATGCCTGGGAGAGATTTTGAATTGTGTTTGGCTAATTCGTTCGAGTTTTTATGCTCAGGGTAATGGTGAAATGACGGATATGCCCTTTTGCTTAATAGGGAAGTGGGTTTCTTTTAATGCCCTTGCCTTATAAGCATATTTTAAATTTATTTTCTTTTATTTTCTAATTAGATTTGTGAATTTAAAAAAAAAAAAATCAAAATTAAAAAATGTTGGAGGGGTTGACAAATTTTTAGTTTTAGAGTTCCAACATAATTGAATCATTGACATCTAGAATGACAGCGTGTCATATTCATCGAGTTTTTCACAATCTATTATAGAAATTTAGCATTTTTTTTTTACAGAATCGAGTGCAAGATCAAAGGTCCCATTGCTTTAATTTCAAAGAGGATAACAGTACTTCATTTGATGGCTATGTGGAGCTGTTGATATCTTATTATGTATTGTGAGATCTTACTTTGGTTGGAGAGGAGAACTAAACATTCTTTATAAGGGTGTGGACACCTCTATTTAGTAGACGTGTTTTAAAACCGTGAGGTTGACAGCAATACGTAACGAGCAAAGCGGACAATAGTTGCTAGGGTGAGTTTGGGCTGCTACGAATGATATCAGAGTTAGACATCGAGTGGTGTGTCAACGAGGATGCTAGACGCCCAAGGAGGATGAATTATGAGATCCCACATTGATTGGAGAGAGGAACGAAACATTCTTTATAAGGGTGTAGAAGTCTTTCCCTATTAGACTCATTTTAAAATTGTGAGGCTGACGACAATACGCAATGGGTCAAAGTGAACAATAGTTGGCTGAAAGGCGTAGTCGATGGACAACAGGTGAATATTCTTGTACTACCCCTTGTTGGTCCCAAGGGACGGAGGAGGCTAGGTTAGTCGAAAGATAGTTATCAGTTCAAGGACGCAAGGTGCCCTTATTTTATTAAGGGTAAGAAGGGGTAGAGAAAATACCTCGAGCCAATGTTCGAGGACCAGGCGCTACGACGCTGAAGTAACCCATGCCGTACTCCCAGGAAAAGCTCGAACGACATTCAACAAAAGGGTACCTATACTCGAAACCGACACATGTGGGTATGTAGAGAATACCTAGGGACGGCTAACGATGAGTTTGGACTGTTACAAATGATATTAGAGTGAGACATCAGGTGGTGTGCCAGCGAAGATGCTGGCCCCCAAAGAGGATGTATTGTGAGATCTCATATCAGTTGGAGAGCGGAACCAAACATTTCTTATAAAGGTGTGAAAACTTCTCTCTAGTAGATGCATTTTAAGACTATGAAGCTGATAACGATACGCAACAGGTCGAATCTAACAATATCCCGTAAATTTGAGTTATTACATATGCTTCAACTAATTAAGCTATGTTTAAATAGATTGAGAGTGTGACGTTAATTTGAATGTATAGTGTGGTAAGAGAGAGGAGACAATAGAAAAGGAGTGGGAGGCAAAGGCTGAGTTATGGCCAGAATTTGCTCCAAATCCCATCCGGGGCGCACTAATTACACAACAAAAGGGTCAGTTTTTGGTGTGTTTTTTGAGATTCTGTCTACTTTTTTGTTCATCTAAACCTCAACTTATTGGCATCCTTTTTGTCTCCGAACATGTTTTTATGAATCATTAAAATTAAATATTCGACCTTTTCGTTCAATAATGAATCCACTTTTCGTGTCTGTCTTAGGAGTGTGTGCCTCTCAACTTCACCCGTCACTAATCAATTGATTTAATAAATCTCATTAATAATTTTTTCACGAAAAAAAAAAGAAAAAAGATGTTTTATTATTCGACTCGATCCAAATCAATGTCGTATTGGAATTGGATGATTATTGAGAATCATAGAATTTGTGAATAATTATTTATATTTTTAAAGAAATCAAGAAATCAAACATTATTTCCCAACAAAGGGTATTTTAGTCATTTTCTACTAATCAAAATCCCTACTATTCGTAGATGGGCTTTGGATTAGTAAACGAAAATGGGCTTTCTATTAGTGGCCCAAATAAACACCTCAAGCCCACACGTGGCCCATTATCTTCCCTCCATTCGCTCATTGAATATATATATATATATCAAATAAATTTTGTTAAATTACCATTTGACTCATCTAAATTTTAACATTTTCAACTAATTAAACTATTAGAGCTAAAATTAACTTTTTGGGTATAAAACAAAAAGTTACTATATAGTAAATTTATTTTACTAGTTAAATCGTTTAATAGGAGTGTACATTCAACCCGACAACCCGAATCAATTCAACTCGAATTTTAAGAGTTGGGTTGGGTTGAGTTATTTTTCCTGAACCCGAATTGACTCAGTTTGGTTTCGGATTCATAGTATAAAAACCTTGAATTGCTCCGAACCGAACAAAACTTATAAAATTAATTAAAAAGTTTAGCGTATTCATAGGTCTGTTACATATTCCACGCGCGAATTGAAATAATCTCTAAAAAGAACACAACAAACCAAAAAGAATGGGACAGGCCTTGCATGGTTGACCATAACATAGAGAACCAACTTTACTTATTTATGGCCACTTAGAGCCATATGCACTTTACTTTACACCATTTTAAAAGTTCAATCAAATCACTTTTTCCTCTCATCTTCGATTCTCTTTCTGATATTGATTGAAATATCTATTTATTTTACCGTTCTTTTAACATTCGACTCGACGTTTAAGCTGTTAATGATATTGTAACAACTATTTTCCCGTTTTAAAGTATCTCGAGGCTTAGAATAGGTAGACATCTCACGTGAAACGAGACGGGTTTGAAAGGGGGAGAGACAAAGAAAAAAGGGAGGTATGGAGTGTACTTAAAATGTGGGAATAATATTAGTGGAAAAGCATAAGAAATCCAGCTCTATGTAGTTATAATGGGGAAGGGAAGGTAGCCCACTCGAATAATTTTAGTCCTCACTGCACAAATTCCAATCAATGGATTTGACACCATCGTCAGAGTGGCATAGGACCAACTAATTGCTCGCTTGTCTCCTTCGTCTTTTTTGGAGTGATACGTAACAGTCTAAGCTCACTGCTAGTCGATATTGTCTGTTTTAGCTCGTTATGTGTCGCTGTCAGCTTCACGGGAGAGGTTTCTACACTGTTTCCCACCTTCTTTGTCGGGTGTAATTCAATTTCGTTAAAATAATAATAACATTCTTTTTGTAGCATTATATATCTCGTACCTGTTTTATTCCAAAATCAAACTCAATTGACCTACATGGCTAATTTATGTGAGAACATTAATACACATAATTTTATAACCAATTTGAGCATCGTTCAGTGAATACAAAACTAATTACACTTTTAAAAGTCGATGATTCAATCTTTCACTCATAATTGTTAACCAAATTTGAGCATAGTTCAGTGAATGATGGTTCAATCTTCGACTTTCACAATTGTTAGGTATCATTTAATGGATAAAGAACCAATTATAGTCTTAAAAGTTGATAATTCAATCTTCCACCATCGTAATTGTCACCTTCTTAAAACGTCAATTCAACCATATATGAAACATCGTATGCAACATTAACCTACTCATGATTGATTAAAAGATGTGAGTATTGATAAAACACAACACCTTTATTAGGGTTAGTTTCGGACGAATACGAGGGTGGCCGACATCTCATACTCACTCATCCAATTACAAAACGACACTCACAAACATGTCGTCTCGTGCACTTCAATATATATATATATATATATATATGTATGTGAAGCAATCTCATCAATCAATCTAATCAAAATCTTGAAACCCTACCAACAATAATGAGATAATAAGAAAAATAAATTCTATCATATTCCTTCCACTTTCCCTCTTTTTTACATTATGCACGACATTTTTTATTCTACGTGTGTACTATCATTTATCGTCGTTTTATAACCTCGAACTTTGATAGAAACATATCTTAAAACATATCTTGATTTAGATCTTTGTCGATCTTTTCTTTGGTATGCACATTATTGCGAGAATTCAACTCTTCTTCCACTACTATTTTCCGTTTTTTTCAATTTGAATATGGTTTTAATACGATCAATAAAGATATTATCCTCCCGATAAATCTAAATTATAGTTATGACTAATTTTCATTATTATTCGAGTTTTTCGATATAAACTTCTAACTTTCAAATAAAAGAAGCAAATATCTTAATTATTAGACTGTGTTTATATTGATTAAATAATCCAACTAAGACATTGTAAAATGTGCTACAGGAATGCTGGGCCCATAAAAGTGTAAAAACCTCTTCCTAGCAGATGCGTTTTAAAAATCTTGAGTGGAAACCCAAGTCGGGCAAACCTGAAAAATAATCCAACTAAGACATTGTAAATGTGCTACAAGAACGCTGGACCCATAAGAGTGTAAAAAACTTTCCTTCATATGCGTTTTAAAAATCTTGAGGGGAAGCTCGAGTCAGGCAAACCCAAAAAAGACAATATCTACTAGATACCCTCGAACAAAGTACGCCTCCCCTTACTTGAGGCTCGACTCCTTTTCTCTTGGAGGCATAGTTGTAAGGAGCCTCGACTCCTTTTTTTTCTTTTGGAGTCCTTTGTTCGACATTTGAGAATTCTATTGACATAATTAAGTTTAGGGCATGACTCTGATACCATGTTAGATGAACACTTTGAGCATACGCTCTCATAGCTTTTTTTTTGGGGCTTCCCCCAAAAGACGTCACACCAATGGAGATAGTATTCCTAGATTATAAACCCATGGTCATTCTCTAAATCAGCGGATGTAGGACTTTTATCCAAGAGGCTTGAGTTGTTACTCAAAATGTCTTCAAAAGGTTAGATTTAACTTATTTACTTGACGGTTTAAGTTAGGTTGATCGAATTTTTTAAGTTATCTAGACGAATTTACATTGACAGTTTTACCTGATTACTTTATCGGGTTGGGTTCAGGACGTTATAAACCATGATCCACATACATTGTATGGGGAGTAAATATTGAACAACTCCATAACTTTAATAATAAATGATGTGAGGTTATGGTCCCATTTATTGTGTACTAAGGTTGTCCTTTTTTTACATATAAAAAAGGTAACAACATGACAAACGTCTAGGTTAATAGAGTGGTTTCGTTGACCCAACTCCCACCACTTTTAACTTCACTTTTGTTTTGTTTTTTACTCTTATTTACCTTCAACCATCAATTATAAATTTACCCTCCCCTTTCCTTTCTTTCAAAAATTTACCCCTCAACGTTCCAACAAAAGTTTACCACCTTTATCGGTAGATACTGATCTAAACAGCTTTACCGTTCGATGCCATGAATAAGATTGTCCGTGCTTATGGACACATTTACAGTGTACTAAACTTGTCCTAAAGAAGATGAAATAATTAGGTAACGAATATCGATGAAATCAATTGACTGACAGCAACAGTTATAGATGTAATGATTACGACTAAACCTATGCATAGTTTAATTGGTCAAAATGCGGTAACCTCTCTTTTTAGTTTACGATAATAACGATGAAACTTTAACCTTAAAAATAGTTTTATAACAATTTGATCAATTGAGTTGGGCTCGAATTAGTAAAAAAAAATATATATAAATTTTGCTACTTCAAATATAAATTTCTTTAAGTGATATCTCACACCGTGTAGATCCAATTATGGCCAACACCGGGTATATCTCGTGGTTTTGCTTTGGGCTTCCCCAAAAAGCCTTGTACCAATGGAGAGAGTATTCTTTGTTTATAAACGCATGATCATTTCCTAAATTAGCAGATGTGGGACTTTTATCCACTTGACAGAACCGTACATGAAATTTTCACCTCATACGGTTCCTCATTCAATTCTTTCGAAGTCATTGGATCATTTTTCTCGTTCGAGAATCTCTTCTTGTCTTCCATTTTATCTCGAAGAGTGACCGGGACCAATTCAATCACGTTTTTCATTCAATTCTAATTTATAATTTAACATAATTTTAAGATTAATTCTAATTTTCCTTAAATTAAAAAAAAAAGTATAAATATAGGTACATGGGGGAGACGAGGAGACAGAGCTGAAATGTCCAATCAAAATCCCTCCTCCATTTTGAAACTATTTGGGTTCCCACTGGTGGAACACGACGACCTTCCGCCGGCCACACCCGACGGTGGCGGCGGCGACGACACCAACTCCGACTACGACAGAAAATTCCGGTGCCAATTCTGCCACCGGGTTTTCGCCAATTCGCAAGCCCTCGGCGGCCACCAGAATGCCCACAAGAGAGAGCGCCAGAGGGCCAAACGCGCCCTTTATTTCCACGCCTCAGACCACCACCTCGCCGCCGCCGCCGCCGCCGTCGCACTCCGACCGGCGCCATTTTACTCAAGCGTTTTTCCGGCCAACATTGGTGGCGGTGGTGGTGGTCATCGTGGTTATAGATTTCTGCCTCGGAGCGATAACGGTTACTTCACGGCGGCGTACGGCGGCGTATCGGCGGGTTCGGGGCGGTGGATGTTTGGGAATTCCGGGGAAGGAGGTGAAAAGGGATCAACAGATGATGTGGGTGTTGTTGATCTTCATCTTAAACTTTCCCCATCTGGTTTGTGAACTTTGATTTATGAACATCAACGCTAATTTAATGGAATTTAGATTCTTCTTAGCTTAATTATCTCTTTATTTTTTCAGTTTAACAATTAATTAATGTTAATTAATGGAAATTACATGAAAATTTTGACATAATTTAAATTGTAAATAACATATGTGAATACAAAATTTGAGAAATCCCTTTATGATTTAATAAATACTTTTACATTATTCAACTCAAAGGTTGAATTTTTCAAAATTTTGGTTTGTTTTTTCGGAGGTACTAGGAAGATTATTATAGTATTATTATGGTTATTCTTTAAGGATTTAATTCTAGCTAGGGTTTGGCTTAGTGATTTAAGGTTGTGTGGTAAGCTTTCGGTTTTGCTACTAGTTGAGCTCGTGTTAAGATGAGTAAATTTGTTAGTAGACTTGCGAGCGTCACTCCAAGAGTGCATCGTTATGTGTTGCTTAGAGAATGCGTTGTGGCGAGTGGGAGTTGGGGTGTGTTCCCCTAGATGAGACGAGTGTATGTCAAAACTATTTGTCATGGTCTAGCTGGTGAATCACTAGATATTTCACATTTATTGGGGAGGAGAACGAAACACCCTTTATAAGGATAGATGTGGACGCGCGTTTTAATGCCGATGAGAAGAAAAAGAAGGCGTGATCCTTTTTCAGATCTCCTGGTCCCTGCGAAAGAAAGGTTCCGGGAAGGGAGGATTAAGAAAATCCTATTAGACCTCTAAGCATGAAAAAAAAGGCTCGAATGGTATGATCCCTCCGCTCCCAAGAATGAAAGGGGCGATCTCGTAGTTCTTGGTCTGCGAAAGAAAGGTTCCGGGAAGGGAGGATTAAGAAAATCCTATTAGACCTCTGGGAAAAGCATGAAAAAAAAGGCTCGAATGGTATGATCCCTCCGCTCCCAAGAATGAAAGGGGCGATCTCGTAGTTCTTGGTCTGTGAAGATACGTGGTTAAGTGCTCCGTTTTATTTTCCCATTGAGGCCAAACCTAAACCTGTGCTCGAGAGATAGTTGTCCATATACTGATAAGGGATGTATGGATTCTCGAGAAGAGGGGCCAAGGTGATCCCCCGAGACCGTCCGGATCCCACAAGTGAATAGAAAGTTGGATCTACATTGGATCTCACTTGAATCGATCCATCTATCCTCTTGAGGAGAAGTTTGGTTTCAAGCCCCGGTTCAAACGGGAGAAGTAGAGGGGAAACCCAAAACAAAAATCTCAAAGAGGACAATATCCACTAGCGGTGGTGGGCTTGGGCCGTTAGAGGGATACAATATCCACTAGCGGTGGTGGGCTTGGGCCGTTAGAGGGATAATCCGGGATAATCCACAACGCATGTTTGTGTATTAAGTCATCAAGAACTATGACTCTCGATGGAAGAGAGCTTGCCGCCGTAACTTCACGTTGCATATAATGTATTGCTTGTCAAACCATGTCAAGGAAAAAGAGAGAGAAATGTCATGATGAAACTGAGAAAGATAGTGCATTTTTTATTTTATCACACCATGAGATAAACAAGATAAGAAATGATAGCGTCGTAGATGGTATTAGACACAAGCTTAATGAAGGTAGATAAGGCTTTGCCCATGACTTCAAAAGCTAAGGTTGCGTGCATATAAGTGTAAGGTGCATATACTAATTAATACTAATTATGAAATGGGAAACAATCTATTATAAAATTGGACACCAATTACAAACAGCCACAAAATGATATTGAGCCATCAATTTTTAGGGATTATCTGAGATCCTAATATATTTGATTCAAAAGGAATAATAAAATAAAATAATTGAATCCATGAAAAGATCGGTGCGAACTCCATCGCTACGTCTTCCTCCCATGCACACATATTTCATTAAAACAAGCTTCTTCTTCCTTTCCATTTCAATCGTTGCGATGTTGACGCCTCATTTGCTCGTAAAATTGCGCGATGAACTCCTCTGCCTTTGCATCGATCATCTCATCGCCTCCATTGTCGTCTTCAATGACATTTTTGTCATTGTCGTCATCGTTTCTACCATCGAGTTCTTGAAGATTGATAGCAGAAGCGTACTTACTTGTGCCAAAAGAAGAGGACCTCGAAGTACGAGTAAACGACAACGACGATGATGGTGATGATGGCGATAATGACCATGTCGTTGGCAACTCCTCTAAATTCTTCTTTGATTTCAATGGAGGCAATGACATGGGAGGGGATTCATTTCCTTGGACGTGGAGAGGGCGCATTGAGCCCACCAACCGCCGCCACACGCTCTTATCCGAGCCCGTGTCGACGGTTGCCTTCGATTTGTTGGACCGACGGCGGAGCATGAAGAGTGCAACCTTGAAGATCTTCATAACTCCGCCACTTTTCTTCTTGGCCTTGCCGGAGTCGGCGGAGGGTTCAACGTGCGGTGGTGTCGGGTCCATATAAGCTACGTGAGTGAGCGGAAGGGAGGGTCGAGTAGCCGGGGTGGTCGGAGGCCTCTCCCGGAGCAAAGGAAAAGGCAAAGGCAGAGGCAAAGACAAAAGAAGAAGCTAAGTTATAGAAGAAAGGGGAGGGATGGTTTGTTTTATAAGAAAGATGGGTTCCGCCATTTATGTGTAAATTTGGAAAGGTTTATATTTAGGGGAAAAGGGAAAGAGCCCTAAATGGAAAAGTCTTTGAATATTACATATTTAGTGGTTGAGGCTTCTCTTGTAGTTACAGGTTTGGTGAATCAAATCAAAATACTTTTTGTGGTCTCTATAATCGTTAATCCATCATTATTAATCTTAATTATAATTGAAATTTGACCATTATTTTGAGGTTAAGAAGGATTAATTTACCTAATAGCTTAGTGTTGTAGCATTTCATATCGGTATTTTGGTTGGCTCTTCTTTTGAATATTTTGAACCATTTTCTCTCGGTAATTAATAAGAAATCAAAGTTCAAACATGATGGTTGAAAGATGATTGTTGAGGATTATTGGGAGTGAGTTCTTCCACGTTGGTTAATTTAGTGGAAGATCATGGGTTTATATGTGAGGAGAGTCGTGATTTCTAACATGGTATTAGAGCTATGCCCTAAACTTAACCATGTCAATAGAATCCTGAAGTGTCGAACAAAGAATTGTGAGCCTCGATCGAAGGTGTAGTCAAAAGTGACTAAAGTGTCGAACAAAAGGTGTACTTTGTTCGAGGGCTTTAGAGAAAGGAGTCGAGCCTTGATTAAGGGAAGGCTATTCGAGAACTCTATAAGCCTCAGCTGAAGCTTATAGGGTACTTTGTTCAAGGGGAGGATTGTTGAGGATTATTGGGAGTTAGTCCCACATTAGTTAATTTAGTGGAAGATCATGAGTTTACAAGTGAGGAATACTGTCGCTCCATTGGTATGAGGCCTTTTGGGGAAGCTCAAAGCAAAGCCAGCTCAAAGTGGACAATATCAAACAATTGTAGAGAGTTACGATTTCTAACACAAATCTCTCTTAGAAGTTAGTAATCGTATAGTAATCGTATAGCATGTGGTATTTTCTCATGGAGCTCCGCCTTGTGTCTTAAGTTCATGAAGAGTCTTGGCCACTCGACGCCCCATGGCCAGCTGCATTACGGTGATCGCGAGCTCTCCTTGACGAGATGCCGATTGTCCATGTCAAGATGCAGCACCCTTATGGGGTTGATTAGGTGAGAAGTTCATAGCTGAGTTCTATGACCAAATGAAAATGCAAAGACAAATTTCATTTTCCCAATGTGAAAAGTCATTGAATAAAACAAGAATGTATACCATCCCTTGACTGCACGAGACAGAACGTCTCTAAATTGTAAAATTTAGTCCCACATTTATGTGTATTTGGTTATGAACCAAACTTACATAAAACAGAAGTAACCAAGAATAAATTTAATCAACGCATTAATTTAGGAGGGCTATCTACATAAAATGGAATGATACATAAAAAAGCCTAACTTAATAAGTAGTGTAAAACCTTTTTATACTATTTTTGTCGCATTCATAATACACACATGAAATCAAGATTCTTTTATGCTAGGGGGCAAAAAATAAACCAAAACTTCACTGGCAAATCAAGCTCTGCCACTGCCACTGCCAAGAACACAATCATCTGGATCCAACTACAGTTACTTGTATGGTATCACGTACAGCTACAGTAAAGTACCTCGTATTGGAGTTCGTCGTCATAGTACGCCTTTGACCCAGCAAAAAGAATCAAGTTCTTCTCTGCACGATAATTATGGATTGAAGGACGGTCAAATATTCAATAAAGAAATTAATTGCTGATAAGCGCCAAAGGCTGGATTTGCAAAGCTAGAAGTCCTTTCAGGGTCTTTGCAAACTTTTACAAATAAAGCTAACTTAACGAATCATTCCAACCAAGAGATAGTTAAAAGGATGAATAACTCTTAATTGCTTCTTCGGGTACATGAAATGGATCAATGGTTGGATTCATATCAATTGCTTTACACATGAAATTGTTTTACCTTGAAAGATTGTGGGAGTAAATAGTTGCATCAACTTCCATTCATTTGCTTTTCAAGATATAAGTCTAATTGCCCAGTTGCCGCCAGTATAAAACCTTCAAAAGTAGTGTTAAACGTTAATATATTAGGTCATGATTTTAATAGCGAAGATAAAAAAATGTTGTAATATAAACAAACAGATACCAACACTCATTTTGATGCTCTCACTAATCCAGGAACTGCTTCTCCAAATTATTTGATGACAAATTGACAATTGGTATAATTTGCAAATTATCAGACTTTTTCAATAGTTTAGAGATGAACAAAAATATTATTCTCCATCCAGTCACTACTCTGAACCACGTACCTCCATATATTCATGAGCCATCAAATTAGAGTGCTTCCAATAATAACAGTTGAGAGATAAATATGTTGAAAGCAATGAAAATGCTACGAGGTATGAACAGGATAAACAGGACAAGTGGACAAAGAATTCATTGTCAAATAAATTTTACCTAGAAAGACAGGTGACGGCCTCCGGGGCCGTGATTTAAATTCTGGATGAAATTGTACACCCACATAGAAGGGATGGCTTGGAAGTTCTAAAATCTGAAGAAATACATAAAATCACAAATATAGTTTACTAATTTGATTCATAACAGGAATGAACTGTATCATTTGATGACTTTGAAGAGCTGGAATGCAATTAACAACTTAATTTTGACACCTGAAGATGACTGAGAACTATCACGTACCTCCATTCTTTTTCCAGTCTCATCCTTCCCAACAAATTTCAGGCCAGCTTCTTCAAATGTCTCGATGAACTCTGGGTTTACCTGCAACATAATGATTTTGCTCATGTCACAATCATTCGCAATCATTAGACTTGCAGCCATAAACTTTAAAAACTTACCTCATATCTATGCCGATGCCGTTCATCTACATATTCTGAGTTATGATACCTATCCATCCAGGAAGAATTAAAAAGAGCAGGATAAGTACTACAAAAAACCACGGCCAAGTGCAAAAACTTTAGTTTCCCCAGAAAAAATCGCAAACGATTTAAATGCTTTAGGTTGAACTGGGGCCATAACGAAACCAGCCTTGTGTTTCTATCGGCTTGAAGAAGAGACAAGTACTATAGAAAGTTAAATAGCATATATCAGCCATAATTTCTTGTGGGCGAACAAACCATTTGCATTAGACTTCCTAATGACAATATATATTACATGGGTAAATGAGTATTCAATACAACTAACTGATGCTAATCATATAGATACTTCAAATGTAGTTTCTCCAAAAAGTAATACCAGGGTGAAGCAAACTCATCGTTAAATATTTAAACGTAAAAGAAATAAGAAATCACATACATCCTTTTAGTAATACAGTCAGCAGTCTGGAATACTGTTCTTCGAGATCCTAATCTCATAGTGCTTCCCATATGTGTCTTTGAACCCTACACATGAATGCAAAGGGAAAGAAGTCCTAACAGATAACGTTATAGAAGTAACTGAGCAGAAAGCAACATACAAATTGTCATTCAAGAAATCAGTACCTCAGGCATAAAAATGACAACAGGATACAGCGTCCCATCATCAAACTCTGTACTGTTTGCCTTTTCCCAACCCAAAACCTAAGACAAAGAAAACATAAGAGGATGGTAACAGCAACGACTGAAAGAACATGAATACAAAATAAGAAACGGAAGTTTGCTTATGAAAAAAAAAAATTCTTACACTTCCAGCGAACTCAATTACAGATATCTGCATGCCTAAGCAAATCCCCAAGTACGGAACTTTGTTTTCTCTGGCATACTTTGCAGCCAATATCATGCCCTTCACACCCCGATCTCCAAATCCTCCAGGAACTAAGACACAGGCTGCTTTCTGAAAGAATAGATTGTCAAGAAGGATCAGAAAGGCCTGAAACCAAATGCCACAAAAATCCCTCCCCCTTTGTCCAGCTTTTAAACATACCAACGTAATTTTATGATTTTCAACACTCCATTTTCAAAACCAAAATTATTGAAAATCACATCATAAAAACACATTAATTATACAACTAGAAGCCACCCTGCTTCCAACCCAGCTTTCCAAGGAGAGATGTTTATATAACCATTCCTCCCTCAACAGAATTGGCTGCTTCAGAAAATTGAACAAAAAAAAAAAAAAAAAAACCCC
>NW_019268540.1:2755547-2809897 GCF_002738365.1 Cucurbita moschata
CTTCAGAAAATTGAAAAAAAAAAAAAAAAAAAAAATCCCCACGATCACTAAAAAAAAGTTATAGTTGACATGTATGCTAGTAAAAAACAGTACACATGGAGGAAAGTCCTACCCTCAGGGTCTCCCACGCAGCAGCATGTGCTTCCGGTTTCTACAAAAGAACAGTGCATTATTTAAATGATGGAATTCTGAACTAATAAGGAGTATTTGTGATGCCATGTAAAAAAAAAATACCAATTTGGAACTTTCATCCTCAAGGTCAGTAGCCGCAATCCAATCTATTGACGGCTTCAAAGAACATGCAACGCATGCATGAAGAAGGGCCTGCAAAATTGATGTGGATCCCAACGTTCGCACAAAAGCAAAAAGATACAATGGTTTCTTGTTATTAATAGCTAGAAATTAACCAAACTTCAAATAAATGAAACAATACTCATTTTGCAGTTACAACAAGAAAGATTGAATAAAACCTTACAACTTTTGAAACTTAGACACAGGCCACATTTATGCATGTAGAAATTAGAAAAGTTGATTTCTTTCTGGAAGTACTAGAATAGCACCTTCACAACAGAAAGGTATGAATCTGCCAAACCAACGTACTTCCCAACCATCGCAATTTTCACCTAGAAGAAAACCAAAAGTTTGATTATCTTAGAGTTCACAGAAAACATGTAGACATACATAAATTACAGCATAAATTAGACTTAACTGAATTTGTGAGATTGTCATAAGTTGCAGCCATATTTGTCCAGTCACGCAAATCAGGAGCAGTGGCAATCCTAGGACAAAACATAAATAATAGTTGTCAGCATATTTAACCAAGGTAAAATTTAAGCTGCTTCTACAAATCTTAAACAACTTTTATTTGATGGATCAAACATTTTCTTTTAGAGCATTTCTCCTAAGCTACTTAATTCATGTAATGTCTTCGAAGGGCAACATACACTATAAGGCAATAAGTTCCTCATCTGTCTAGATGGAGAGATGCACAAAGAGCTTAAGTGGAGTGAGGCAGAATTCATGAAGAACATATAAACCCAAAATTTGTGGCTATTTGATAGACACTTCAAAAAGCAATTACATGCCATAATGGGTAGCTTCAAAAATTGACAATTGAATTCTTAAGAGGAATAAACTCAAGTTGATTTGTTCTCGCAAGACACAATCTGAAGGTGTAATGACAGCTTTACAGAAAAGAGATCTAAGAAAATTACCTGACCAAGTTGAGTTGTTTGAGAATTGAATGATGAGCATTCTGGTTCTGTGTCAAAAACAAACCCAAGAAACAGTAAGTGACATTTCCAATGAACAATTAAGCCATAAACAAAGGAAGAAAAGCAAAATCTGCATACAAATATCCATATGCATAAATACATACATACATACCGTAAGCAAAAGTGGAATATGCCAGATGTTTGGGACATCATGGATATTCAGAATATTACAGGCCTGGATAAAATTCAAAAAGGTTATGTGCATAAAATAAGTAAAATTGTGAAAACATAAATCCATACAAAAATAAAAATTTCAATTAACAACTCACTGGAACATGGCAAAACTGAGAAAGCTTCTCTTTCGTATTGTCCAGTATAGGCTACATAAAATTCAAAAGAAAAACCTTAAGACACCTTGAAATATCAAAACTATTGTATGTAATGAATGTGAAGGCAAAAATTTTACATTTAATAAAAATTACGGAGCAATTAGAATGGGGTCATACTCCAATTAAATATTAACTAAATAACTACCAAAGACAACACAAAACCATAGGACATATAACCAAACCAGCAGGTCCGTGCAATAGCAGGGCAGGAAAAAAACTAAATGAACTAAGGTGATCATTGTCAACCCATACTATGATGTCAAAGGAAGAAAAGAAAATGTACCTGAGCAGATCGGCACGCTAGCAGATGTGGAGTTAAGCCTAAAGCTCTGAGTTCTCGAACACTGAGTTGTGTAGGCTTTGTTTTCTGTGTTTTAAAACAAATAGTGAGAACTACATTCATCAAAGAATGGTGAAAGAAAAATTTACCACCGGCATAAATAACTGCTCACAGAGCATAAATTATATACAAACTATTTGTACAGTATATAAAGATAGATTATTACTTGCTCTCCAACAACTCCCAATACTGGTATTAAGCTCACGTGGATAAGGCAGAAATTGTCTGGACCTAACAACCCAATTAAAAGGTGAGATGATTCACACCTATTGCTTGTAAGAGCGTGATCTACAAGCAGTGATCTACAACTATTGCATATAAGAATTATATATGGCCACCTCAAGTGGTTATCGAACAGAAAGTATGAACTTACCAACTGAAAAGGACAGTTGTCGCAAAGCTTCAATAAACGGCATTGATTCAATGTCACCTTAAGAAGACAACTAAAATTTTATTTCATGAAACAAAACATAAATTATCAAAATTCTACTGGGGAAATGTCTGACAAATGTAGATGTTAGGTTACCAACAGTCCCTCCCAATTCTATCACGCAGACATCAGCAGGGCCCTCTTGGCCATCCATGGGAATGGTAGCTACTGACTCAATGTGGTTTTTAATGGCATCGGAGATGTGTGGAACTACCTGAATTCAAATAAATAACATAAATAATAATGAAAAATAACTAGTATGAAAAGGTTCAGAGCAGACTAATAAGGAAGCATAATACAAAAGAAGCATTGCCTGAACGGTCTTCCCAAGGTAATCACCTCTTCGCTCCTTCTCGAGAACAGACTAATACATTTGCATGGATGGAATCAATTAGCAAGCTATAGAATTCTTAATAGATACTTACAACTTGAAACAAAAATCATTCCAATAACCTGATATATTTTTCCTGCAGTAATATTGTTCTCTCTTGTCAACGTTATATCTAGGAAACGTTCATAGTTTCCCAGGTCTAAATCAACCTGAAATTTGAAAACAAGTAAATAGCCTGTGAATTACTTAAGTACAATCATACCTCTACTACAACTGAAACCAATACATGCAGCGAGGCAAATCTACACAATCAAGTTTACACCGTGTCTCAAATGGAAATACGCAGTGTTGTTTTTGTATGGCTAGAAAGGAGGATACCTCACCGCTATCATCAAGAACAAAAACTTCCCCGTGTTCAAAAGGAGACATGGTACCAGCATCCATATTCAAGTACGGATCTGCAAATTCAAACGCAACAAAGCATTGAGGACCAATTCACACGCATACAAGAAGTCGAACCATAATCGACTTTCCTATGGACGACACTGAAGCAGACATGCACATCATCACCACGGCAATGAGAAGCAATCAAAGAAATGGAAAAGAAACTACGCTAAAAAAAAACAAAAAAAAGTAGGTAAAAGACTCGTCATCAAGATGTCACCATGACGAACTAATCTTCAGTCTAAGAGAACACTATCACTTGAAAATTTTCCAAAATCCAAAAAAGGACACTGATCAAAATCAAATAAACGGAATCCAAAACATGCAGAGTAAGCAAACGAGTACGCAGAGGAGAAACCTCATTAAAAGAACGACAACATTATGCAGTTCCGGGAACATAATGCAGCAGGACTCAAAAACAGCAGGCGAAGAACAGAGTATCAGAGCATAGAAAATGTGGTTCTCCAGCGATAACAAAAAGCAAATAGAAAAGGAAAAGAGAAGAAAACCTATTTTAATGGAGGTGACTCGCAGGCCACAGGCTTTGAGAACGAGACCGATACTACTGGCGGTGACGCCTTTGCCGAGTCCACTAACGACGCCGCCAGTGACCAAAACATACTTCATTGTGAAGAAATCGAGAGGAATACAAGTCGTTGGCGGTAATGTCGCCTGAGCAGGAACGGTTGAAGAAGAAGAAGAAGAAGAAGAAGAAGAAGAAGAAGAAGAAGAAGAAGAAGAAGAAGAAGGTGGTGGAGGTTCGGCTTTGTTTGTTCGTTTGTATGTTTTTGGAGGTTTTATAGTAAACCTAGAAAAAGAGACCGAAGTAAAAAGGGGTTTTGACTCACAGTCAGGACTGAACTCTCTGTAACTAAAATCATGCGATTATTATAATATTCATTTCTATTTTTTTATACATTAATTTTATAAATAAATCCTATACATGCTTTTCAAAATTATTATATTATATAGTCTATGAATTTAGCATGACATTTACTTCAACTATTTCTTTTTATAATTATGCATCTGGTTACATTATTATACTCTTATTGATAACATTTTATCGTATTTATTAAAAAATTATTATACTTCTCACCATTTTATTCCTAATTTTGACGTAAATGCTATTTAGGTTATCATATATAAATTATATTTTTTTTAAAGTAATTTAATTCATATAGAATTTATTATAAAAACCTATACTAACCCACTTTAAATTACTAATTATTTCACAATTGTCTTATAAAATAATTTTATTTAAAAAAATTAATTTTTTTTTAAAGAACCCTTCCCAAAATTAATTTTTTTTTAAAGAACCCTTCCCAAAAGAAATAGTTGTAATAAAAAATTTACTTATTTCACCTAAATTTATTATAAACGTGATTTTTTTTCTATTGGTTTCTCTGATTTTTCTGGTAACCCATTCTAATTTTCCTGTTAAATTAAAACGATTATGAAATGAATTAGTAACTCTCGGGTATTAATTATCTGACCTATCCAAACACATATATTTAAATCCTAAATTATTCTCCAATATATGTAATATATACCTGTGATATAATATATAAGATCCAAAGAGGCCCACATAAACTTTTAATGTTTATTCATCAACAAAAAATTAGAATTAAATAAATAATCAACCAAAAACAAAAAATCTATAAATCATTTTTAGGTAAAAAAAAAGGCGATCTCAATTTAAAAAAAGGAAAAAAAAAATTCTCACAGAATCTTTGTTTCAAATTCTAAGTTGATGATATTTAATTTCTCTCTCAGGAACATTCATATGCATGTCTCTAAAGTTTTGACATTATGTCTCCACACATTTGTCTCTTTGCTCTCTCTAAAACAGTGAAATAAGTGAATGAAAACAAAACAGAGCTCTATTCAATAATTAACTCAGAGGCCAATAAAACTACAAAAAAAAAATATATGAAGTGCCATGTGAGAGTTTGGTTGGTAAGTAATAAAATTCGGATAAACATAAACTTAGATCAAGTTAAGAAGAAGATTGAACAAAACTTGATAGAATGTTTCTCTTCAAGGTGAACTCGTCTGCTTTCGCTGGGCTTACCGACTGCGTTCCATGCAAAAATGACAAACACAAGAAATGGCAGAGCAACTTGTCAGCTGAAGTTTACGAATGTCTTGAGATAAGATATGTTCAGACAAGTAACTAACACATCTTTATGATACATTTCAGCACCTCCAAATACCGACAGTCTACACATGTTTTTCCCTCATAAATGCATTTGTTTGTATTTATAGGAACCAAATGTTGTAACATGCAAAGGGGAAGGGAAAAAAAAAAGAAATACAAAGCCCTTGAGTAAACTTTGAGCATGGTATCAATTGAATTAATTTAAAGCTTGAACTCACGTAAGTGAATCAAATTAGATGTTTTAGGAGTGATTTTAGCTATTTTTACGTTGAGCGTTTCCTTTCGAACTTCTCGTCAAAGTTTTTAAAATCGTTACTAGGGAGAAGTTTACACACTCTTATAAAGAATGCTTCATTCTCCTCCCTAATTGACAATCCATGTGGGATTTCACAATCTACCCTTCTTCGGGGCCCAGCATCGGCACACCGCCTGATGTTTGGCTCTAATACCATTTGTAACAGTCAAGCCCAGTACTAGTAAATATTGTCTTTTTTGGGCTTACCATTTGTAACGGTCAAGCCCACTACTAGTAAATATTGTCTTCTTTGGGCTTTCCTTTTTGGGTTTACCATTTGTAACGGTCAAGCCCACTACTATAGTAAATATTGTCTTCTTTGGACTTTCCTTTTTGGGTTTACCATTTGTAACGGTCAAGCTCACTACTATAGTAAATATTGTCTTCTTTGGGCTTTCCCTTTTGGGCTTCTCTTTGAAGGTTTAAAATATATTTGCTATGGAGATGTTTCCACACCCTTAATAAAAAATGCTTTGTTCTCCTCTCAACCGAGGTGAGATTTGAGGTGAGATTCTATTTATTTAAATTGAGCTCAAAATCACTTGAGTAAAATTATTCTCACCCAAATCCTACCAACCAATCTACTTGATTCCAATATTTTTCTCTAGTTTATATATATAATTAAAAAAGTAATATATATGCATTAATGGTTTTAAAACAAAATAACCCTTGGAAGTAAATAACATAAGACTACTAGTGCTATATTCTAAAATAAACCTCTCGACAGCAGTTAAGATCTAGTGATTAGCCATATATAAGTATAGCACGACCCCACAGATTTTAGGACAAAAACCCCAAACAGGGCTTTATTCATAGCATAGAAAAAACATTGTAAACATAAGGTCTTTGTAAAACTTAGACTTACCTTATCGAGTATGCGCTGAATCCTCTCAATCTCAGACTTAGCATAACCATCACCTTTCTCCAGACACTTCTTAGCAGATTTCACGTATATCTTTCCATGCCTGCAGCAGAGTAATCAACAACTATGATTAATAATTTCACCATAATCCTGCAGTAAGTTTCTGGACACGCATAGAATATAAAACTATAAACCATACAACGCTTTTTGAATCATTATAGACGCTATTGTTCTTAAGAAACCGAATGAAAAAATCAAACAAAAATTGCGTACCTTGCATCAGATCCACTAAGCTTTCCAGCTTCCTCTTCCATCTTGGCAACAACATTCTTTTTCTCTCCATGACTAGCAGCTATGAACTCCTTCACCAATGATTCTAAACTAGCAACTAGACCAGCCTACAAGAAAAATCACATATTTGAGTATTAACATAAAAGAAGAAAATAAAATTTAAACATCGTTGGGTTTGGTTGCTTGCTAACATTTACTGTAAGCTGACCCTTGGAATCACGATTGGTCCCACTCTTTAAATTAATGAAATTAACAAAGTCATCAACATCTCTGCCACCGTCGTAGTCTTCACCATCCTTGTTGTCTTTTGGGAAGAATTTAAGTGTAGGGAAACCACTTATGCCATACCTGTAAAAATACAAAAGATAACCGACCTTTAACAATAACTTAGAGAAATCATTAAGAGACAAACCCCACAGCAAATTAAACTTACTTTCCAGATAGATCACGATATTTGTCAGCATCTAAGTTAGCAATTACTACGCCATCTTCCAATTTAAATGCCGTTGCCACCTTCTCATATATCTGTAGAGGGATTATATAATATGATATTAAATTATTAATTATTCATGATAATTTGCCAGCAAAAGCCTAAGAAGAAAACTACTTACCGGAGCAAGGCTCTTGCAGTGGCCACACCTGAAAGATAGAATTGATCAGATACTTTGAAATCATGCTAAAATAACTCGAAGAAAGGACAGAAAGTTAAATACCAGGGTGCGTAATACTCAACCAGCACATCCTTATTTGCATCTAGAACAATCTCATTGAAATTATCAGGTGAAAGAACTACAACACTGGATGGAATTGAAGCTATCTTCGCATTGGTTCCTGGATGAACAGAAGTTGATGAATAGAGAAAACCCCAAAGGCCATAAGTTACCGTATCAGCATGGGACTTCCGAAGATTTGGTTTCTTGCAACTTTGATTGACAATTATAGTACAACAAGTTGAATCCGGAAACAAATTTATTGAGTAAACGCTAGAAATGCATCTAAATATCTGTATGACAAGTAAGACATTCTTCGTAAATACTGGCACTAAGAAAAGAGATGGAAAGGGCATAAGAACCATCATATGGACGTGAGCTTTGTGTTCATATGTAAATAGTGGCACCCTTCAGAACAATACAGCAAAGGGTGAAATGCAAGGAGAACGAATTAACAGTGTAAAATGGAGAACATTGTCTAATTCAGACCAACCAAGTGAGGATTTAAAAATAAGATGACTTTACAAGAATGGACAACTACCTGCTTCACTGTTGACAAATTCGGCAAGGGCTTCTGCTGTACGTTGACCTTCATACCTACGTAAGAGATTTTGAAATCAAGTATAAATCAAACCTTCTCAGTGTTATTTATAAAACAGCTTTCTTACTTTTTCGGTTCGAGTGATCCCTTGGGGAACCATTGAATTGTTGGGTACCCAGAGACTCCATATTTGCTGCATACGCCCTTGTGCTCATCACAGTCAACCTATAAAATATGATTAAGAATTACCATATTAACTCTCCATCACAAATTGGGAAAGAGAATTCGAGTAACAAGGGAAAGTAATAGTCATGATGGGCATCAAAGATTTTACACATTGTATTAAAAAATTGACATAGAACGAACAGTGAAGAACTGACTGACCTTTCCGATCAAAACAGATTTGGCTTTCTTAAAGCTGCTTCCAAGCTTTTCATACTCTGGCGCAAGCTTCTTACAGTGCCCACACCTATTACCATAACAGGGTAAGGTAGGGCTTCATTATACACATGATCGGGGGGAACAATTACGAGAAATTGGAGATATCACTCAATGACTACATATAGATCCCCAGGCACCAGAATTTTTTTTAGTAATACGATTAATTTCAATCACTACTTTTCTCTTTCACTAAGAACTACAGCAAAAGTGAGTTCAAAGAACTGGCGGATCAATCTTCACATAGCATACACATCCGTCCCCAGGCCATGAAAACCAAAACTACAAACTCAGCAGAGAGAAACGTGGACAGTTAAAATAAAAATGACCGAAAATATTCCCGAAATAAGAAAAGAACATTTCCGTCATTGATCATTCACTATTCCACTTTATATATTCTCTTTCACTGAGGAACGAAAACAGAGGTGAGCCAAACAGATTTCAGACAAGTTTCCCACGTCAACACACGGATCTACAACCAAGCTATCACAAACAACAGCAAAAACTTCACAACTGAGAATCGAAAATTTTCAGTAACTATTCAATTTCAAATCATAAGAAGAAGGATTACCAAGGAGCATAGAACTCAACCAGAGCTCCTCTATCTTGGCCAACCTCTTTCTCGAAGTTGTCCTCCGTCAACACAACAACAACATCGTCGGCCACAGCCGATGAAAGAATCAAGGCCAATGCGGCGAACGCGAACCAGATCTGACGCTTCGCCATTTTTACGATTATTTCAGTTTGGAAGAAAATACTGAGAATTTGTTACAAATATCGGGAAATCGGACTGCCGATTGAAGCAGGTAAAGTTTGACTAGGAATTTTAGTCTGTGGAATTCGTTTTCATCTCACCCTGCGATTACGGAAAACTCTTATATTGGACCACGTGGCGTGATATAATTGGCCAGTTCTTGGGATACACGATTGTTAATGTGGGGGAGATTCTCACTTGATTGTCGTCCAAAGTGTTGACGTGGCGAACTGTGAAAGGCTTGAGTACGTTGTGCCGCAGGTGTGACTTTAATTTAATGAGAAGGCAGTTTAATGATTTGTAGTTATTTTCCATTAGTGTTATTTTAAATTAAAAATGAAGGACCATGAAAGTTCCACCTCCGCTCATTTAGAGAATCATCATGCATTTATAATCAAAGAATACTCTCTTTCGTGGGAAACCCAAAACAAAGTCACGAGAGTTTATGCTCAAAGTGGATAATATCATGACATTGTGAACGGTCGTGTTCATCTAAAATGGTATCAGAGCAGTGCCCTAAATTTACTCATGCCAATAGATTGGTAACTCCAAAAGAAAAAGGAGTCGAGCCTCCTTGAAAGCATAGTAAAAAATGACTAAGACTCCAAAGGAAAAAGCGGTCAAGTCTCAATTAAGGTGAGACGTATTTTGTTCGAAGAATTTAGTGAATGATCATGAATTTATTTCAGGCCTTTTGGAAAACTCAAAACAAAGTCATAAGAGCTTACATTCGCTTAAAACACAAAAGTTGTTTAGTATCGTGGTAAAAGAAATTAAATGAATTTATTTTAATAACCAATAAATATAAATTAAAAATATTAAAGGGACTAAAATAGTAATTTTTACACTTATATTTAATTTTGTTTCGTTTTTTTATTTTATAAAAGCTGGGAAAAGCGAACTCCTACGTGGCAGAAGACGATTGGTTGGTATTCAATAAGCTCGCATTTGATTGGTCCATTCCAAGAAGAACACGTCGCCAAGCGTAGTCACTGGACAAAGTCATTTACTTCGCCATAATTCTGTTTTCGTGGAATCAATTCGACGACCATGTTCAGGTGACGACTCCGGTCCTGAATTCCAGAGCGAAAATTTGAAAGAAGGGCAAGAAGGAAGTTCGTTTGATCTTCGTGAAAATTCAGTGATGTGCATCATTGATCTGTGATCGTATCCGACAAACTCTGAATCGTCTCTCAGAGAGTTTGAAATCCCCTCTTTTGTGTTTCTTCCATCGTTGATCACTCTCTCAGATGGCGCACCGAAGAACGAAGCTCCTCTTCGTTGTTTGTGCCTTCTGCTACGTTTTTTCCGCCATTGCAGGGTATTGTTGAATGACGCAACACTCATTTCGAATACGTCTTTGTTGCTTCACTGCAATGGTTTATATTTCATCTCGCTTTGTGCTGATTTTTCTTGTTTCTTTTGTTATCAGGAAGAGCTATTATGATATACTGCAGGTGCCGAAGGGTGCCTCGGACGAGCAGATCAAAAGGGCTTATAGGAAGCTCGCTCTGAAGTACCATCCTGATAAGAATCAGGGAAATGAGGAAGCCAATAAACGATTTGCGGAGATTAGCAATGGTAATTTTCTTCCCCTTTTGATATATTATTTTTCAAGATTGTGACACAACTTTTCAGCTTCTTGATTTATTAATTTGGTTGTGTGATTTAGCTTATGAGGTTCTATCCGACGGGGAGAAGAGAAACATTTATGATAAGTATGGAGAGGAAGGTCTGAAACAGCATGCTGCCAGTGGAGGTAGAGGAGGAGGGATGGGAATGAACATTCAGGATATTTTTAGCCAGTAAGTTAATCTTTCTTATTGCATATTGAATTTTCTCTGATGGGGTTGCCTATGGTTCGCATAGTCATCATTGGTTATAGCTCTTGATTTTAATTCCATTATTGAAGCAAAGTAATGGTGTGTAACTGACTCTAGCCATGATCTTCCATGTACAGGCTATCCAATTTAGTTTAGATATGGCTTCTAATTTGTGTGCTTGCTTAGAACTTTGGGGGTTTTGTGGTAATTTGATTTCAATTCTGAGATTTTGTGTGAGTATTGAGTACAGACATTGTAAATTTTGAAGGTTTTTTGGCGGAGGAGGTGGTATGGAGGAGGAAGAGAAAATTCCAAAAGGGGATGACGTAATTGTGGAATTAGATGCATCACTAGAAGATCTCTACATGGGTGGTTCATTGAAGGTAAGGTATTTTCCTGTTGCAAGCAAGAACCCTTGAATTAAAGAGAACTAACACCTTACAAAATTTGGGTCAATAAAGAGATAAAGACTAGAATTAGATTACTTTTTAAAATCAAGGATTTAGAAGCCAGATTTGGAATTAAATTCTAAATTGGATCAGTCCAGACTCGGATGCAATCTACCACAAGAATTGTTTGAAATCTTAGAAATAACAAAAATGATGCTCAAATTTCTAAAAGTGAAAGTCTGGTCTGAGAGCTCATTTTCATTAATCCAAAATCTGATTTTTACCTTCTGGGTATTTATAGCTTCCCTACAAAGAAACCTCTAGCCATTCAAATGCCTATTAGAAAGAAGTTACGGCCATAATTGACAAACTTTCCACTACCCTTCAAAGATGTAGTGACCATGACTGGCAAGTAATTTGCCACTACCCTAAAAGGAGTTATGACCATGAATGGTAAGTGTGGTAACTTCCCACTACCAAATGCCCACTACAAGAGGTTATGAAATTAAAATAATAAATGAAGTTTTTAAAGAAATTATCAATAAAGTGCTATTTATGGCAACCTTATTCTCCACTTCAATCTTGCAAATGTTAACTTCTAAAGTTTCAAATGGTTTTTTCTCACTCGAGTTAACTTTTTCTCATTCGAGTTAACTTGTAACACATGAAATAGAGGTTGAACCAAACCTATCCAATTTTGTAGATGAAAAATGAATGCTTGTTGAATCTTCCTAGCCTTTAATGGTGTAATTGGTCCAGTTGAAACATTTGGAACCGTATGACTTGGTCTACTTGTTTATTTGCTTATGGGCCAGTATTTTTTGTTAACAAGAAAGAAAAATTACGTAAAAGGGAGAGAGATAATCTCAAAAGTTGGCCAGAGGAGTTACAAGAACTCTCTTAGTGGCTTTAATGTCATAGGAATTCTTATCCTGAAAAAGTTAGAATTTGTTTGTGGACTCTTCCGTCAGACGGTTTCATATCTCTATTATAGGATTCAGAAGAAACGCTGTCATCACATCTTCTTCCAATTAGTTTGATCTTGTAAACAAGAAATTGAAACAATGGTCCTCCTTTCCCTAAGGTGCCCTAGAAGGGCTCACAATTTGCTCTGCTTTGTTTTATATGGCCATAATTCCATTACTTCAGGGAGAAAGCTATGAACCATGCTTAATGCCATTAGGTTCATTTTATGGGAGATGTGGTTAGAAGAAGAAATTGCAGGATCTTCTACTGAGAGAAATCTGTTTTCTTTACTTGTTCTAGGGGTCTTTTGCAATTATCTCTCATTCATTTGTATCTGGTCGAAGAGGACCTTTGTCATTCCTTAGACTCTGTTAACTTTTTTGCCTTGTAACTTCATTTGATCATGAAATTGTTTCCTATTAACATCATGTCTTGTTCTAGAAAACCATTTTCATAAAACTGTGCCTCAAATGAAGTCCTCGTGTCCTCCATTCAATTCACCATTTAAACCTTGGCGCCTCTCCCGTCCCGAAGTTATCATTGTATATGAATGTGGCTTTGGTCTCTTTCATATGCCTCTAAATAGATTTGATTCAGTGATACTGTTTTTCATTATCAATTTCAATTTTGAAAATTATTGACTAAGACGCATCTGTAGCTTCGCTCTACCACTCTAATGGTGATATCCCACTATTTTGTTTCCGTAGCTGTTTGGTGCAGTCTCCTTGCTTCGATTGGATTTTTCTTCTTTAATGTCTACTTCCCCTAGTATTTTGACTGGAAAATATGCTAATGGCTGTTATCAACATTGGATTCCAGGTATGGAGGGAAAAAAACATATTAAAGCCAGCACCAGGCAAGAGGCGGTGTAATTGTAGAAATGAAGTCTATCACAAGCAGATTGGTCCTGGAATGTTCCAACAGATGACAGAACAAGTATGTGTTCTTGTTTAACAAAATTTCTTACCAAGTCATCCAACACTTGTTCACAAATTCAATTCTTTCTTGCACTCATCATGTTTTATTGAGTCTTGTGTCTGTTCTTTCTTTTACTCTTTCAGGTCTGTGAGCAATGCCCCAATGTTAAATTCGAAAGAGAAGGATACTTCGTTACTGTCGATATCGAGAAAGGAATGCAAGATGGGCAAGTAAGAAACACTAATCTTCATCTGGATTGTTTCAAGAAAGCATATGCTGATGTTGCATACTTGAGTCAGAATGCTTAAATTTATTCTTTGAAACTATAATGTTCTCTAAAGAAGTGATTCGACAACTTCGAATCCATAAATTTGAGATATTTGCAGTGACGTACTTCCTTTCATGAACATAAAAAACCATTTGGTGTTTGCAGGAGGTCACTTTCTATGAAGATGGTGAGCCGATGATAGATGGAGAAGCTGGAGATCTTAGAGTTAGTTCTTTTCCATTATTCAACTAGTTCCATTGTGATTGTATTTGCTGAAAGTTTTGAAAATCATTTACTTTTATGTTCAACAGTTCCGCATCCGCACCGCACCACATGATCTTTTCAGAAGGGAAGGCAATGATTTACATGCTACTGTGACCATCACCCTGGTAACTCTGAAACCATATGTTTGATTGTTTATTTTGATCTTTTACAACCCTATGGCTACAAAACTTTACATTACTTGGACGCATGCTGTTTAGTAGTAAGGCTTTTTGAGTCCTAGTCACCCTTTTTTAAAGTTAATACGTTTGAACCCATTAGATCACTTTTCTTGGGAGTCTTCTTGATTCTCGAAGTTAATACGTTTGAACACACTAGATCACTTTTCTTGGGTGTCTTCTTGATTCTCAAAGTTAATACATTCAAACAACTTCAATCGATCAGGTACAAGCTCTGGTCGGTTTCGAAAAAAGTCTCAAACACCTCGACGAACATTTAGTCGAAATTGGAACCAAGGTGAGCCAGAGTATTTACACCTTTTTTTTGCATTCTATCTCCATCATCAAGTCCAAAATAACTTCTGTTACTGTGATCATGATTAGGGAATTACAAAACCCAAGGAAGTAAGAAAGTTCAAAGGAGAAGGAATGCCATTGCATTTCAGCACAAAGAAAGGGGATCTTTATGTCACATTTGAGGTGTTATTTCCCACATCATTAACAGAGGATCAGAAGACAAATATCCAGAAAATTCTTGGTTAGTTTCTTCTTTTTTTTTTCTTTCTTTTTGTTGTGCTCAAAAAGGTATATATATATATATACCCATTGTAGTAGGCTGTAGCATGTGGTGGATCGTTATAAACATTTGGTATCGCTGAGCCCTGCAGAAGTTTTGATTGATTTATTTAACATGTTATCTATATAATGATATTCATCTTTCATATTGTTAACTCATTTTAAGTTGAACCCTTTTTTTTTTTTATTTTTTTTTTTACATTGTCATTTATGACAAATTAGGATTTAAGAATCAAATTTATTCCTCTAGTGAATCAAAATATATTTGCATGTGATAAAAAAAAAATATATAAACTTGGGTATCTATAGTTTAGAGAAGATTAGCATGCTGACTTCGAACTAGCTACGAAGAGCACTCCTCTCGCTCCTCTCTCCTTCTCGGCTATAGGATGACTCTAGTGCTTGGGTACTACGGACCCTCTGCCATCTATCATCTATTGCAGTAGAGTTGTTCTTTGACTGCTCTGCTCCCCCAAAAAATGGGAAAAGACTTTTCGAAAATCACCAGCGGTTTGTCTTAATTCTCTTTTCCCTCTTCAGGTACTAGTATCCACGTACTACCTCAACGGATCTTAGCTGTAATCATAGATATATATAACTTAGTTTTTTATTAAAAAGTAAAATGACTATATTTTTCATTTTAAAAAAATATGAAATTAGTATATTCTTGGACGATAGCTCGGCTAGCCAGTAGATGATGCTTATAAAAAAATGTTTTGTTCTCGAGGTGATCTCACAATTTTTATCAAAAAAAAAAAAATTCAATTAGCCCTATTTTTATCGGATTATGAATTTAAAAACTCAAAAATTTCTTTGATTAAATTATATATTTCATAATAGACATTGGTTTTTTAACATTAATGCGCCTATAATATTGTTTAAAAGCATGTGCTAACTTAGAGGTAGAGTTTTCAAATCAATAAAGGCCTTTCTTTTCAATATTAATGCGAAGGATTAACATAATTTTTTTAATACAAAGTTTCAAATTTAAATATTAAATTAGAAAAAGTAAAATATTTTATTATTCCTACTTTAATATACTAGTTTCAATAATTCCTAACCATTAATCAACATTGTTATGTTAGATTAATCTTGTGACATTTACCTTCAAACTTTCATATATTATATTATGTTAAATTATTTAACCTTATTCAAATTTATTATATTAATTTAATATTTTGATATTTACTAACATAAACATGGTGCCTTCTTGTTCTATAAATTAAAATGAAAAAATGTTGCTTAAAAAGAAAATATAAAACTAATTTCACTTTGAAAAAAAGAAAATTCCTATAATTTAATGTAAAAACGAAATTCTAATTTTTTAAAATCATACCTAGACTCAGACTTATAATTTATATAAATTAAAATTTTTAACTCGATTTATACTGTTTATTTTAAATAATTGACTATTTTTAAAAAATACAAAATTGATTTATAATTTTTTTTTTTAATTACAAGTGTACTAGAATATTTTATTAGCGCCAATTATATTTTTTATTTTATTAAAAACTCAATTGTTACAGATAAATAAATTAATTAATAAAACACAAATTAGTTTTAACTCAACAATTTACCCGTTTATTAATGAAAAATAAGTCGGCTTAATTTTTTATTTTTTGAAATTTAATTACACGGAAACTAAAAAACGACAAAACATTATCCATATTTAGTCCAAAGTCGGAATAGTCCCATTTTCCAAAAAAGAAAAAAACAAAAAAAACCGGCAATGGTCGTTGTAGAAAAAATCGAACGGTTTAGAAGTACTCCACGTGGGAAATACGACGATCCAGGTGTCGGCTGGATCGGGCGAGTTGAAATTTGTCGGGTACTCGCAGGCGAGTAGGTGAACGATCATCATGAGAAGTCGTGCAACACTGAAAGAAGAGAACGTAGATATTGCGGACACGTCAGGTATCTACGTCGTATTTTGTCAACGTGTTATATACGCGCTTGCTGACGTGGTTAAATCCGGATAGCTCCAGAAACTTTTGAAACAAATGGGCGTTGTACTCACGCGCTTTCGTGGGAAATTAAATTATCTTCACAACCGATATCAAAGCGGCGTCGTTTTAATGTCTCCTCGTGGCTTCCGCCTATAAATGTACAGTTCCTAGTTTCTCTCTCTTGCCTGTCTCTCTCTAAATACGTGTGTACGAATTTCTCGTCGGAGTTCAACGGGACAACCCAAATTCAAAGATCGTGGCAAACGTTGGAGTCTATTTTATACGCTGTTGCTTGCGTGAATCCCGTGTAAATATCGGAATCTGATTGTAATTTTCGATCGATATAACTTTTGATACCCAAAGCCAAAGAAGAAACAGAGTATTTTGTTTATTGGAAATCGGTTTTGGAAACAACGAAGTGATGGATATCTTCTGTTTGAATCCTGGAACCTATCGGATTTCTTCGTCGTTTTCAGTGAATGCGGCTCTTGATGTTCGTGCGAATCCATCTCAGGTCAGTACAACCGGTAGGTCGGCGGCGGCGGCGGTTGAGAAACCGCAGAAAATGATTTCGCCGTCTTCGTCGTCTTCATCTTCGTTTCGGAAGTTTTCTTTGAAGCATCCTCTGCAATCGCTGTGGAGTCGGAGTGGTGAAGCTGGGAATCCGAGGCGTGGCGGTTTAGCGCTTGACGACGCCGTTTTGGTAGAGAGTGAAAACGATCGGAGAGTCGTTCTTGAGGAGGAAAGTGAGAATGTAGCAACTGGATCGGAGTGGAGAGATGGAAATTGGGTGATGAAGATTTTAAGAGTGAGATCTCTGTGGAGAGAGGAAGAGAAGCAGGGAAATGCTGAGGAAATGGTTGAAAACGAGATGGACGAAGATCGAGCAAGTGCTTGTGATGGAGAAGAGGGCTGTGATACTTGCAGAATCGTTGAGGAAGAAGATGAAGAACAGGTTGAATTTGATGAACACTCGTTTTCCAGATTGCTTAGACGGGTTTCGTTGGCTGAAGCGAGGTTATATGCTCAAATGTCGTATCTAGGGAACCTCGCGTACTCCATTTCCGAAATTAAGGTACATAATCTGATTCTATATCAAGAATTTTGTAGTTTTGTTTCATAAATTAAAGAACTCCATGTCAAGATTTGTATGCTAGTCGAGCGATCTGAATGGCTTTTAACTACGGATCACTTCATTCTTCAAGAAGTTTTTCAGTGATAGATAGGAACAGAAACGATCTGGAATGATTCTGCTATGTTGATTTATCATATCAGTTCCTTTTTTCCTTCTATGATCTTGAGTTTTGATTCGTTTGTGGATGATTCTTATAAATCTGGTTTCATTTTGGTTAATCCAGCCGAAGAACCTGCTGAGGCATTATAATTTACGCTATATAACTTCTTCAATAGAAAAGAGGGAAATATTTATGAAAATTGAGAAAAACCGAGAGCCATCTGAATCTAAAGAGGCTGAAAAGGATCTAAGAAATGATGAACAATGTGAAGAACAGAAGGATGGATATCAAATAAGTGCATCTGCAGCTTATGAGATTGCTGCCTCTGCTGCTTCTTATTTGCATTCTCATACCAGAAACATACTTCCATTCAGATCCTCTAAAATTGGGGATTCGCTTGAAGCAAGTCAGAACAATGTTGACATGATGAATTCAGAGATGGTTTCTTTGATGGCAACCACCGACTCGGTTACTGCTGTTGTTGCTGCAAAGGAGGAAGTGAAGCAGGCTGTTGCAGATAATTTGAATTCGACTCGGTCATCACCTTGCGAATGGTTCGTGTGTGACGAGGTTGAGAGCGGTACAAGATTCTTCATCATCCAGGTACATTTCCCTTCCCTGTTGCTAGAAAAAGAAGAAATGAGGAATAGCGTAGGCATGAGGTCGCTGGAGGTTGGCATTTGATTCGTTTTAAACAGATTTCGTTCTTTTTTGGACCGAGGATCTCGGTTCTTCATGATGTTAATCTGGTGCTTAAAACAGTATTCTAAGCATTAACAATCACTTGTTATAATGATGAGATCCCACGTCTGTTGGAGAAGAGAATGAAACATTTCTTATAAGGTTGTGGAAACTCTCTAATAGACGCGTTTTAAAACGGTGAGGCTTAAGGTGATATGTAACGGGCTAAAGTGGACAATATCTATTAGCGGTGGACTTGGGCTGTTACAAATGATATCAGAACCAGACACCGAGCGGTGTGCCAGCGAGGATGTTGGCCCCCAATGGAGGTAGATTGTGAGATCTCACATTGGTCGAAGAGAAAACCAAAGCATTCCTTACAAGGGTGTAGAAACCTCTCCCCAAAAGACGCGTTTTAAAATCGTGGGGCTGACGACCATACATATGGGACCAAAGCGGACAATATTTGTTAGCAGTGGGCTTGGGCTGTTACAAATGGTATCAGAGCTAAACACCGGACGGTATGCCAGCGAGGACGTTGGCCCCGAAGGGAGGTAGATTGTGAGATCCCACATTGGTTGGAGAGGAGAACAAAATATTTATAAGGGTGTGGAAACCTCTCTCTAATAAATGCGTTTTAAAACTGTGAGGCTGACGATGATACGTAATAGGTCAAAACGGACAATATCTGCTAGCGGTGAACTATGTATTTGGCCTAATTTTGATGGTCTTTCCTTCCATTGGTGTAGGGATCTGAGTCACTGGCATCTTGGCAAGCAAATTTGCTTTTTGAACCCATTGATTTCGAGGTACAAATTCTTACTTCAAACTTCATTACATACGATGAATCTTTATATACGCAACAAACTGGTGTATGTTCTAAATGCCTTGTTATTTAGGGACTAGGAGTCCTTGTCCACAGAGGAATCTATGAGGCTGCTAAAGGAATATATGAACAGATGCTGCCTGATGTCCTCGAACATCTACGATCTCATGGTAACCGCGCAAACTTTCGGTTTACGGGGCATTCTCTCGGGGGAAGCTTGGCACTGCTCGTAAATCTCATGCTCTTGATAAGAAATAAGGTCCCAGTTTCTTCCTTGCTTCCTGTCATTACATTTGGTGCACCATCCATAATGTGTGGAGGTGACCACTTACTTCGCAAGCTCGGTTTGCCTCGGAACCATCTTCAAGCTGTTACATTACATAGAGACATAGTACCACGAGCATTCTCGTGCCAGTATCCGAACCATGTCGCAGAACTTCTTAAAGCTGTCAATAGGAACTTCCGGAATCATCCATGTCTAATTAACCAAGTGAGCTTCAAATCTTATTACATGGATCAAATGATACAAATGCTTGGTTGAAGTGTTATGATCTAACTATTTTGAACTAAATAAACTGCAGAAATTGCTGTATGCACCAATGGGCGAGCTTCTAATTCTGCAGCCTGATCATAAATTCTCTCCAAGCCATGATCTTCTTCCTTCAGGCAGTGGTCTGTATCTTTTAAGCTGTCCACAACCTGATGCCAATGATGCAGAGAAGCAACTCCGAGCAGCACAAAAGGTATTCTTAAACACACCGCATCCACTCGAGACCCTCAGCGATCGATCTGCTTATGGTTCAGGTGGAACAATCCAAAGAGATCACGACATGAATTCATACCTAAGGTCAATTCGAGGAGTGATTCGTCAAGAGCTAACCCGCATAAGGAAAATAAGGAGAGAACATCGACGCAAGGTCTGGTGGGTTCTCGTGGCTCCGAACAATGTCGATATAGGAATCATCATCGGACGGCCTGCCGATTCAATCTCTGGTATCCTGCAAACGGGACGAGAGTCGTTGAGACGATTGAGTAGGCTTGTTGCTTCACAGCATATGAATCTGCTTGTGGTGCTGTTGCTCCCTGCTAGATTGCTATTACTTGAAGTCAATGGGTGGTTGGTTAGAACTTGAAAGACTATGTTCTAGTTCTTGTTCATTCGGTTGGCCAAACAGTTCAAAGATTCTTTATTCATTGGTTCCAAAATATAGACAGCAACATCATCATCAACATCGAATCGTGTTGCTTGTTCAATATTACGTGTTGTTGGAACGAACTTCCTTTCCAACTCCAAGAAACAGTTGCTTGTACACAATTCTTGTTCTTGTTCTTCGTCTGTAATTAATCTTGAATGGCGCTTTCGGTCCATTGTTGTAAAGGTCGTTGTAATCTATTACGATCAACATGAGCTAGGCCGTCGTAATTTATTACGATCAACATGAGTTAGGCCATCGTAATCTATTATGATCAACATGAGCTATTGTTGCACGCTTTTGTGTTCTTTTTTAGTTTATTACGTTTTACTCTAATTTGATAGTGATAAAAGACATTTTTAGAAGGTTTAATAATAAAATTTAGAATCTTACTCTTTTGTCTTTTCTTTTTCTTAAAGGTTTAATATATATTTCATATTATACATTTTAAAATGAAATATTTTAAGTGTTTAAAATAATAAACCAACGATCCAATAAATTAAATTTTTTTATTTTAAATACTTGCATATAATATTTTAGACAATAATTATATTATAAATATTATCGAATCTAAATACTTGCATATAATATTTTAGACAATAATTATATTATAAATATTATCGAATCTAAATATAATCTAATGGAGTAAAATGACATTTTTGATTGAATTTACTTTTATTTAAATTACACTCATTTAGATTATATTATGGGTTGTTTTGATAATAACTTAGGAGTAAGTAGCTCGACTGGCAAGTTCAAGGAATAGAGGGGTTCAGGAGAGAAGCCAGCTGGCTGCTTTACCGAGTTCAATCTGTCTTTAAGGTTTTTTCTTTCTCTTTGTCTCAACTGAACCTGCCCCACTATTCCCTTCACTTTACGGGCAGGGGAGGAAATGAATGATTGGCCGTTGAAAACAGAGGGCGATCCAGTCCAAACACATAGTTATGCCTTGAGCTCTGTACTCTGCGGTCTAATTATGCTTAAGAACCTTCAAATCAGGTTTTTTAAATTAAATTAGCTGATTAATTGAATTTAGTCAAACTAAAAAATATCAATAATTTTTTAATAGGGTTTTAGAGAAAAATATACTCTATTCTTTTTAAAAATTAAAGAAATTAAATTATAAATTAGTCTTGGATAAAAATCTCAATAATATTTTTACCCATTTTATTAAATTAAAAGACTATTTATAAACTTTTATCAAATTATTAAAAAAATAATTGTTAAAATTATTAAAAACTCACCTTTTTTTAGTTATAAAGATTAAATTTATAATTTAATTATAAATTATAGTATTTGGTCGAATTAAAAGAGCTTTTGAGTGAAAGCTTCAATGATTGGTGGGGACCGACAACTCGAAATAAGCATCATTATACGCGCGCGTCAAGAGCGTGTGTTGTACAATGTCATAAATGCTTGTGCAAATTGTCAAAGCCGAAAGTAATATATAAATTTTTCTAAAACACAAAAATATATCTATTTGGAATAGTTTCTAATTTAAATATATTTAAATATATTTATTAAATCTTAAATTTTCTTCACAAATATTTTTAAATAACTAATTTGTGTGCTTTCAAGATAAAATGATTTTACAAATATTTTTTATTTTAAGCTCAAAATTAAAGCTTAATACCAATAAAGAGATTAAATTTAAGAAAATAATAGAGACTGAATTAAAAAGTACACAAAACATTATAAACATAAAATATATATACTTAGGGATATAATAATTAATTAGTTAAAATATTATTTTTTATTGAATTTCATAAAATAATAATGATAATTTTTATTAAAAGAAAATGACACAATAGCACCTTTCCAAATTTTATATAAGAAAAATCGATTTATTTGGTCATCCACCTCGAAGAAAATATTCTGTGTTGTTTCTTCGAGAAATTCTTTATTTTTTCTCCTTAAAGAAGACATGAATAGAGGTTTACCTGCTTAAAGAAGACACGAATAGAGGTTTACCTGCTTAAAGAAGACACGAATAGAGGTTTACCTGATTAAGGCATATATTCTCAATTAAAAGGCCAGAAGTTCGAGTCCCTTCTAGCTGCAAAGTATGTTAGCGGGGACAATGAAAATTTCAATACGATTCTATGAATATCTTGGCAGCACATGACAATGAACAAACATTCCATTCAATTCAATTAAAGATAGATGGAACGCCCAATTCCACCGTTAGCAGATATTGTCCTTTTTGGACTTTCCCTTTCGGGCATCTTTTCAAGGCTTTTAAAACGTGTCTGCTAAAGAGAAGTTTCCACCCTCGTATAAAGAATGTTTTGTTCTCTTCCCTAATCGATGTGGGATTCCACAATGGATATTATTTCCAACACTAATCATAGAGAAGGATATCAAAACAACATATTTATTTTCCACCTTTTTTCTGTATCAAACCATCCAAACAGACAAGATAATGTCAGTCTACAAGAGAAAGAGCAGTAGGACAATTGTTTAGTGGAAGTAAGATACAGTCATACACTTACTCCTCCCTTAAAATGGGAAGGTAAATTTTTGAGTTACAGATTAATCTTACCTGCCAAATACCAGGAGTGCATTGCAAGACTACCAAATGCTAAGATATTAGCAAGGGATGATAAGCCATGAATCATACCGAATTTCTTGTTCATCGCTGCAAGTTTCGGGTTCACCTTTGCAACTTCTACATTCTTTGTCCATCCGACTTCCTCGCCAATGTTATTTTCCCTCTCCACTTTGTGTCTTTGTTTCATCAGCTGAAGAACAACAATGGAAAGAACAGAAGAGACGGAGTTTAATTGTGTTATAGTGTAACAGTTCAAACCCACCGCTAGCAAATATTATCCACTTTGGCCTGTTACGTATCGCTGTCAGCCTCACGATTTTAAAATGCGTTACTAAAGAGAAGTTTTCACACCCTTACAAGGAATGTTTCGTTCTTCTCTCTACAGTGTGGGATCTCATATATAGTAAATCTATTGAGATATAAGAAGCTCAAAGCAAGTAAAATTAGGACGAATAGAGTAGTGACACTATCTAGCTCATAATGTTCATGGTAATTTCTCATTAAGAACTACTATAGTTGTATTCTTGTCATTACACTGAATTTCCACATCTATCATCAGCTACTACTACAATACAAATTTATTTTTGAGGGGGATTAGAAACAAAAATCATAGTCATAAGGGATGTGTTAATAAATTTCTACATTTCGATTTTCACCTACAAACTGTGCCTAGAATACACTTTTGAACTATGTTACCTCAATGCAAGATTACTTCAAAGCATCTTTGAAATGATGTTGAACAGTAACTTAAATACCATCATGTGCTGTTTTTTATTATTTGATCAATAACATCCCCATCCATGATTTTATAATGATTGCCGACAAATATCTCAGAAGAGGTTCCAATAGATTCAAAATATCTTTTTTTCCTTTGCTTGACGAAGTTATTTTCTTATATTCTCTTATACAAAGTATTTTCTCCATTCATTTTACATTTTTTTTTACATTTTTTAGCTGTAGGCCCACAGATTTTCCACCTCATGCTTAAGCAGTGAGCTATAGCGCTTTAATGCACCTCTCTTAAAAACACAGACCAATGCCATGTGTTTCTTGGAGTAGAAGCAATAAGTTTTCTCTGAAGTAAATATATTAATCAGGGATAAGGTAATCCGAATCTTACTTCCCTTGTAGTGATTCCTTATCATTTGGTATCATAACTTTTCCTTACCATATCAGTTGGGTTCACAGTTCACTTACAAAGTAAAGAGTCATTATGTTACGTGAAATTAATATCAATTTTAGGCCGAATATAAAAACTATGTTTAACTTAGACTCCTTGCTAAGCTAAATTTTCAGTCCTCTTGTTGAATATATTGACTACATTTCATATTGCCCTAGTATTAGATACAACAAAAATCAGTACAAATGTAAACAAATTTTAATATACGCTTAGCAGACAAAAAGAAAAAAGTATATACTAACAAATTTATCACTGAAAGCATAAGAGTATATAATCATCAATATACGGATTTCGTATCATGAGAACCCTTGATATTCCCAATATTGGAGGTAATTTCATTTTCTCAACCTTGGTGGAGTTCAAATCACAAAAATTTTCTCTGTAACTATAGTTTTCCAATGATTACTAAAAAATGGAGAACCTTTTCGTGAAAAATCTTCTTTGGAAACTTCTGGTCCTTATGCAATCTTTTTTGTGGCTCTAAAACATTCAATTATACGTTTCTTATATAAGGAAAAAAAAAAAGAAAAAAAAAAAGAAAAGAAACCGAGGCCGAGTATCTAACTCGAGTTTTTAGACCATTGGAACATTGTGCCCTCTTATATTCATATGCTATCTTTTAAAGAAGAAGAAAAATTCATTCATTCCAAGAAAAAGTTCTAATAGGGCAACGGAAATTTATGGGAATAGCAATTACAAAAACTAGACGAACACTTTTAGACCCTACCCTATTCTGAATTTATGATTCAATCACTCCTAATTTGTGACTTGTCACGAGGTCACAAAGTCCTATCAAAAGAGGAGAAAAGGGGTTTAGAGTAGACACCTAGGCATAGGGCCTTAGGACTCAAAAATTTGACTCCGAGTCTACTAACCATTCTTAAGACCACCAAGCCCTCTTGAATCATTTATGATCAGTAAGAGAGTTTTTACTCTTTCCTCTCAATTCGTGTAACTTTCATGCATTAGCTAGCACCAAGTAACGTGAAAGCAAGAGTCAAGAATTTTGGCTGTTTCGATAAGAATCGACTCCCTTTCAAAAGTTTATGAGTGCATCTTCAAGGCAAGAACTTTCCATTAAAAAATAAAGGAAACCACGTGATGCACATTGTATCTAACGGGTGAGAAGCATAAACACACAAAAAAAGAAAGGAAAAAAAGAAAAAGAAAAAAAAAAAGATCACAACAGACATTTTCACAGCAGCATTATAGCAACTACGTAGATATCTTGTAGGGAAAAACCTTCCAGAAATGAAGAAATTACCTCAATAGTCATTGGAGTGAAGACAAACAGGTTGGCCAAATTAAAAGCAAACGCCGATATCAGAAACCCAAGCTGGTACCTCTCAGAAGTTGCTGCAGACTTCCATGGATGTAGATAACCAAAAGCTGCAACAGATATGGCACAGCAAATCCCAACCATTGAGAAGTAGGCAGGGAACATCTTACTTTGAAGATTACCAAATTGGTGCCTCGGCAGATTCCTAAGGTATATGATACAGGATTAAAGCAATCACAGACCAATATGTAAAATAACACTTCCCCCGAAGATAATATGTTATAATTGATTTGGATTAAAAATGGAATTTTATTTTCATAGAAATTCAATCTTGATATGACCAATTGAAGCTAAATTTTCAAAAATTATCCAAACTCACCCTAAATGTTGTAAAATCATAGCAATTATCGAAGATTGCCTCCAATAATATCTGAGACATATCAAAGAAACCATCCTCCACACAGTACACACAAGACTAGAGACGCCCTAAACACAGAATCATCGCGCAAGCAAGAGTCCAAAACATCAATAAAAGTCAGTCAATCGGCAAGAAACACAAACCGATCGAAAAACAATAACCAAATTCGCGTTTCCTAAAAGTGTTACTCCTCTTGCTTACAGCCAGAGCAGATAAGTATTCTTTTCTACATTAAGAGGTGGGAAAAGAGGGATTACTTAAACATAATGATGCCGCCGATGAAGGTAACCCATAGAGAGGCGCCCCACGCGGTAGAGTAGCAGAGGAGATGAGCCAATTTGAGATACAGAGAAAGATTTGGCGCATTAAAGGTTTTGGAGTTGGATCCGAAGGTCTCCGGCGAAAATACAACTCCGATTGCTAGGAAAGCCACCGCCGCTAGGAATCTGGTCAACCACGCCATCTCTGTCTCTCTGTATCTCGAGCTGTGCGAAGAAGAAGAAGAAGAAGAAGAAGAAGGAAATAGGTATTGAAGAACTGAGAAGATGGCCGAGAAAGGTGTACTTGCTTGGTAAGCCAACTTTTATGGTTTTATTATTAACAAATAAAATAAAATTGTATTTTGTTGATAAATATATTTTTATTTATTCAAAATTAATTTAACGATTTTAAATTCAATAAAAAAAATATATTTTAATTATTTCATAATTATTCTGTTCCGATTATACAATATTTTCACGGTCGATAATTGAATATATATATATATATATATATTTGGAGAATAAAGAAATAATTATAATTTAAATTCAGACAATTTTAATATATTCAAAGTGGATAATTAGATAATAACTAAAAAATTGCAAATTAAAATACTAAAATATCCCTGACAAAATAAAGTCGGGTTCAAACGGGCCGGTCTACGTTTAATTTAGCGGTTCAGCTTGAGACACGTGTCGAGACCAGGATAGAGAAACGTGGCGCCACATCATAAATATCAGTCCTCCCGCCATTGGCACAAAAATAATAATAATAAATAAATAAGCAAAAAAATTGCCCCAATTTCCCTCGTTTCTATTTTCGTCTCGCTGTTGCCATTGTTCAAACTTCCTCTGCCAGATTGAGCCCTCAATCAACAGAACTGCTCGCTTTTTCTCTTTAATTTTCACACTCCCAAAGATTTTCGCTAGAATCTCACTCTCCATCAAGCTCCGCGGATTGATGTTTTCGTTGATCGTTTTAAGGTGTTCAGTTCGTTCTCTTTGGATTCAATCACTTCGATGAGAAACAGGTATCTCGCATATTTTTTAAACTCTCTGTTTATTGCTTGTTTGTTTGCTATGACTATGAGTTAAGCATCGGAGAACTGGTTTAGAACGTTATTTTGTTGTTTTTGTATCTCTTTTTAGATTCAGGCCACGCTAATCTATGGCGGAGGGGTTGATATTGGTCAGTATGGCCTGAATTGCACTCATGTGATCGTGAATAAGGATAAGATCGTTTATGTAAATCGTACTTCGTTTGAGTCGATTTGAAAATTAATTTTATAATGTTCACGATTATTGTGTGCTTGTGATGTTACACTGGGACTGCCTTGTGAATTTAGTTTCTCCGTTACTATGTATGTTTCATAGGACGATCCTGTTTGTGTTATGACATGGAGAGGCTTGAAGCTGAGGCTAAGGATTCTGAAGAAGAATCTAGCAGTGGCATCACTAAACATTTGTGAGGAGGAACAGGAAGAGTCCTAACGCCATGAAATTTTGTTTGCAATCAACCAGTGAAAGATCTAATACAATTCCAGCATCAAAGACATTGGATGACTGTATAAACATTGTTGATCCTAAGAGCGTGTTGACAGTTCCTACTGCCAACAGTAAATTTAGTCCTAGAAAATTTGGTGAGCATCATACTGTCGGGCTTCTGTGCCATCTGACATGTATATCGAAACTTTTGAATCTGAGAAGCAGAAAGTGAAAAATGAGGGAGTGACAACTCCATCAAATGCAGTAAGGTCCACGCAGCTATGTGCTACCAGTTGCTTTAGGTCTAGGAGAACTCCATTGAAGGTTTCACTTCCACTGTTTTCATCTCCTATTCTGACTTCCCCAGAGCCTTTAGTTGCACAGCCGAGACAATGATGGGTTCTCTGCCCCTGTGGGGATTGAGTGACAAAAGTTTTGAGAATTCAAGAGAAGGGAATGGCGAGATGAGCCATTTATCGTCATGATAGGTGTCAGGTAGAAGTGTAGTGATGTATACATCCCGCATTGCTAAATAGAGCGCCACTTTGCATAGATTAGGCATCCATGATGCCTCATGTAAAATGGCAGTAGGTGAAATAAAAGATAATTATAATATTGAGAAGACGGAAGAAATCTCAGTTGGTTGCTTCAGGGCCCTAATACTGAAGTCCATACTGCACCCGTTTGTAAGTCAGAGAAGGAAAATGAACCATGTGATATGGGTAACAAAACTAGGGATCATGTCAAGCATTGTTTAGCGAAACCTACAGTCAAGTCTAATACAAAGCAAAGGAAAGCCAAAAAAAAAAATCTTCAGAGATTAGTGCCAATTCATCCATGGAAGTTGAAGAAGTTTTGAAAGAAGTAAAACCTGAACCTATATGTCTTATCTTGAGTGGACATTGTCTAGAAAATTAGTGCCAATTCATCCATGGAAGTTGAAGAAGTTTTGAAAGAAGTAAAACCTGAACCTATATGTCTTATCTTGAGTGGACATCGTCTAGAAAGGAAGGAACTTCAGACAAATCGAGCGTTTGAAAGGAAGGATTTGTTAGAACCACGAATCTCCGGAATGGTATGATATTGTCCACTTTAAGTATAAGCTATTGTGGCTTTACTTTTCGTTTACCCAAAAGTCTCGTACCAATAGAGATCTATGTATTCATTACTTATAAACCAAACCTATGATCAACCTCTTAGTTAGTCGATGTGGGATTCCTCTCCCAAGAATCCTTAACAGGGTTCGCTGATCAGGCTATGTCAAAATTAGTGCAACTTACTTAGTTGGATTTAATCAGTCAAACTTGTTAAGTCATTCATCTTATTATTAGGAGGGATAGTTTATTTGAATCATCTTATTATTAGGAGGGATAGTTTATTTGAATTGAGTTTTTGTAGGAGCCATTTATAGGATTTATTTTTGTTTAAATAGGAGCTCCCTGCTGAGTAAAATACAAGCCACAGTAAACAGTTTATTATATTTCAATTGTTCTTGTATCACCCTCTTTGAGTAATAATAATTTCATACTTACTCACACCTTTTGAGCGTGAGATATTTCGACAGTTGGTATCAGAGCCAAGTTAGTTCGGTTTGATATTATTACTCAACGAGATGAAGGGTGGAGGTGCTTCTATGGGTATAGCTATGGAAAAGCTGGTTGGCAATAACTATAGTTATTGGAAGTTATGCATGGAAGCTTATCTACAAGGACAAGATCTGTGGGATTTAATAGAAGGTGATGACACAGAAATTCTAGCCGATACTCCACAGAATGCAAAATTACGCCAACAATGGAAGATCAAATGTGGAAAAGCCTTATTTACCTTGCAAACTCTTATTAGCAAGGAATACATTGACCATGTTCGTGATTTAAAGTCACCAAAGCAAGTATGGGATACACTTCAAAAGTTGTTCACCAAGAAAAATACCGCTCGACTGCAATTTTTAGAGAATGAACTGGCTGTGGTGACTCAAGGTAATTCTTCTATTGAAGAATATTTCTTGAAAGTGAAAAATCTATGTTCTGAAATTTCAGAACTAGATGCTGAGGAGCCAGTGAGTGAGGCTCGATTACGTCGTTATCTTATTCGTGGATTACGGAAAGAGTTTATGCCCTTTGTTTCCTCAATACAAGGGTGGGCAAATCAGCCTACAGTAATTGAACTGGAGAATCTTCTTTCCAACCAGGAAGCCTTGATTAAGCAAATGACTAGCAGCAACGAGTTTTTTCGAAAGTCAGAAGATGTCTTGTATGTCAAAGATCAAAGGAGACAGAATTTTCATTCAAAGCCTTCATCTAGCAATGGGAATCAATTCAGAAATGAGGAGTCGTCAAGGAAGCTATTTAAAGCTTGTTACAGGTGTGGAAAACCAGGCCACTTTAAACGAGATTGTCAGGCAAAAGTGGTGTATGATCATTGCGGAAAGCCAGGCCATATTAAGCCAAATTGCCGAGTCAAAATCCAGGAATCAGAAGCAAACACTTTACATGAAAGTAAAAATTCTTCAGATCCAATTTGGGAATACTGCTTAACCACTGAGGTGCTTGATCAGCCAACAAACGTGACTTTAGCCGTATATCAAGATGGTTATCTCCAAATTTCGCCTATGCACTCTTTTTTTTTACTTCGATGCCAACTCTGCTGCCCCTGGTGACCCTTCTGTTTATTTCATGGCCTTGGATTTGGGATTCGACGAAAATGAAGATTTTGAACTAATCTTTGATGATCTTGACGCCTATGAGGCTGACGATTTTCTCATCTCTGAAGATTTGGATCAAACTACCAATTTGTTAGACTTGCAGGCTGACCGGGAAGCTTCTAGGGGCGCTGCTGTTCATGTTTGCAGCTGTGCATGCTCTCCAGGATTCGGGAGCTTTGCGGTTTCATGCAAGCAGTTCCCCAATGAAGGTGAGTTTCTAGACTATCAATCTTCTGAATTAAGAACTGCAGATAGTGAGTGTTTTTCGACCCATTCTCGTGGATGGGACTCAAAGAGTCCGAGGATTGTAAATTGTCCTTCCCCAAAGCATGGTGGCAGTGGCAGTGATCATGAATTCTCAGTCGAACTAGATCCGAAATCTACCAATCCCCAATTGAGTTCTTGGGCTCTAAATGAGGATGAAAAGAAGAGTAAAGGGCCCAACAAAAGGGAGGAAGGAGAATTAGAACCTGACCTCGAGGTTGAAACTGCGCTTGCATCTGAACCTGAATCGAATCTTGAACCCGAACCAAATCCGAAATCGGAAACTGGGTGTGAAGCTGAATCGTTTCCTGAGAGTGAAGATAAATTGGTAGAAGAAAGACATTTGGAGTCTGATAATGGTCAAAGGGAGGTTGAAAGTGAGAGTCTAGACCAAGTTCAGAAAGACAGTATTGTGGTAGAGGCTGAGTTGTTGGACAAGAGCTTGGACGTGGCTAAAGAGGGAGAAGCTTGTAGTGATGATGCTGGTTTATCAGAAAGTTGGGATATATCGATTGATTTAGGGAATTGTACTAAGGATGAACGTGATGTTGTGGCTGACGAAGGTGACAAATTGGAAGACAGAACAAGGTAATGGGATGGATGACAAGAACTCGTTAGAATCTTCAGTTCAGTTGGATGACGAGTGCAAGGAAAACAAGGGCCTCGATCAAGAAGTGAATACCAAGAATTTTGATGTATCAGATAAAGAGGTAGAAAAAGAAATGTCAGATGGAGAGACAACAAAAACTACCAAGGCATCGACTCAAAATTTTGTTGATGAAGGTATAAGGGTGGCAGAAACTTCAAAAAATAAAAGGAAAAAGAAGAAGAGTGGAAGGACCGCTCAAGAACAAGATGATTTAGATAAGGTTCTTGCTGAGCTAGGAGAGTGGCCTACTATATCAAAACCAGCAGATCCTCCTCTTTCTTCACAAAGGGCCAAAGTTGAGAACCCACCTGACCTTGTAACTCCTCCTGGTGCATTAGTTGAAAAGGAAGCTGAAGAAGAAAGCACAGAAACGACTGTCGCTAGGAAGAAGAAAAAGCGTAGGCAAAAGAAAAAGAAAAAGAGAAGCCGCTAAAGAACAAACAAGAAGGCAAGCTGTTAACAGGGAAACAAAGTGAAGTTTGAAGCCCTTCGTCTCTAGGAGTTATTAAGAAATAAGCTTGCACTAAGGGAGGCTGTCATAATTAGTGCAACTTACTTGTTGGATTTAGTCAGTCAAACTTGTTAAGTCATTCATATTATTATTAGGAGGGATAGTTTATTTAAATCATCTTATTATTAGGAGGGATAGTTTATTTGAATTGAGTTTTTGTAGGAGCCATTTATAGGATTTATTTTTGTTTAAATAGGAGCTCCCTGCGGAGTAAAATACAAGTCATAGTAAACAGTTTATTATATTTCAATTGTTCCTGTATCACCCTCTTTGAGTAAAATAATTTCATACTTACTCGCACTTTTTGAGCGTGAGATATTGCGACAGGCTACACATTTGCTCATAACCCCTGATCCAGTCCGTAGAATTGAAAAATTCTTTCCTGCTGCAGCATCTGGAAGATAGCAGGTTATTTCCGTCAATTGTGTTTTTTAAGATGCATGATACTTCATAGATTAGGTAAAAAAAGTGATGGAATTACTATTTATATTGTGTTTTCATGTAAGAAATTTTAGACGTCAACTGCTGTATATTACATTTTAACAACTTAGTGCACATCAAAGTTCTAAAGCACAGTGTTCTATGGTGCAGGTGGATTCTCAAATCTGATTATCTAACAGATAGTAGTCAGGCTGGAAAATTCTTGATGGAGGAGCCTTATGAATGGCACAAAAACGGCCTCACTGAATACAGTGCTATCAATTTGAAGGCTCCTAGGAAGTGTCGGTTATTGAGGGAGAGAACAGGCCACGGTGCCTTTTATGGGATGCGTAGTATCATATACGGGGAATCTATTGCTCCACCTCTGGTACGTCAGCTTGGAAGTTTTAAAATCTGCAATCCTACATTACAGCCACTCAAGCTGTAATGTATCTTTCGAATATTGCCGATGAAGATATTAGTTTTTTGACGTATAGAGCATCTGCTAACCATGAAACAGGATACTCTCAAGCATGCTGTTAAGGCTGGAGATGGGACAATTCTAGCCACATCTCCACCTTATACTAAATTCCTGAAGTCTGGAGTTGATCTTGCTGTTGTCAGCCCTGCACGCCACGTGTTGATTTGTGGGTCCAAGAGTTCTTAAATGATGAGATACCCTGTGTAGCGGCTGATTACTTGGTTGAGTATGTTTGCAAACCTGGTTATCCTCTTGATAAACATGTTCTGTATAATACTTAAGCATGGGCGGTAAAATCCTTCTGCAACCTTCAGAGGAGATCAGAAGAAGTTTCCATGACTCGATCCCATAGGATGATTGTAGTAATAACGATATTGCCTGCCAAGAGTGCGGGTCTCGAGATAGAGGGGAGATGATGCTCATTTGTGGCCGTGAAGATGGTTCAAATGGTTGTGGAATTGGCATGCATATAGATTGCTGCAATCCTCCATCAATGGATTGGTTTTGTTCAGATTGTATTAGCAGCAGAAACAGCAAGAACTCCCAAAATAAAAGGAAAGGAGTCTCAGGGAAGCGGAAGTTATTAGAAATCATGACATCTACAATGGTATGATATTGTTCACTTTGAGCATAAGCTTTCATGGCTTTGCTTTTTGTTGGTTTTCCTAAAAAGCCTCAATGGAGATGTATTCCTTACTTATAGACCCATGATCATCCCCTTAATTAGCCAATGTGATACTCCCTCCAAACAATCCTCCCCTCGAACAAAGTACACCATAGAGCCTTTCCTGAAGCCTATGTAGCCCTCGAACAGTCTACCCTTAATCGAGATTTGACTCCTTTCTTTGGAGCCCTTGAACAAAATATACCCTTTTGTTGGACACCAGTCACTTTTGACTATACCTTTGAGGCTACCAACTTCTTTGTTCGACACTTGAGGATTCAATTAGCGTGGCTAAGTTAAGGGCATGACTCTGATACTATCTTAGGAACTACGACCTCCACAATGGTATGATATTGTCCACTTTGAGTATAAGCTCTCATAGTTTATTTTTGGTTCCCCAAAAAGTCTCGTACCAATGGAGATGTATTCCTTACTTATAAATCTATGATCATCTCCTTAATTAGCCAATTGTATTTTCTCGTCTAGTTTAAACAAATGAAGTTGCTTGTATTCTTGCAGGTCTTTTAGATGGTCTGGAGAGTTTTTCATCAGTTGATTATCTGCTGCGGTTTGACTCTCTAATCACTCAGGTTTGGAAGCAATTTAGTTTGCATGCTTCGTAATTAAAATGGTAATACTGCTGTTTATTTGAAAGTATAGAGTTTGTGAATAGTGACATTTTCTTTTACTTTTGTATCATCTGCAACAAGTTTCTTTAAATGTCCAAGGCTAGACTAGGATAGAAAGGCTAGGCTTTTCTTGCTTTTCTGTGGAAACTTCTTGTTCTTGGGTCCCATCATCAGCCTTTATGATCAACCAACTCTTCCAGCATATCTGCACACTTCCCCTTACATAAAAGCAAATAAAGATAATAGGTTTTATAAGACTTTGGATGACACAACGGTTGAAACCTAAATGCCACGAAAATAAAATAATGTTCTAATACTAATTGTTGTAGCGAAGTAAAATCGATGATACTTACACACTTACAAGCAGAAATTAAACAAATAAACACAAAGATTTATGTAGTTTGGAGAGATGAAATTTTCTTACATCCACGGGTGGTTGTCAATCACTATAACCAAAGTGTTTACAAATGTATCTCTCACACTCTCACACTACAAAGTCTCTCACACAGATTCTCTCAATTACCTCTAGACAAATACAAAATGACAATGACTTGACACAATGCTAGACAAAACTTTATATAAGATTACGAACCAAATAAATGAGAGTTATAAACTAAATAAATGTCAATACATCATATCTGAATATATTCTTCGTGACAATTTACAAGTTGTTATTGTTAAATATTGCTGACCTCATTCTTTCTGAGGTGTGGATTGATAATTACAAACAAAATATATATATATATATATATGTATGTATGTACAAGTTGCTCTGTTATGGGGGAGAATTCAAAACTTTGAAGGGTGTGAATGAGATGTGGAACCCATGTCTTTTTGCACAAAAATTTGACATTTTAAGACGAACATTTTGTGAGCCCAATCCTTTGAACCATTTCCATAATTTAATATCCTTTCTGTGCAACAATAAAATTTAATGTAAGTGGGAATTTTGGCATAAAACAAAGAGCCCAAGTTATTCCTAAAGGGAATTTGGTTAAAGAGATGTGTATAGACATGTGCCGATGGAGTCTATTCAAAGGATCAAATATATTTCAAACCCGACTACATCTCTTCCAAGCAAAGATAAGACTTTTCTTTTGGGTTAGAGATTTTTTGTGAAGGAGAAGAGGAGTTAAAGCTATCGTTATCTTTTTGTTCGTGTTTTACTTCTTACATGGAGATCAAAGTATAATGCGATATTGAGCTTAGAATGTAATCAAACTGTAGTTTTGAGGTGCTAAGGCTCGATAAATAGAAGAAAGCAGGAAAGATAGTCAATTTGGTCTGATCCAAGTTAACGTAGCTTATGAGAAAAACATCTTAATCACTTGGTTTCAGCTTAAAAACATCATAATATTGTAAGTAGTATTCTCTTGTGACTCTATTAAAATTGCCCTAGAATTAGTAGACACAGAAACAACATTTAGAATAAGTACAGGTGTCAGTGGATTGGGTCGGGTTTGGTTGGAACATTTTTTTCGACCTAACCCAATTGTTTAGTTGTAAAATTTTTCAACCCAAACATAAAATTTTTAAAGTTTTTGTTAATTTGAATTCAATCCTAATTAAATAAGTTCCTTACCCATCCCAAGTTAAAAAGATGCTAAGAACTCGTTAAACCCATGGGATGTCCTTTTTCTTTTGTATTGGATCAGAGAGCTTTTATAAAAGGTGCAGAGGAAGAACATTAGCAATCAATTGATCCTAGGCTTTGTGTTAATTAAAGTGAACAAACAAGAATCAATTCCATATAATGATGCTCTACCTTTTTCTCATAGGTGGCAGGAAAATTACCACATTCATCCCACTCCTTAAATCATTCAAAATTACTGCACATTTTGTGGTTAAAAAGCTGAATACCAATTGATTGCTCAACAACCCTCCTTAAATGTGTTTGGATTTTCTTACCCAAAAACTTACCGTCTTACCTTCAATGGGTTAAAAATGGAAAACCATTTTACCCCTTCCTTCACACTATTTTAGGTATTCTCAAAATATGTAGCTCGAGAAACGAGATATAGTAATTCAAGTATATGTATCATTCTCAGCTCAGTTTAGCTAATTAAGACATGTCTTTGATCAAGAGGTCAGATGTTTAAATCTTCCACTCTACATATTACTAAACTGAAATACAAAAAGAAATTGAGTAGATAGGACCGAGTGGCAAACTCAACTCTAGAATCTCGACTCTCGAGCTCGGAACCATATGACTCGGGACAATCTACAATAGGGTTGTAAAAAGAAAGAAAATGGCATGTTATTCTCTCTAAAATGGAAAAGGGAGAAAAGAACAATGAGAGGAAGGAATCAAATTCGATGTAAAAAGTTGGGTTCTTAGCAATAATTTTAGATCCAAAAGAAAAGCTGAGAGGATAGAGAAAAGAAATGGCACAACAACAACAAAGCAAGAACAGTGAAAGGATTCAGAACAGAGACAGACAAAGTCCAAAGTAAAAGGCTGAATGAAATGACAATTCCTTTACAGAACCAAACCAAACCAAACTCATAAGCTCATCAGCTTTCTTCTGCCACTCCCTTCTACTCTACGGCTGACTGAACAAATTTGTTCATGATTTTGCAGTTTTACCCCCACCCATTGTGGTGCTTTTTTCAAAAATCTGAAACTTGGAGGACCTGCTGACTTGTCAGCTTGATAGAAGCCAACCCCATGAAGAAGAGAAAATGGGATAAGACAAATGAATGAATTCAAACATGGGTTGGTTCTGAACTATTCTCTGCCATTGCAATTTGAAGATTACAATGCCAATACCGAGAATTCAATGCCACCAAACTCATTAACAAGAGAAGAGATTGAAAGAGACTTCACTGAAAATTTAAATTAAAAGAGAGAGAGAGAGATAATGAAATGTTGAAGCTGAACTGATGATGATGATGATTCTGTACAAACAGTAGAAATGAAGAACAATGAAGAACAGGGACCAAAATTTTTCCGGCAGTAATTTTGTTTCTTTTGGACATGGTTTTGTTTTGTACAAAAATAAGAGAAGTTGAACCAGAGATTTCCCTGCCGTATCAACCAAAAACCTCAAGATTTCCAAATCCCATGTTTTACAGATTGGTTTGTGATTTGTAGTTGTGAATTTAGCAGCTCAATGCCTCGTACTTGACCGGGAGGGGTCGGTTTAATCCGACTTGCGATAGCAAATTACCGACTGTTGCAAGATCACGGCAGAATACTCCTTGGAATGCTGATTTGTCGTCCGAGGATTTGGTGGTCGACGTGCTGATATGTCCGGGTTTTGGAGGTTTGGATTGTGTGTTTGAAGCTTTGATGAGTTCTCTTTCTAGCTTGCATTCTTGAGCTTGTTGTTGCTGCTGCTGCTGCACTTGAATTGCAACAGCTTGGGCTGCTTGTAATGCAGCTGCAGCTTTCTTTCTCTGTTTCTCTGCCTCTTCCTCGTTGGAGATTGTTGCCATTATGCTTGAGTAGCCCTTCTGAAGCATTCTATATAGCAGCAATGCTGACATTTTTGCCTTGTCTCGAACCGAATCGAGATCACGGTCATCTGAAAGTTCACACCGCTCAATGAAGTTTGTAGCTTTATCGGGTTTGTGTCGTAAACATAGCAGCAAATGAGCTCTCTCCAATTCCGACCTCGAACACCCTCGACGCAGCCCCATCAAAGAATAGTAATCCGCATTCCCAGTTTCTCCAGAAGCAACTCTCTGCTTCAGTCCTTGAATTTTGACAGTTAATGCACAGAGCTTCCCTGGAATCTCTCTGTATCGCGTCGTCTGTCGCTTCCAAGCCGAACCGGGCAGCTTTCTATCCCTCAACATGGTATTATACAGAAGCTTCAAATGTTCGAGATCGTGCAAACAATCCGGTAAGCATCGAATCGTTTCGAAAAGCACAGCTCGAGTCTCTAAAGCTTGAATGCAGCTAGGATTCAGTGCCAGTGTTTGATTGCAATCAGCAATGGCCTCTGCAATTCGACCAGCCGATTGATAAGCAGAGGCTCTATACATATAACATTCAGCAAGGAAGCCTTGAGGGGCACCTCGGCGACCATCAACGATCTTGCTGAAGTGACGAATAGCCTCAGCATAGAGGCCAGCATCAAGGGCAGCTAGAGCAGCAGTCCTCTTCCGAATGAGAAGCTTAATGTGGCTAAGGAGATTAGTGATCGTTTCAGAATCGGAGAGAGCTCGAGGCGGCGTATTCGGTGGCTTCGTGGTCGATATCTCACCGGAGAAAGGGAAATCAGAGAGTGAGAAGCTATCTTCAGACCGGCATATACTCTCACGGCGATATGCCGCCATTGCAAGGCGCTTACCAGTCTGAAGAAGAACCATGGCATCTTCCATCAGCCCCAAATGACAACAAGCTTGACCCAAGATCAAATATCTACAACAAAACCCATCAAGATAAGAAACAGAGGAACCTTGCAGAGAAAGGAAGCCCAAGAAAAACCCAGAAAACAAAAGGTTTAAAAGAAGAAATGAATAATGGGGTTTGCAGTTTGCGGAGCATTTACTCAAAAACCAACAGAAACCATGTCGCCTGAATCATGATAATAAATAGCAATAATAACATCACATAAAAAGCCGAACCCATAAAGCATTTAATACGAAGAATTACGCCCCCAAAGAAGAAGAAAGAAAAATCAATAAAACAGAGGATTTCCGATTGTCTTTTACCTCCATTGCCCTTCTTTGTTGCAGTTTTTACAGAGTCCAGCCATGACCTTCTTCTTCAAATCGGAAACGGAGAAGCATTTAAAGGACGAGTCACAACCGGGCGAGTCGGAGGATCCAAGAAGCTTAACTCGGTCCTTGGAGAGCAGCTGTGAGGAGCCATCGGAGCTTCCGGAATCCTCACCGGCGATCTTGAAACTCGGAATATAATCCTGAAGCATATCGGCGACATCTTTAAAGCGGCGAAGACAGAGGAGGGCTCTGGCTTTAAGCTCGAGGGCTTGTTCGAGCTTGGGGGAAAGAGCCAAAGCCGCATCGATGAGGTTCAAAGCGGCTAAAAGCTCTCTCTGTTCTTGAGTGGCAATGAGGGTTCGAGCATCTTTGAGGTATTTATCAACAATCTGAAATGTGGGTATTGAAGAAAATCAAAAACCCATTTGAGAAAAAGGAAAAAAATGAGGTGGGGATTGAAGAAATGTTTACCTTTTTGTTGGTGAGCCACCAGTTCTTCTTGTCAGAGGAGGAGGAAGATTGGGAAGAGACAGCCATTGTTGTTGTTGTTGTTGTTGTTGTTGACGACGACGATGATGATGAAGAAGAATCAGACACCCTTCATAAATCAAAGATATGAACGGGAATGCGGATTCCCTTGAGCCTTACAGGGGCTCTGTTTTTCTTCTTCTTCTCTCTCTCTCTCCCTCTCTCGATGTGCTCTGTTCTTTGGTTCAGTGCAACATTTGTGTTTAATAAATGGCGGAGAATTTGTGAGAGAGAGAGAGAGAGAGAGAGAGAGATTTGAAATGTGAAGAAGAAACGGGGGAGAGAGTAAATAAGAGTAAGGAGGAAGAAGAAGAAGAAGGGGGAGTGTAGAGAGAGAGAGAGAGAGAGAGAGAGGAAAAAAGAAAGGGAAAAATGCCAGCTTTGACCTCAAGGGAAAGCTTTGATCCTTCAGCTTCATAGCTGGCAGCACACAATAGATTCTCTCTCTCTCTAAATTACAGTGGGAGGGCTAGGTGTCCTATTCTAGAGGGTAAGTGGGGCCCACGTGGCCAGGCATCCATGTCACCCCACCCCAAGTAATTCTTTTTTTTTTAATTAATAAATAAATAACATTTTTTTAGTTAGCTTAAATTGGTGTATAATTATAATTCAACAGATAAAATATTTATAAGAATAATGGTTGAAAAGAAAATAAAGTTTTCTTTTTTATTTGAAGTCTTATTTCCGTTTTAAAAATATATATTTTTTAATTTTTGTTATATAAAAATATATATTTTTTAACTTTTATAAACCCGTCAATTAATATATTCAGTTCAAAGCTTTAAAATATCAACAACTAAATAATTACATTAATTAAAGCTTCATTATATAATTATTTAGCCTTTTTATTTGTCAATTTTTAAAACTAAACTAGACTAAATATTTAAAAAAATAATAATTAAAAAAATTAAAATTGTTATTCAACCGAACATAAAATAGTTTTTTTTTTAGTTTCTTAAAATAGTTAATTTCTTCCGTGGGGTGACCGGGTACAGCCGGTGAGGTGAGGAGAAGAAACCGGATAGTGGGGGTAATTATTTCATCACGGGTGATTGGATTGGATTGAACCACCGGTTTGAAAAAGATATATTAAAAACGCCATAAAATTGGCTGAAAAGTAAGCATAAGACGTGTGGAAAAGATGTGCGCTTATTTATTTCCGTTTGCCCTAAATTTACTATTTTAACCATCATAATTATTATTCTTATTAAATTCATTATTTTTAAATAAAATAAAATAAATAAATAAGTCTCAATGATTTTCCCTTCTTTAGCCAATAATCTTCCTCTACATCATTAATCTCAACTACTCTTTCATTGCAATAGGAACTATGTTGCCAAAAGGGTTGATGCCCATGTTACAATTATTACATTTTTTTTTAATTTTATCCAATTCTTTTCTCTTAATCCAAAACACTAATTTCACCTTAAAATTATATAATTAAGTTCGAGTGTTTTTTTTAGCTACATTTAGACGTTTTTGTCAAATTCTTAATACTTCAAATGGGTGGCGAGACGTTTTTATTAGGTTTTTTTGTTACTGTTTACTGATCTATTTTGTCACACCCATTTGACTCTTTTTCAATATTACGTTATAGACGAGAGGAGTGCACCCACAATCCATTTGGTACCTAATCACTAGCTGATTTGAGTATAATTGTGAGATCCCATATCGGATGTAGAGGGGAACGAAACATTTCTTATAAGGGTGTGGAAGTCTCTTCCTAGTAGACGCGTTTAGAAGAGTGAGATTGATGGTCATAAAAGTGTATCAAAGCCAATCTCAAGGGGTTGGATTGTGGATCTCATATTGGTTGGAAAGAGGAACGAAACATTCTTTGTAAAAGTGTAGAAACCTCTTTCTAGTAGACGCGTTTTAAAACCGTGAGTCTAACGAAAGTGTACAATATTTCAATAAACAAGACACAATTTATCATCGTAAAGTTCGATAATTCGACCCCATATCTTAAACTCGAAAAAACAACACTTAGTCGTTCGATCTATACTCGAGCATATTAATTATTCAAGAGAAAAGAAAGCACAAGAATCATGGCTTTTCCTTTTGGGACTTTGCTTTTGATTTCATTTTCATGCCCTTCTCTCTCTCTCTCTCTCTCTCTCTCATTTTAATGAATGCACATGTACTTAGATACCCATATCTACCTATCCCATATGCCCTTTCTCTTCAAAATTCCCATTTTGCCCTCACATTTCTTCCTCTTTTTATGCCCTTCTCTTCTGCCACATCACCCTTCTCTGCCACGTCATTTTTAATTATATAAAAATACCTATGTCTTTAATATATTAACAATGGAATCAAAAGCTTAAATTTAATTCACCCATTTAATTTTAAGTTCAAAAATAAGAAATTAATTTTCCCCCACATAATCAAATAAAAAAACAATTAACAAAAATACCCATTTTTTTTTAAATTATATTAATTATAATAAATAATTCTTTATATATCACATAATTTAAGAAAAAAATAAAAATAGCTTAAATTGAGGCATAAATAATGGCAATACCAAATATAATGCCTCCACGTGTCGAATAATGATTTGGAATCATGACAAGGATGACTGTGCCATAATGCCAGCTCAGCATCAATTTTATTTTATTATTATTTTGTTTTCTTGGTTTTCATTATTGCCTTGTTGGCAATTTTACGAACAATGATTGGAAATACATAAACGACAGCGTTTTGGATTATAACAAAAAGCTTGTTTAATAATATTCTACCAATTCATTCTTGGTGATGGAAGTTGGGGAAAATATTAGTAGGAGGGGGAAAAAAAATTTAATATTATTTTATAATTATTAAATATAGCTGTTTTAAAAAATATAAATTAATGCAATTAATTGAATTTTAAATACTTTCAATCAATGATCTTAAATTAACAAATTAATGTAAGTTAGTCAACTTAATAATTAAGCATTTTTCTTTAAAATAATTTATAAAAAATCAACAAAAATACAATAAAATAAAAATTCCTATGGTAATGGTTTAAGCCCACTATTAGCAGATATTGTCTACTTTGACCCTGTTACATATAGTTGTCAGTTTAAAAATTTTTAAAATATGGCTACTAGCAGATATTGTTTACTTTGACCCTGTTACATATAGTCGTCAGCCTGAAAATTTTTAGAACATGGCTACTAGCAGATATTGTCTACTTTGACCCTGCTACGTATACTTGTCAGCCTAAAAGTTTTTAAAACATGGCTACTAGCAGATATTATCTACTTTGACCCTGTTACGTATAGTTGTCAGCCTGAAAGTTTTTAAAACATGGCTACTAGTAGATATTGTCTACTTTGACCCTGTTACGTATAGTTGTCAGCCTAAAAGTTTTTAAAACATGGCTACTAGCAGATATTGTCTACTTTGACCCTGTTACGTATAGTTGTCAGCCTAAAAGTTACTAGCAGATATTGTCTACTTTAACCCTGTTACATATAGTTGTCAGCCTAAAAGTTTTTAAAACATGGCTACTAGTAAATATTGTCTACTTTAACCCTGTTACATATAGTTGTCAGCCTGAAAGTTTTTAAAACATGGCTACTAGGGAGATGTTCTCACACCCTTATAAAGAATGTTTCGTTCCCCTCTCCAACCGATGTGGGATCTCATAAACGTCACTCGAGTTCGATTTTCTAAGCATTTCGTTAGTTCAACAAAATCTTACGTTTTTTTTTCTTTCTAAACAGCAAGTAATAATGCACTATGATTAAAAATACTTTATGAATCCACAAAAACTCATACCCGATGATACAATTTATTCTACAATCAAATTATAATTAGAGAACGGGCGAGATATATATATATATATATATATATATATATATGCATGTATGTGTATGTATATGTACATGGAGATGATAGAATGATGAGGTCCCCAAGGGAAAGCTTATCCAAAATGTAAAGAGAGGTAGGGCATGAGAGAAATGATGAAAGGACAGGGGACCCTACAGAAGGGCAGCCCCCCCTTGGGGCTGTGTCCCTGAAAGAGGTTAAGGTTTTAGGGACCAGTGGGGCTTAGTTGTAGGACGACCAAAAGCCGTTTCTCCATGCACATATAAGCTGCTGCTGCTCCTGCCGCCTTCTCTCACACCTCACCTCATCCTGGTTGTCATCCACGTATACATCGCACTCTCTTCTTTACACACACACACATACACATCATTGCCTACTATTATTGCTTCATATATTATATATATATATATACACAAATCGTGTATATTATTATACGTTATCAGAGTCGTGTCAATAGAATCTTCAAATATCGAACAAAAGTTGTGAGTCTCGAAGGTATAGTCATAGTGGTTTAGGTGTTGAACAAAGACGTGAGTCTCAGAGGTGCACTCAGGATGAAAATCCCTGATCGGGTTTTATTGGACCGGCAATGTGCTCTAGAGAAAAAGGGTCATCTAGAATAGTGTTGGACGATTAGATGACTTTAAGGAGAGGCTCGATGGTGTATTTTGTTCGAGTGCTCTAGATAGAAGGAGTTGTCAAAGGAGGTTCAATGGTGTAATTTGTTCGAGAAGAGGATTGTTAGAGTCCCACGATCATGGATATATAAATGATAGTTAGTAAATCAAAAGAAGAAAAATAACAATAATAGAATACAGACACGAGCTTGGTTCGTTGCTTCAAATTAGAACTAGGAGGTCCTCCATTTTCGTTGGTATCTTCTTAAATATACAAATGAATTTTCTCTTTCAACGTCTATAATATCAGATACGACAAAACGACCCCCTTTGAAAGTGATGAGTAAAGACGTTTTTTTTTTCCCTCAAAGTAGATACATATTTTTGTCGTGTAAGAAAGTAAGTCCTTGTTTTTGCATGTGAAACGGGACAACGACCCTTGTAGTTAAAGACAAGAACCTAAAGGCAAAAAGATAAATAATTATTAACCTAAAGTTTGGATATTAATTTGAATATATAATGAAAAATGTGTAATTATAAACCTTATTATATAGTTTAAATACATAAATAAACACATGTGATGTCTGAATGAGAAGAAAAATGAGCATATGAATATATTATGATAAATGGGGACATTGGCATTTGCTTGAAATTAATTAATTAATTATTATTATTATTTTGTTATTTTTGCTTGAAATTATTGGTGGCCAACACGTGTCATGTTGAATTATATTGGCTTCTTTTTTTGTATTTTATGGTTGACTTTTTTTAGTGGAGCTCTGAAGATTGGGAGAGCCAACAAAAAAAGCCCCACATGAGTCAAGCTTGTGCTTCAAGATTGTATCAAAATTATTGGCTCAATGAATTCAACTAAAAAAATTGAATTATTTGGAAAATCCAATTTCAAGAAATAAAGAAATTATTTAATAAAAATACATAAATGTTCGGGGACGGGAAGCCTTCTCTGTCCTCATTCCCACCACCTATTTAATTCTTCGTTCATTCGAAATTTTCTATTTATTTTTTCGAAAATTGGAATGAAAAATCTTGGAGTGGAGTCTGATTTGGAGGTCAAAACGGTGAAGTCAAAGAGTAATCAATCGGCTCTGCATGTGGCAGCCATAACGACTGCCCCTGCGACGTCAAAGCCAACAGTGGTGGTGGAGAAAAACGGTAAAAGATTGAAAATTTAGGGCAGATCCCTATTTGTCTAAACGGGTATTTCCTCATTTTCCACTCCATCTCCTATTCTCTGTTTAAATGGGTATTTTCTATCTCGTTTAGGGCAGATCCCTACTGAGTCTCGATCAGTAAGTAAAATGGATTTCTCTAATTAAAATACAAAATTGAAAATTTAAGACACAGAAACATTTTAAAATTTGGAAACACGATTGAGATAAACGGCCTAAAATTCTAATTTAAACGCGAGTATATTCTAATATAAGTTTAACACGGCCTAATAAAAATAATAATAAAATTAACGGATAATAACAAAAATTTATGGTGAATAAATTATTAAGAACTAAGTATTTAAAATTGTAGAAATATCTCAAATGCTCCCGATTTTAATTACAAGAATCTTTACATCTTTGACTTAAATTTTGCTTAATTGCATTTATGGATATTAATATTTTTGCGACTATAATTTGATTTTCCGTTTACTATAATTCTAATATATAATTTATTAAAATATCAGTATTAAAAAGTGATAATTAATACGTCATCATTCTAAATTAATATAAAATTACACATTTATTTATAAAATGAAAATACTTATACTCTCACAGTTTGCTATAATCAGCTGTAACATCGGAAGCGTCCACTAAGATACGGTCCTTTTTAGATTTTCTCTTACCAGCTTCTCTGTAAGCTTTTTAAAACACGTCTCTTAGAGAGAGGTTTTCACACTCTTATAAAGAATATTTCGTTCTTCTCTTCAACCGATGTGGGACCTCACAATCCACTCCCTTTTGGGGCCAACTTTCTTACTGGCACACCGCCTCGTGTCGGCTAGAATGAGATTTCCACTCTTATAAATAATGTTTCGTTCTCCTCCTTCAACTGATGTGGATCTCACAATTCACTCTCCTTGAGAACCTAGCATCTAGGTTTTCATACCCTTATAAAGAATACTTCGTTCTTCTCTCCCACCAACAATCGATATGTGATCTCACAATTCACTCTCCTACGAGACTCAGCGTCCAGGTTTCCACACCCTAATAAAGACTGTTTTCTTCCTCCGCAGCCAATACGAGATCTCACATCAACACAGGCTTACGACATGCGAAAATGAAAGAATTTAACTTTCTAACCTCAGTTAAACGATATGTGAAGATAGCTCAAATTTAACTCCGACTTGGACCAATTATTAGTGAATCTCTCTCTAAAAACGGGACATGTTTGTAAGGAAGGGGGCAATAGGAAGGCATAGAGTCCTCCTAAAGATTCCCTTATTCATTCAAAATCATACACCATTTTGGATAAGGTCCTATAATATATATATATATATATATAGATATATATATATATGGTGTCCTTCACCCTGCACGATGCCCTAATTAAATTATTATCCCCCAAAGAACCCTCTCTGAAAATTGTATTATATTAGAGCTTCATAAACTGCCCTCCAATGGCGGCCCTCCCATTCTTAAAGCCCAGAGCAGCTCTGAGGATTTTCTGCTCCATGGCACGTGCTCCCCGATGAACCTTCACGTGGCCAATGGATATGTTGGGCTCTTCAATTCCCATGTGCTTTCCCTTCTTGCTTTTGCTGCAAAACTTTTCCTTTTTAATTTCTTTTTAAATCTAATAATTACTAATTAATTACCCTTTTTTTCTCTCTCTCTCTACCCTCTAATTTATTCATCTTTATCAAAAACCCATTTCTATTTTTACTTTAAATTGCAAATAGAATAATGGGTTCTTAGAAAGATTTCAAATTTCCTCTTAATTTAAACAAATTTTAATGTTTTTATTTCTCTTTTTACTTTAAATTGCAAATGAACTATTGGGTTCTTAAAAAGATTCCAAATTTAATGTTTTTTTCTCATCAAATGGATGAATTTCGTACCAAAGTTACCATTTATTGTGTATTTTTTTACTTACGTGAAATCTCACCTCGGTTGAAGAGGAGAATAACGGAAGCATTCTTTACCAGGGTGTGAAATCCTCTCATTAGTAGAGGTGTTTTAAAAACTTTAAGGGAAAGTTCAGTCTTCTTTTGTTTCTCGACGGTGAAGTAAGACTAAACTCATGAGCTTATTATCTTAGGTCAGAACAAGTTGATAGAACTCCTTTTTTACGTCCCCATGTCCTTCCCGTGTGGCGACATGGGGGCGAAAAAAGGAAAGAGAGGGATGAGATTTCTCTCTGGCATAGCGGGCCCCAGCGAGAGGCTTGCACGACAGACTATTAGTTTAGTGGTAGAGCGTGCCCTTGATAATTGCGTCGTTGTGCCTAGGCTGTGAGGGCTCTTAGAGAAAACAAAGTCTAAAAAGGACCATATCTAATTTGGTAAGAAAATTACCTCCAAAAATATTAATGAATATAATATTTCATTATTACAAATAATAATAATAATAATAATAATAAATAAAGTAAAAATAAACAATTGTCTCTCTGCCAAATATGGTTAATGAGAGAGAAACTATATAGTTAATGTTAGCTTAATCCAATGTCTTAATGAAATTAATTAAAACATTAATTAAAAATTAATTTTGTTTTTATTGATGGGGAAAGATTAATTAAATATTAATTTAGTAACCTGTAATCCTCTTGAGAATGCTGCTCTATCAGGAGTAAGATTAAGATTTATGCATTTAATAATAATAATAATTAATTAAAAATAATAATATTTTATATTAAAATTAAGAAAATTGGGAAGGATTCATGTACTATGTCTCATGTCTGCCCACCATGGAAATCATTAGTTTTAAATAAATTAATATTTTTGGGTTTTATTTTTCTTTGCTTACGTGGATTCCACGTGTCGACCCCATGTCAATTGATGATGTGTCCACCCCCTCTAATGAGATGTGATGGGACTTTCCTTCTACACATTTTCAAGATTTCAACTTTATTTGATGAGTTGGATCTTGATGATGATTGACTTGTTTTTAACCTATTTTTATTTTTACATTTATAAATTAATTTTTTTTAATATTAATTTTTAAGTATTTAATGAGTTATTGAATATATTAGATTATTATTTTTTAAAAAAATAAAATAATTAAAGTCAGCCATTAAAAATTATAAAATTACATTTTCAATATATATACTTATTTTCCAATTAAATAATAAAATAATATACCGCGGACCGTTAGTTTTAATAGTCCAGCATTGACCACATCCAATAATTAGGCAAAAGTCAAACTGGAAATTTCAGATCCAAAAAGTTGATTGACCACCGCAGTTTTGGACCTTCGGATCCCATTTTCACATTGTTGTACAATGATCCCGAGTGTAGACAATTTCTCCCCAGAACTGGGGATAGAAGCGTAATTAGGAAAAAAGTAAGGGGGGAAAATATAAAATAAAACGTGTGAATATATAAGGCAGGCTTTGCAAAGCCTATATTGGCTGCTCAGATCCGATCATTATTAATTAATTAATTAATTAATTTTGAATTTGTTTGAGGATATTTTTCGAGCCCACCCCTCTAAGTCAGCCTTATTGCGAAAGATATGTATTTAGTATTTTCCAAATTAAATTAATTAAATTAATTAATATTATATATATATATATATATATATATATATATATATATGCCCATTCAGAAAGGAAAAGGTTTGGGTAAATGTTATTGCTTTCGTCAACCCTATTGCTTGCATGGAAAGTTCGTGGACCAGTAGGGTGACGCCATGAATTCATTAAAATATATACATAGAATAGGTTGGAGAAAACTTTTAAGCCAACTCGAATTTCGGATTGGTTTGGTTGTTGACCGGAACAACCCGTATAGAGTATAGAGCTGATTAGTGAGAACAACACAACCTTTTATTTTTTAGTTAGGGTGTTGGGTTGAGTTGGGTTAAACCCATACCTAGCAGATATTGTTCGAGCTTTCCCTAAACGCATGGGAGAGAACACCCCGATGAAAAATGTTTCATTTCATCCCGATACGGGATCTCACAATCCACCTCCCTTCGAGGCCCAGCGGCCTCACCAGCACTCTTTATTCCGATATGGGATCTCACAATCCACCTTCCTTCGAGGCTCAGCGGCCTCACCAGCACTCCTTATCTAGGCCCAGCGGCCTTACCAGCACTCTCCTTCCTCTCTCCAATCGATGTGAGATCTCACAGCCCGACCAAAAAACTAACAATATGCAAACTTGCTCAAATTTTCGATTTTCCAAAAAACCCAATACAACTTTTATGGTTTGAGTTAGGTAATCCAGGTGAATCGAATTGTTGAATCATATGAACACTTTCACTGTACCGTAATTTACTTTCGAGCATCTAAAACAAAGCTCGACACCTATAAAAAAATAAAAACACACACAAAGAAGAGAGTAGTATGATGTTTGGTATAAGAAACAAAAAAAAAAAAAAAAAACACACAAAGAAGGAAGAGATATGATGGTTTGAATTTAATGGGCCTTCTTTTAGGCCCAAACCCCATTTCATCAGTTTATAGTTCTTTTTTCTCTATGTCTCAGGTTGGAGCAACACTGTAAGCTTAGTATCACCAATATGAATATCATGTTCGCCCATGGATATCCTCCTCGCCCCTGATTTATCCACCACGCTCAAATACTTGCAAACATGGATGTGGACTTGCACGCGCCGCCGTGTTCCGGCTGCGAGGTGGACTTTCTCGAATGCCACCAATTGCTTGCGTGGTACCCACCTGCCACTGCTAGCTGGCGGGGTTGCGAATACGAGCAGTGTTTGTGACCCGTCTCTGTCGCCTTTGTTTGCCACGTCGACATGGATGACTAGAGAGAGGTTTTGGCATTTAGCGTGGGTGACTCGGATTGCCTTGCTGGAGAGCGAAGCGGCGGATTGAGATTGGTGGTGGTGGTGGTGGCCGGAGAGGGGGACTTTGACGGTGGTGGGGGCTTTGATGATTTTGTTGATGAAATTTGAGTAGCTTAAGCCGTGGCCGAAAGGGTAAACCACCGGACCGGCGTAGAAACGGTAGGTTCTGCCGGGGTAGGATGGAGTTGACCGCATTGCCATGGTTGTCATCGGTAAGTTTGAGAGGTAGGATTGTGGGTACCATGTCATTGGTAGCCTTCCACCTGTGAAATTAAGAACAAGAATAAGGGACGGGTATTATCCGTTTTGGCCCGTTACGTATAACCGTCAACTTCACCGTCATAAAATGAGTCTGTTAGTAAAAGGTTTCTACGTTCTTGTAAATAATGTTTTGTTCCCCTCTCCAATCGATTTAGAGGGATCTCACGAGCCCAGCGTCTGACTCTAATACCCTTGATAACAGCCCAAGCCCACCCCATTAACAAATATTCTCCGTTTTGGCCTGTTATATCATCGTCAACCTTATGATTTTAAAACGCGTCAATTAGTGAGAGGTTTTTACACTCTTATACTCTTATAAAGTATGTTTTGTTTCCCTCTTTAACCGATATTAGATCTCACACTCAACTCTCCTTGGAGCCAACGTCCTCGCTGGCACACCGCTCGGTGTTTGGCTCTGATGCCATTTGTAACAGCCCAAGCCCACCACGAAAAGATATTGTTCACTTTAGCGCGTTAAGTATAGTTGTCAGCCTTACGATTTTAAATCGAGTTTGTTAGGGAGAGGTTTCCACGGTCATGAATGTTTTGTTCCCCTCTCCAACCGACGTGGGATCTCACAATCCATCCTCCTTTACTGGCACACAACTCAGTGTCTAATTTTGATGCCATTTATAACAACTCAAACTCATCGGCAACGGATACTGTCCGTTTTGGCTCGTTACGTATCGCGTCTCACGATTGTAAAACATTTAAAAATGTCTTGTTCCCCGACCAATATGAGATCTCATAGAAACTTAGTCATGTACCTGGATTTGTTGTTCCAAACAGAACATCAGCAATGGCGGCGCCACCGGCCTGACCAGGGTACCCAGCCCACAAAATTGCAGAAATTCGAGGATCATCCTTAGCAAAAGACACATCAATTGGACCTCCGGACATCAGAACCAACACGGTCGGCCCCCGAGAAGCTGCAGCAACTCTCGAAACAAGGTCCTGTTGCCGTCCCGGTAGCAACAATCCGTCTCTGTCTATGGTTTCTGCCTCGATGGATTGGTCCAACCCCACCACCAATACCGTCGCGTCGGCGCTCCTCGCAGCGGCGATGGCGTCACCGAAGGAATCCTGTGTCGTACATGCCACGCCGTCGCAGCCTTTCTGGTGGATGACCGCCGTGTACCTTGCTATTCCTTCCAGTGGCGTTACGTACCCACACGCCACACCTAAAATGGACAATGGATTAAATATATGTTCTCCACATTAGTTTTGATTTTGAAAGAGTATTTTTTGGAGTAAATAACACTTATTGGCAATTTTTTTATTTTTTAAAATAAAAATCGGTGAAATGTAACGGACTAAAGCCACAGCTCGTAGATATTGTCCGTTATTGTCCGTTTTGACCCGTCACGTATAGCTGTCAGCCTCACGGTTTTAGAATGTGTTTACTAGAAAAATGTTTCCACAACCTTATAAAGAATGTTTTGTTCCCCTTTCCAACTATAGAGTCATACACCTAGTGAAACATTGTTTATAAAGGTGTGGAAACTTATATAAGAGTGTGGAAACTTCTCCCTAGTAGGCACTTTCTAAAACAGTGAGGCTGATGGTGAATGTAACGGGCTATCGTACACAATATCTCGTAGCAGTGGGTTTGAGCTGTTATAAATAGTATCAGAGCTAGTCACCGGACCATGTGAGGCACTGGTCGGAATATGACTAAACCCTCTCCATAGTAGACATGTCTTCAAACTTTGAGGGAAAGCCCGAAAGTAAAAACCCGAAAAAGTGTGTTAGATGTGGGCTTGGGCTAACCCTAAATTTAAAAAAGTGGGCTTGGGCTTGGGCTTGGGCTGGGCCTTGCAAAGATAAGATCCAACAACTTACCAGCATAGTTGCCAATCATGGTGAGATTGACGTCGGAGTTCGGCCCAATAACGGCGACGGTACGGTGGTGATTGGCGGACAAGGGCAAAGTGGAGTGGCGGTTCTCGAGCAGGACGATGCCCTGTCGTGCGGCGTCGAGGGCGAGCTGTTGGTGGGGCGGAGAACAAACGTCTTTTGGGCCTAAATTTCCGTACGACTGAGACGACGGCGCTCCGTCAAACATTCCAAGCCTCATTTGAACGGTGACCGTGTTAATGAGAGCATTATTGACGTCCGTTTCCGTCAGTAATCCCTTCTTCACAGCGTCTTCCGTGTGGACAGCTAAAAAGGGTCCACAGTCCAAGTCCAAGCCGGCTTTAATGGCGTCCGCCGCCGCCTCCTCCGCCGTGGACGTGTAGTGTTGGTTGTCGAAAAAGACTCCGACGGAATCGCAGTCGGAGACGATGTAGCTGGAAAAAGCCCAAAATTGAATTAAATGGTTCGAAGATGAAAAGGGAAGTGGAATTGAAAACTGACCCATTGAGGCGCCATTGATCGCGTATGGTTCCCTTGAGCAAATTAGGGTCAGCGCAAGTGGGGACGCCGTTGACCTGATTGTACGAACACATAACGCTCGCCACTTTCCCTTCCTTCACGCACATCCTAAACGGCACATCAAATGTGTCCACTCTGTCTTGTCGAGTAACCTGTACATCATAAGGCCCACAATATCTCAATGTCCACTCGACCCCAAAATAAGCCGAAAAAATGTAACAGCTCAACCCCACCACTAGTAGATATTATCATCTTTGAATTTTTCACTCGAGATTTTAAAATGGGTCTGATAGGAGAGGTTTCCACATTTTATAAGAATGTTTCGTTTTACTCTCTAACCAATGAGGAATTTGACAATCCACCCTGTTGAGGGTCAGCATTCTTGCTGCCACACCACTCGGTGTCTGGCTTTGATATCAATTGTTATAGCCCAAGTTTACCATTAACAGATATTGTCCTTTTTGGAGTTTCTCTTCGGACTTCTCTAAGAGATTTCCACACCTTCTAAAGAATGTTTTGTTCCCCTCTCCAATCGATGTGGGATCTCAGAATTCATCCCCTTGGGGGCCAGCGTCTCGCTGTCACACCGCTTAGTATCTAGCTCTAATACCATTTGTTACAACCCAAGTTCCCTTTTAGCAAATATTGTCTTCTTTGGGCTTTCTATTCGGGCTTCCCCTCTTCTAGGCTTCCACTTAAGGTTTTAAAACGTGTATGCTATAAAGAGATATCCACACTTTCTAAATAATGTTTCATTCTCCTCTCCAACCGATGTGGGATCTCACAATCCACCTCCTTGGAGCCCAGCGTCTTCACTGCCACACTGCTCGATCTTTGACTCTGATACCATTTGTAACAGCCCAATCCCGTAAATATTTTGGTCTCTCTATTGGGCTTTCTCCTCAAGCCCACAACCAGTTAGATTTTGGAGTTTCTCTTGCGCCCTTTACCTCAAGGTTTTAAAACGCGTCTATTAGGGAGAGATTTCCACACCCTCAAATGTTTGGTTCTCTCCCCAACCAACGTGAGATTTCACAAGAAATAATAATAATAATAATAATAAATAAATAAAAGAACCAAATTTTTCTATGTTTTTTACTCTACCTTGGCGTTGAAGTGAAACCGGTCGGTGCCGTTCCAATTGTCCAAATCGTAGGCGGTGAAGTGCTTGCAGCAAGCGGCGACTTTGAGGCGGTCGCCGTCGTTGCCCTGAAGGCCTCTCACGTAGCTGCTGCCATACGTACCAGCGACCAAGGGATCTTCGCCGGGAGTTTCTTGGCCGCGGCCCCACCGTGGATCTCGGAATATGTTCACATTCGGGCTCCAGTAAGTCAGACCAGCAGCGCCGCCGTTGTACATCGCCCTGGCTTCGTCCGACACAACCTAATCCAACGGCCATAATGTAAGCGTCACAGAGTTTCCTAAATATTGTCGTTGTCAATGTTTGAAAATCAGTTTAATTTCATTTTCCATAATTTTACTTAGGAAATGATCTAAATTAAAGTAGCTTTAAAGATGTCAATAAATTAAACGGACAACCTTATTTTTATTCTAAAACCATATGGACACGACAAAATTAACTAAATAAATCCCTACCTTTTTTATATTCATTATAAATTTTTATCTACTTCAAAAAAATAAATAGTGAAAAAAATAAGAAAAGACGATTAGATCATAGCTTCAAATTCCCACCAAATAACGTCTTTTTAATTTTCATTTTTATATATATTGTTGGATGATGAAAGTCCCACATCGGGTAATTTAGGGAATGATCATGAGTTTATAATCAATGAATACTCTCTCCATTCGTTTTGAGGCCTTTGGGGAAGTCCAAAGTATATAAGAGTTTATGCGTGGACAATATCGTACCATTGTGAAGAGTTATGTTCGTCTAACATATATTTCAATCTAAATTTTTTTAAATTTTACTAAAATCTAAAAACGTCGAAATAACTATTTAATCATTATTAGTTGATTGAAACAATTATTAAACTCCAAACAAATTAAATAATAAAGGTAAAAAATATTTGTTTTTGAAAATTAAATAATTAAAATAATTTGATTTTTTTGTTTTTGTTTTTTTTAAATTCAACAAATGTAATATATATATATATATATATATATATATATATATATATATATATATATATATATAT
>NW_019268540.1:2810897-2840022 GCF_002738365.1 Cucurbita moschata
TAATATATATATATATATATATATATATATATATATATATATATATATATATATATATTTTAAACTGCAAACAAATTAAATAATAAAGGTAAAAAATATTTGTTTTTGAAAATTAAATAATTAAAATAATTTTTTTTTTTTTTTTTTTTGTTCAGAAATTAGATCCAAATTATGAAAATCCAAAAGAGAGAGGGAAAGGGATACCCGTCCGATAGCTTCCCAAAGTGACGCATTAAAAGAAGCAGCGGTGGTGATGACCTGAGGAAAGCTGGTGGCGCCGGGAAAATCGCCGCCGAATTTAGTTCCGGGGCCGACATTTGAGACGCCGTGAAGGGCCTCCGACCACCACTCATATCCCTGAATCCCCAGGCGAGGCACCCCCGCGGCATTGTTCACCAGCAATCGAATCTTCTCTTGCAATGTCAGCCGTCCGATGAAATCCTTTACCCTCTCAGGAATCGGCGCCGCCGTCCTGCAGAACGGCAGCCCACTAGACGCCGCGTCCTTCGGATCGCAAGCGAATGGCTCACGCGCCCCGCCGCCGTGCCGGAGTAGTCCTAAGAGGACGACGAGTAATAGAATGGTAGAGGGACGAGAGGGGGCAGCGGCGGTGGAAGCCATGTGTTGGATTAGAATTGGGTGTGGAAAGTGGGCAAGGCCAAACCATTATATATAATAATAATATATTACACAAATAATAAAAAAATTTAAAATAAAAATAATTAAATAATAAACAAATTTTGGTATGAGTACCCAAAATTGAAAACTAACCCCAAACAGAAATTACATTATTATTATTATTATATTTAATTTGTGATTATGGATTAAATTTAAAAAAAAAAATTAGATCGTTATTGTAATCATTATATACGAACTAGCTTGGCTTACAATGCAAGAGAAACAAAGAGAAGCTATTTCCTTCCCCAACACTCTTTTAACAAGATGGCTACTCGAACCCAGATGAGCTATATAATCTATGTATGATTTTTGTAATGAAAATGATGGTAATTATGCTGGTTAGTAACTCGCGATATCGAGACATAGTAGAGAGAGATTTTTTATTATTATTTAAACGGGAGCTGGAACAGGGATTATATTCTCTGTCCCGATCTCGTTATGTTGGTAAATTTATAAAGAGAAAAGAAAGAAAAGAATAATAGAAAGGTAAGTTAGGTAAGTTTTATCTGAAAAAGGGACATGGAAAGGAAGCCACTATGTATGCACGCACCTCAAGACCGACACAAAATCATATTCATGTGCCAACTCCCAATCCCTTATGGGCACCCCTTAATTTTATGGACACTTTCTAACCCGAATATTCCATGATAAATTATTATATATACAAAATAATTCATTTTCTAATTTAACCAATTGATGAGCTAATAGTAGAGATGTCTGAGTCGGGATGAGAAACATTCCTGCAAAATTCTCCATTTGGGCAGAAAATATAATTTTTCGTAAAAAAATGTAAAACATACAATAAATCTAATGATATTTTCCGTTATTTTTTTCAATGATAAGTAGAAATAATGATTTTAGATTTCAGTTTGCATATCATTTTCGGGCAATATTATAAATCATATTCACCTTCCAAAAGAGTGACATTAAATGCTAAATGGGTAATAAAGTGAAGTGATAATGAAGATATCATAATATGAATTTCGTTAATATGTCATGCAAAGCATGAATAAACCTTTATTATAACTACCAATTTTTTATTATTATTATAATTCAATTTGTGTTTAAACTCTCCCATTATGTTTAATACATATAAATGGAAAAAAATCATAAATTTTTTTGGAATAAAATAAAAATAGAAAAATATGTTTGAAGTTATTTAGTTTAATAATTATGGAGCGAGAGTCTCGAACTTTTTGACTCTTTAACTCGTAATTAGTGTTTGAGTTTCCGGATTTATTATATCTAAAATATTTAAAAGAAAGTTTATTAATAAACCTATGAATTAAAGAAAGATTTAAAGCCTAATGATTTCGTTAGTTGGGGATGGATTTTAGAGACGAATTGTGTTCTTTATTATTATTATTTTTTTTTTTTCGTTTCGGGTTGTTGATGTGTTATGATGTGATGATATCAGTGAAGTTGGTGACCATTCTGTGTCGGAAGCTATATGAATCTAAAGTCTTTTGGAAAGAGAAAACCTAAATAATATGCCTAACCACTTTTGAATTAGAAATAACTTCATTTGGTAAGTAATTTTGAATTTTTCATAAATTTATCTTTCCCCATCTCCATGATTTTGAGAAATTGATCAACCAAGGACATACCTACCGAACCCGATAAAAATATCGAGTTAAGAAACATATTACCTAATCTCGAGAATTCTACTCCCGTTGACAATGAAGATAGTTATAAATATCAAGACTCGTCTTGCTACCAAAACATGCAATATCGTACACTCTACTCTAGGACGATATAATTTCAAGTACGAGTGTCGTCTCAACGCTTCAGCTCATTCACCTCGACCAAGAGGGTTTGGTACACTAGTGACTAGAATTTCGCATCAACACAAATCATATTGTGCTACACTACACGAATGAGTTCTCTACCGCACCAAGCAAGGCAAGCGTGTTCATCCAATCTCAAGCCAAACAAGGATGACCTTCCTACCTTCCCTGAAACGTAGTGTCTTCATCGTACGAAGATGATTTTTCCCACACAACTGTTGTGAATTTACTTATTTGGTGATTCTTTAACCTCCTACTAAGAACGGGTAGGAATACTTGAAATTCCTTGTGATGTCCCACATTGGTTGGGGAGGAGAACAAATCACCTTTTATAAGATGTGGAAACTTTCCCTAGCAAATGCGTTTTAAAGCCTTGAGGGGAAGCTCGAAAGGGAAAACCCAAAAAGGACGATATCTGCTAACGGTAGATCTGGATCGTTACGTTCCTTTTGCTCAATTTCTCTGTGTCTAGAAGTATTTCACATTGAATCGATAATTTGCTCATACAAAAGGATGAGAAATTGTCACGGTCCCAAAAGAAGGGGAAAAAAGCGAACTTTTCGAGAATGAAAGTATATTCCCATAAATTTTATGATACAATTCATCTAGACTGTGTTCTATAAAATTAGCCAAACACCTAAATCTTCTAATGTTTCTCTCTAAAAGAATGGCAAAAGTCCTCAGAAATCGATTCCAAATTGGGATTCCATCGCTTATAATTCCCACGACCACAACTCAATTGATCAGAACCACTAATTCCACTTCCGATATCCTCTTTCTTTCCTTCCTCCGCCGCCGCCGCGGGCAGCACCTTCGAGCCAATCTTCTTCCCTTTATTCTTGCAGCCCAACTCCAAATTCTCCAATTCCACCACTGAAACTTTGGACCCAATTCTCCCTAAAGCCACCAGCACATATATTTTACCACCCACAAGCTCATCATCGGCTTTCAAGGCCGAAATCCGGCGAGTCCGCCGGAGCACGTCAACCGAAGAGATGACATAGCCAGGCCTCTCCAGCATCAGCTCCGCCGCTTTCACCGGAAGCCTAACCTTTTCGATCAGACCTCCATCACTGTCTAGAAGCTTAGCTGCTTGAGTAGAATTCAAAGAGAAACAAGCAGAAAAACACCCCATTTCAACGATTTCAAAGACAAACAGAGAACTTTCAGATTTTGGGTTTCCTTTAGAATATCTAGAGAAAGAGAGATCAAAAGAAGTTTTGGGTTTTGGGTTTTGGGTTTTGAGTTTGAGCTGAAGAACTGAGGATTCAATATCTAAATATATAGTTCAAGAGAGAGGAAGTAGGAAGAAAGTAGTGTAAGAAACGCGGCTGACTACTGTAAGTTAAGTGTAAAGAAGAAAAGAAGAGGTCTTTGGTTAGGAAAGTTGGGACTTTTCTATTCTTCTTTCATTTTTCTAATGTAAGTAAAGGCATCATCTTTGTTGGATCCTTGTGGCCACGGGATTAGAAAGTGGAGCCGACCCAACATTTGCTACAGAGCTTGAAAATGAGTTGCCATTTAATGATGATATTGACTTCCATTTGGGACTCCCACCAATCATACAACCTATTTGACTTTTCAATCAACACGTTTCATGTTCTTAGAAATGGTTTTCAATTTGGTGTTTTTTTGGTCTGCCTCTGGTCCCCGTTTGTTGTGGTCTTGGTTTTTATGTGGGGGAGAAACGTTTTTGGTGTTAAGTTTGATCCAATATTGAATGATTTGTACCACAAGGGTTGAATATCTGCGTCAAATTGAACAAGAATGAATAATACTATTGAATTTTCAGTATTCCACCGTACTGAATTTTCTCCTTGAACTAAGAGGTTGCCTAAGAACAGGGAAGGATTGTGGTTGCCTAAGAACAGGGAAGGATTGTGCACGGAAGAGTTTCTACTAATATAAGATAAGATATCACCAAATCCAATAGTTAAGACGAGACGACGAAGAAATAGAAGGATTCTACTAATATAAGATAAAATATCACCAAATCTAATAGTTAAGACGAGATGACGAAGAGATAGAAGGATTCTACTAATATAGGATAAGATATCACCAAATCTAATAGTTAAGACGAGATGACGAAGGGATAGAAGGATTCTAGACATTTCACGTCACTATAAGGTATCACAAAACTGATCAGTTAAGATGAAACCGGGACAGGACGAGATGAGGATTATAAACAGAACAGTTTTGCAGATTCTCCAGGCTTCACATTCAAAAACCATACATTTTATACTCAAAATAAATCACACAGGCTGTATTGCTTCAAGTACACTTTTAGAAAAGGGAAAATTCTGCTGGTCGGATCTAGAAGAGAAATGCATACGTGCCAAGCTGATGGCATGGCCAATAAACAAAACAATCGCTGAACAAATTTTACAGAACAGTCATAGAGGTATCAACCTCCATCCACATGGAACCAACAGTACATGTACGCCTACTGCATCTTGTGGCTAGTATAAGCTGTGTCTGTGTCATGGCATAGCTTTAATCATTGGCAAACTATCACCTATTTGATGTACTGAGAAAGCCATTTGAAGCCATCACCATACCCCATTTTTCGGACGATGCTGCACATGAACACCTCCAATGGGCGAACATTCGTGTCTGCTAGGTTTACCTTCCCCTTTCCAGTGGTAAAGTTGGTTAGGCCAAGGTGGTATCGTAATTCATCCTCAGAGGCAGCATAGGGTATGTCGATCTTGTTCCCCAACACAAGAAATGGGACATTTGCAAGCGACTCATCAGAAAGGAGGTTATCAAGTTCTTTTTTCGATTCTGCGAATCTCTCCTTGTCATAGGCATCCACTAGGTATACCACGGCATCGACCTGTAACATCCAAATCATATGGTGTGCTAAAGCTAGGTGATAAAGAAGGGTTTTGAAGGTGAAGGTCCCACATAAAATGTCACCTAACATATATCAAGGGAAATAAAATGTAATCCAGCCTAAATAGTGGACTCCAAGTGTGTATAGTGGTTATGCTTTTCTTTATTCTTTATTCTTTTTTTCTTTTTTTTCCTTTTGTCCATGATGTTTGATGGTATGCTGAGAGCACCTTTAAAGCCGGCTGACAAAGAAAGATTTCTGGTTCTTAAAAATTTAGAAAAAGAATTATGATTATAACTTGAAAAAAATAAAAATTCTAAAAATTGGGTTTAAACTTTCTTTTAGAGGACGCATTGAAAAAAATTAGAGAATAACTACATTAGAGTTTGAAAACTAATCCTCTTATCCTTCCAAAAGAGGGGTTTTCACTGCACCCTTGTGGTTGAGAACACCTAGAGGATTAGTTTTCATTTTGCAATATTCCACCATGAACTAAGGTTTCTCCCTGCCATTTCCTCCTTTTACTAAACAAGCACATATGATGTTGTTAGGAATCACGGACCTCTGCAATGGTGATATTGTCCACTTTGAGCACAAGCTCTCGTGACTTTGTTTTTAGTTTCTCTAAAATGCCTCATACCAATGGAGATAGTGTTCCTTACTTATAAACCCATGATCTTCCTCTTAATTAGCCAACGTGGGACTACTCCTTTCAATAATTTTCAACAATCCTCCCCTCGAACAAAGTACACCATATAGCCTCTTTTGAGGCCTATGGAGCCCTTGAATAGCCTCATCTTAATCAAGACTCGACTCTTTCTCTGGAGCCCTCGAACAAAGTACACCATTTGTTCGACACTTGAGTCACTTTTAACTACACCTTCGAGGCTCACAACTTCTTTGTTGAGGAATCTATTGACATTGTTAAGTTAAGGACATACCTCTGATACCATGTTAGGAATCACGGACTTCCACAATGGTATGATATTGTCCACTTTGAGCATAAGCTCTCGTGGTTTTACTTTTGATTTCTCCAAAATGCCTCATACCAATGGAGATATGTTTCTTACTTATAAACTTATGATCTTCCCTTTAATTAGCCAACGTGGGACTACTCCTTACAATAATCTTCAAACCAATGTAGTTCTAGTTTCTCTTTTATAAACCCACACATAAGTGCTTAACTTCGGTTAATACTTCCCACACCTAGCCCTCCCATTTCTGATGACAATGATGTCGTCACCTATTTGACCAAATTGGCCAATTGTTTTCCTTTGTTATGATCTGCCAGAGAAGTTCCTCGTCCATTTCTCAAGCTTCAAAGCAAGCCTTCTCCGAGCTTTAAAATTAGCATACAAGTAACAAGTAAACAAGTTTGTGTAGATAGCCAACACCACGGACTTTCCAAAACATAAGGGCGGCGTTTTAGTCCTCATTTTAGATTTCTTCATAGCAGAAGAATGGGTACACAATCAGATGTCTCTAGTGGTACTAAGCCACTATTAGATCCCTGAACTTCTCCATCCAGATTTTAGATACAAAATACCTACCAAGCAATTATAATATAGGTTGCTCTGACACATGGACTGTAAATTTTCTACTGCTTGGAGGAATTTCTATCAATCTAGATTATCAATAATCGTACAAAATTTCCTATTGTATTGTTCTTCTTCTTTCCCGTTTGATTTTTCATTTGACCAAAGTACCATATTAAAATCTTCCCAAAACCACCAGAATCCTTGATGGTAGTTCCTACTCAAATTCTTCCATTCCCTCTAGATTTCCTTCGTACAACTATTATTGGCGGGACGTAAGTGTTCAAAATCCAAGCACCTCACCATACCCTATCTCACATGCTATTTGTAACAGAAAAAAGCCCTTTTCTCAAAGCACCACTTTCTTTTTACTCCACAAGATTAAGGTCCCTCCTAATCGTCCACATGCCTCAACCTCTAACCACTCAACATTCATTGTAGCTCTGAAATGGTTTCAAAGCCCCAGTCAATTCCCGCTCTTGCTTGATATTGGCAACAATTTGGAATCTTCACAACATCCATTCTGTGAAGCAATTTGGAAGGATCATTATCTAAGAAAATCAATTTTTTTCTATGGGAGCTAAGTCAAACAGCCACCGCTTTCAACAAATTACTGCATCGCCTACCCCACATTTCTTCGTCCCCGTACTGCTGCCCGATTGGAAAATTAACCACAGAAGCACATTTTTCTTATTTGCACTTATGCCAACAGGTTTTGGAAGGAGATTCTCTCCACCTGTTGCTGGTCCGTTACATCCTTACCGGCCATCTATTCATCGAAGGGAAGAAAGTTCTATCGAGGCATTAATTGAGGCTTTCTTGTGGACTAAATGGACAGAATGAAACAAATGGCTATTCAATGAGAGCGGAAGCACCTTTGACAGCGTTTTAGAACAAATTTCCTTTTAGCTTTGTCTTGTAATGTACCCCTTTTTAACTCTTGTAGCTTCTCTGAACTTTTGTCCTTTTACTATGATTCCCCACACCCCATACAATCCAATTTAACAAATTCATAATGACACAGCTACCCTTACCCTTTGGTCTGATGTTCCTCTTTTCTCATACTTGACCAACAAAATCCCAGGTGTGGCTATTAAGGGTCTAACAAAATAAGAAAAACAGAACTTCAAATAAATTAACTTAACTAAAATTACACTAAGCTGTTGACCCTTTCCTTCGATCTTGAAACCAGTAGCTTAATTGTACCCTGTTTTGCCCCTCCTCTTTTTATTTCTTTATGCAAATCAGAGAGTGTTGGGCAAGTTTTGTTCCTCCTTTCTATTATCAGTTTTTTCATAGTTTCCAATTTTCCTTGATGTTTTATCTAGATCTTTAAGCATCTATTGGACAAGGGCACTCATTGGGCTCACATAACCCAACCACAGCTTTCTTCAGAAAACCATGTTGAACGTCAGGTAATCTCCTCATCAGCAGTAATTTAGAGGAAAGAGGCACAGTAGTGGGAACATTAAGATCACAACCACTAACAAATACCGCCTAATTTCTGCGAGAATGAATCCAGAATAGTTCCCTTCAACTAAAACCTCCCAAGTACTAAATCACACATTTATTTTCCATCCTTTCCTCATTCCAGGGAGTTAATGGGTAGGTCAATGAGTTTAATCCGGCCACGGAGAACGGAACAATTTTGTCCCTGCTATATCATTATTTCACCACTAGCAAGATGCTGCAAAAATTTCTTGCTTCATCTACTATACACCAAGAGTAAGGTCTTGTTAGGTTGGAATGGGTTTAGCAAACAATCCTCACTAATAACTTCTGGCTGTATTTCTCAAATGTCCCACCAATTATCGTGGAAACATAAAGTTGTTAAGACTAATTGCTCTCTCCTAGGTCACCTCATCAAACCTCCTACTCCAGGCAATCTCTTACTCTTTCCTTTTACTTCGAGCACATCAGGAAATGATTTAATCCATTCATTAAAATAAAAATAAAAATAAAATAAAATAAACTTCCATTCTTCATGGTTTTGTCTACCTGGAATAATCAAGCTTCTCCTCTCACATTCATTTGACAAAATCAAAATCTCTAACTCCATCCTCTTTTGTTCAAAAGTTTCTGAAACAAAATTGATCCCCATTCCCATCTAGTCTTCTTGAAACATTTTTATTCCAAGATGTTTCAATCACATCTCCATCTTATCTCCTCTATTCAAACCTTATCTGCCACTATATAGCACTAAAATAAATTATTTCTACTTGATCCTACAGTGACGATTAGTCATTCTTGGTCTAGCTATTACTGTTTGCCATTAATATTGCTTTGTTTAGATTTTTCTGGAGCATACTAGACTGAATTGTCTTGAAGATAAAAAAAATTATCACTTCATATAAGAAACATAAAATGGAAATTTTACATAACATATAATGTTTTTTAACAATCTTATGCATTATTAATTGAAGGGAGAATGCCAGACACAAGTTTAAACTTCAGCCAAGAACCTCAAGTTTAAACTTGACAAAAGATAAAAAAATATGCTTCCATGTTTCTGTTTCAGGGTTCACAGAGATCCCAAAACTTAAGAATGAAAAATAAATTATAGATATAATTTTACCAAAAATTATACTAATTAAACTTTTGCTTTTATTGAAAATCAGTTTTTTCAGAAATGACAAATGGGAGACAAATATATATATATATTATAGCATTGACATGGAGGAAGATTAAGTAAGCATAATAAACTTACCTTGGCATAATAATCCTTCCAAACTCTACGAGCAATCTGATGGCCTCCCAAATCAAACGCCTTGAACTTAATCTTCCCGATGCTCAACTCCTCCGAAGTAGGATACTGTGTCGGCTGATGCTGTACTAATCTCTGAAGCAAACAAGAGACGGCGCCATTTCCAACGGATCAAATTTAGAAAGCAAAAGAAAATAAATATCACAAAGAATAAATAAGATCTAAACAAACATTTAGGCGTCTAAACCGAACACCAGAAGAAAGCGATGAACAATTTTCAGCTCGAGTAATCGAAATACTCGGCCTCGCTAACTAACTACAAGAATATACACATCTTCTAAGAAATTCAACCAATACTAATTCTCTCCAGACTCACTAACAACCAAGCATAACTCTTCAATCTCACCGAGCAACAATTTTCGCATAAACACAGCAACAAACAGGAATCCACAGAGAGAAAGCATCACAAAAGAGTGAAGGAGAGAGAGAACAGACCTCATCTTTCAACATGTGAAGCAAGGTGGTCTTTCCGGCATTATCGAGGCCTAGAAACAGGATCTTGGCCTCTTTCTGCCAGAGACCAAGGGAGGCCAAGACGCCATAGAACCAGTCCACAAGAAACATAATCGAAGTCGTCGGCGGTGAAAGAACGGAAACGGAAGTCGATCGGAGGGGAAGAGAAGGGAGGAGGAAGAAGGAGAAGAAACGTGAGCCCCAACTATGGCGAGCTCACCGATTGTCTGATATTGTTCACTCAAATTGAGAATGTCAGCATAAAGAGTTGAGAGAGAGAAACCAAAAGTGGGAAAATTCCAAACGCTGGTTGGAAAGGGAATGGAACTTTCTCGAGAATTTTCCCAACATGTAACAAACTAACATATATTGTTATTCACAATTAAATTCACTTAATTCACAATGTTATTACCTACGATCCCTTCCAACAATCCCTTCGAACAAACCATACCTTCCCTTAATTGAGGCTTCACTCCTTTCTTTTTTGGAATCTTTTGTTTGAGCATAAACAGGTTTTGCTTTGAACTTCCCCAAAAGGTCAAATAACAATGGTGAGAATATTCTTTGATTATAAACTCATGATTATTCCCTAAATTAGTCGATGTGGGACTTTCATCATCCAACAACGGTTACTCACAGTTTTAAAACGTGTTAGATTTCCACACCCTATAAGAAATGTTATGTTTCGTTCCACATCAATTGGCTTAAACTGTTACAAATGAAATCAGAGCGAGACACCGAGCTGTGTGTCAACAAGGGAAACGAAGCATTGCTTAAATCTCTCCCTAACAAACGCGTTTTTAAACCGTAAAATTGGTTTGGACGGTTACATTATCATATATTTTTTTAATAAAAAATTAATAATCAAGTAGAAAAACTTAAAAACTAGACATTTACCAAAAAGAAATTAATTGAACTTCACACTTATCCTAATCGATTTGCTATAGAATAAATCATATTTTAAGATATAATAATTTTGAGTACGTCATTTCCTTAAAAGCAATAATTTATCCAAGAAATATTTCCTTACACAATTTTAGATAAATATATTTTTTTTTTTTTGGTAAATATAAGATAACTTATTTAAATAGGGAGGAATATAGATTATGTTGAATACTTCCAAAAATATAATTTTGATATTTAAAAAAAAAACATAAAATCTATGAAAATGGCCCATGGTTTTAAATTGAAGGTCGGTTTATGGCATATTTCACCTAATACAACTAAGCTTGATAGGCAACCAAAATATCTTTTTATCCACTGGGATATGGCGACCAAACCCTCTGGCCTACTTCAAGAATACTTTACAAACTTTGTAATGACTAAGGACCGATAACAATGTACACAACGAGAGCTTCTTACTAAGACTTTCGACTCCAGTCCAAAAGCTCGTTCAGGCGGAGAAGCTAGACGCCTTCCCGGTGTATGAGGGGAGACTGCTCGGGATGGCTAATCTAAGATGCTGAACAACAACGTTTGATTTTGGAAAAACACCATCGTTATGGAAGTACTTGCTTTCGAGCTAACCTTCGCAATCCTGCAAAATTGTTTGTCAAAAAACGTCGGTCGCTGTCTCGAGTTTATTCTGTTGGATCTCAGTCCCAGTTACAGATGCTGCTGGTGAAAGCAATGCCAAAAAATGGAATGAAGTGCAGCGCCCCGGGAACGTTCTTGAGAATCGAGTCAACCTTGCTGGACAAGTATTCTTGCTTGTTGCTGAAGCTGTTTCAAGGAACTGATACCATTCTTCTCCGTTTCATCGTTGCATCTCAGGGTTGATTCCAGGCTGATCAACTTTTGAATCAAAGTCACTGTACCATCTACCCATGAATGATTGCACAAGTTTTCTTCAGATTCTTCTCCAGTAATACCATAAGTAGCTTCAAACTCCCTTGATTTAGCCGCAGCCTCGGTCAATACACAATTTGGGAGTCCTGAAACATCATTCATTAGTTTGTATCCCAGAACCATTTCCCAGTTTAAAAACGACTATAATCCACAAACAAGTTTAACCGGGCAAAACACATCCCGACCAAAAGGTTAGAGGTTCAAATCACCCCACCCACTCCACAAACCCCGTACCAACCTCAGTATTTACAAAACTCGGAGAATGCTTGGTTCACGGGTCAAGTTTGTGTGATTCAAAAAAAGAAACTGAGTTGGTTTGCACATGCCAAGCTACCTGTTTGATATAATCAATTTGCATAAACCTAGGTTTAAACTAACCTTTTACATTGTGTACTTAACAACCAAACATCTCCTACCACCTTGAAATCAAAAGGCATTCTAGTACCACAAACAAGTGAGGTAAACTAATTTCTAATGGAAATAAAAAGGCAATGAGCCTTACCAGCTAACCGTGCAACATTCACTCCATAACTTTTCGGACACGTGCCAGAAGTCAAACGATAGAGAAATGTAACTTCTTCTACGCCCCCAGTCCCCTCTCCAACTCGGCATGCCATATGGTACAATGAAACCTACAGAAAAAGCCTTTAATTAACTAACAGACCAATTATCCTCACAAAATCATGGTTAAATTACAAATTTGATCCAACTATTTGGAAAAAATTAGAATCCAGTCTCAAGTAGTCTCACGGACTAATTCTAACATTTAAAACAACAGGAACTAAATGTTAACTTTCTCAAAATCATAGGGATCAAATTAGTAATTTTAGTGGAAAACTCTTTACTTATGATGGAACTAACTTAAGCTTAGTAAAGTTCACGCCTACAATGCAATGTAATTAAGTATACAACGGTATGCAAACGTGTTTTAATGCTTGAAAATGTGAAAGAAGCCCGGCATGCTAAATCGACTTTGATCTGCAATACAAATTAAGCTACAGAATCGCAGAGGTAGAAGACATTACCCTAGGATCTTTACAATAAGCCAAGGCTAATCGGTGATAATGAGTTGAAAATACTCCCCTGCATTGCACCTTGCTAACAAAATGTTCAAGAACTGATTCACTGTTGAGGGCGGAAAGAACAGACAGAGGAATATTAAGTGAATGGAAAACCAAATATTATACTGAATCTGAAATTATTTAAATGACACTTACGCAATTGCCTGTCCATCTGAAGTTGCTGTCCCACGTCCAAGTTCGTCCAATATCACCAATGAATTACGGGTAGCTGATGACTGCACCGACCAATTCGACGTATGCTTTTAGTCAGACAATAATGAAAGCAGAAATACCTTGAAAAGAATGGATCATGCAAAGTTCCAGCCGTTTTGGCTACACGAGGTAAAAGACCTTAACAAGATGACTGTAAGAAAACTAAATTGATCTGTTATGTAACAATGTCTTACCAACATCAGCGCAGTTTCTGATAGTTCTGTCAAAAATGTACTTTGACCAGACATAATCTGATCCTTAGCACCCATCCGAACGAATATTCGATCAACAGGAGCTAACTCAAAACTTTCTGCAGGAACATCTGCACCTATCTGCAGAACCAATTTCTTAAAATTCAAGACAACGAGACTTTCAAGATTAAAATTTAAAAATAAGGAAATATATTACCTGAGCCAGAACGACGGACAAACAAACTTGCCGAAGAAGAGTCGATTTTCCACCCATGTTTGGGCCAGTCAGAAGAATGAAGCTGGCACTTGAGCCACCAATATTGATGTCATTGGGGACAAATGTACCCTCACCCAACGAATCACTTTTAAGAATAGGATGCCCCAAGTTTTTTGCAGAAAAACGTGGCACTTCCTTTTGACACTGTGACTTTGAGAAAAGTGGTTGACATGCGCCACCCTCATAATAATCACTTGCAATTGCTAGGCTGATCAGAACATCAAGTTCTGCAGAAGTTTGCCCAACATCAGCCATAAAACATTTTGGATTGATATGATTAAGAAATTCAGATCACTCCAGATGAACATTTCAAAACAAGTTCAACCTTGAAAACGTGCCTTGAAAACGTAACATTGCTTCTTATAAATGAATAAATTTAATAGTCCCTATATAATAGATAACATTTTATAAATGAATAAACTTGACAACCACCATAAGATAGATAAGGATAATATTTTTCGTGAGACCAGTGCCATCATCATATTCATAATAGTTCTCTTAGATATGCAATTATAACTAGTAACCACAAAAAATAATATTCCCAATCCATTAGTAAGAGAATATTAACTGCCTACCAGCAACTGCAGAGACTAATTGCCTCCACTGGAGATGATGTTCACAGAATTTCCCAATTAACCTCTGCAAAATGCTTTTCAGCGAGGACTCCTTCTCAGATTCAGCTAGAGAAAGCTCAGCTAACAACTTCTTAATATTAGGAGTCCAGTACCGGAAGAAGCCCTGGGTGCATCAAAAAAAGGTGAAAAACGCATGTAGATTTACAGAATTTATTTTTCAGGCAATAAAGGTCAAAATATGTTTTGCTTGTTATCAATTAGTAGAACTAAATCTGCTTTTTTAAAGAGAGAAAACGTCAAGCTTTTGAATCAGAACAAGTTTACCCCACAGTTGGCATATGAACATGATCACTTTTAAAAAAATGAAATAAAAGAAATAAATTCTATGAAAGAAAGTTTTCAGATTAAATTAGAATCAGTGCAAATCCAACTATAAGTTGGAAGTGGTCAGAGCTCCTTCGTGCTTCTCGCTCACCAACTCAAGAATAAAGAAGTGACCAATGGATTTATTCCTTACAAATCCAATTATTTATAATTGTGTTGCGGAAAGAAGAATACTAAACATGTCTAAACATATAGGTAAGATTTAAAAATATGTTTAAGCTAGGAAAAGAATGTTGGGTTTCATCAAAGGAGTACCTTACACTGTCCCAACATGGTTCAGACAACAGAATACATTACACTGTCCCAACTAGAATTTTAAAATACTACTAAGACTGTTGGAGAATACTTGTGCAACAGTTCTCATGCTATCTGACACAAGCGCACAAAAATAAACTAAATAAAGCTTCACTAACCTTTTTAGAAGATCGCAACTCATAATTCTGAGGAATGCTACCCTGCAAACTTTCAGGCACTTCCAACAAATGAGTCTCTTTTCCTACTGTCACATAAGTGATCTACAAAAAAGCATAATTTTTAGAAGTTTAGAACCAACGTGAACTTCCAAGTATTATGCATGCTACCAGAAGGATAAACGTGATTCAAGAAGGTTTCTCACTGATGTATCCCCAAGTAATTTCCTCTGTTCCTTTAAATGCTTTGTCAAGTCAGATTGTATCTCCTTGATTTTTTTACAAGCAGAGTCGTACTCCACATCTACACCTTCATGAGGAATTATACGTCCCGAACTATTGGCTTCACCCCAATCAAAAGCATCCTTGAAATGACTAAGAACTGACTGGAGATCAGGAAGACCTTCACCTGAAATAAATAAAGAATTAGTTTCCAATAAGTTTGATGGAGCAACCATAAAGTATACAATAGATCACAAAACATCATACCAGGTGTTAATAGGCAATCAAGTCGTCTTGATTCAACATTTTCCAAAATGACACGAAGCGATGAACATGCTTGGAGCATGAGCTCACAACCACGCAAAGCAGATATAAACTCTTGAAGTTGTCTTTTTGCTGCATCCTCATATAGAACCACATTTGTTGCATTCCTCCCATTTGCCTCACTGTTAAGAAGTCGATCATTGAATGCAAATTATTCCAACAAGCATTGCATCACTAACCTATTATACATAAAGTTCTTTGACCTCACCTACTAGCAAAAATGCGAGCAAGTAAACGCTCCATATCTGTGAGTTTGGATAATGCTTTCCGAAACTCAAGAGAATAAGATAAGTTATCCCCCTAGACAGAAAATATAAAAAATATTAGAAAAGGAAACTTCTTTCAAAGTTAAATATAGTAACAGACATGCTCCTACACTGCCTCAGAAAAATAAAAGTAAACCGTACAACAAATGCCTCATTAATTGCTGTAATTATTAAACCTACCCGTAGGCTCGCCACAGCACCTTGCCTAGCTTTAATTGATTCTACGTGATATAAAGGTCTTGCAAGCCATGTCTTAAGTAACCTTTTCCCAAATGCAGTTACACAGTGGTTCAGTTGTGAATAGAGCGTCCTGAAACAAAATTGAAATTTGAAACACTTCTCAGAATAAGCTTAAAGCAATCATAAATAATACTCGGAAATGTGGACAATGAAAGGCTACCCAGAAGAGCCCCCATTTCTACTGTTCTCAAAGATCTCCAGATTCTCCAAGGCAGCTGCATCAAGAACCATATAGGGTTTTGAAATAACATCATTGAAGCCAGAACAAGGAAGTAATTCAAACTTCGCAAATCTAAGCAATGCCTCATCCAGGAAAGCCTGCTTCAAATAGAAAAGGATTCCTCCAAGAGCTGAAAGTGCCCAAGACCCATTTTCACGTGCATTAATTAGTTCAGATAAAACATCTGGCAAGTAGCCCAACCCATCTTTTTCTCCAGGAACATCATCATTGAGTAAACTTTCTTCATTAGACGATCCAAGGAATGATCGATTAGCAATGCCCTTAAACAATCTCTTGACTTCGTGAACACTTTTTTCAGCATCCCAGAATTCCAATAATGGAACTAACTCATTCACTAAAGGATTTCTCGTATGAGTGAGTAGCACCCTCTCCGTTTCAGGACTTAGCAGTTTAGAAGGTTTGATAATTTCAACTGGCCTAAGCTCGGACAAAAGACAGCACAGAGCACTGCACTCCGCATCATCACCAAACTGTTGAAGATGAGCAGCAAATTAGTAAAAATATCATTTGATTGATGTACTGCACATTGCTTATTCATCACCCAATGAAAATGCAATTCATAACATGTGACAACATAAAGTGAGTTCATATATGGTAGATTATTTATTAGTACTCATATAAAATAGTATAAACCCATACCATGCACATTCAATCACTGATACAAAATAGACGACATGTTCAATTAATCAAGAACCACAATAGTCCATGAGTTCAAGACCTGGTTCCCTTCTATTCCTCAAGGAAAATGCCTAAAAATATGTTGGATAGGTAGGGAGATAAATTTTATCTTCCAGTGTTTAAGCAAGGGGAGAAAACTCACACAACAGTAAACTTGAGTTCTATTCAACATTTTACCTGCCCAAGGATAATCCTACTGGTGGCCACATCAACCACACAAACCCCTAAAATCCGTTCTGCTGGCTGGTTTTCCAAGCCATGGAATTTTTCAGTTACTGCCATGAGATATGAAGCATCAGGATTCAAAGATAGCATCTCACCCTCAGTTAGTGTTCCTTTTGTGACTACTGCACATATTTCACGTTTCACAACCTGTAGACAAGACAACAAATAACATTGTTACAGCCTTATGATCTCATCACAAAAAATTTGCTCCTGGCATCAAACTTCTAATGGGTGGGACAAGGCATAATTCTTAATCTTCGTGGATAAAAAGTAACTACTCAAATTGGGTAATGGAGGCAGCTTATGATATTATACATGCCTTATCCTTAGAACCTTTCTCCTTTCGTCTTTTCTCTAACTGTTCAGGAGTTTCTGTCTGCTCTATAACAAGAACTCGATAACCCTGCTCTGCCAAGGCAGCCATAGTTAAATGTCACCTTGGAAATGTAAAAGATCATAAAGGATTTATCAAACCAATATGCTGGATAAATAAATCCCAAATAAAAGGAAAAAGAATGACAGCTAACCTTCCTTGCCAACTTCTCCACATTCATTGAAAAGTTCTTCTCAGGGAAGCCACAGTGAGGTTGTTCTCCCTTTCAATTTTATAATTAGATAAAAAAATGTTAATCAATAACCAGAGAAACAAAAGCAAACACCATACTACGCAGCACATACAATGGCAAGGAAGTTGGTTAGTTTGGGAGAGAAATGCTGCAACAAAATGCAACCTATCATAATGCACGTACACTGATACATTCACGTTGACTGGTTTACTGAAACATAGCTTCCTCAGTGAACATTTCAGTGACTTACCTTCATATATTGCAAATCAAGCTCCTTAGCTCCTACGTGTGCATCCATTTCGAAAAGTTCATAAAATTTCCCCATCTGCTTCAGATAAAATGTAACAGTATTACTAGCTGAGTATTACTAGCCAATAGTTAGCTGAACCACTAATTAACCAGTGAACATAGAGGCAGACCTTGAAAAACAGAACTTTATCCATGTGCTTTGACTTAAACTCCCACCATTGTCTCTGTACACGGAAGATCAAGAAGGAAATTAACTCATACAACTTCATCCGTATCGAGAAAAAAAAAAATAGAAACCTTATGAAAAATGTTCAATAATTAAGTACCTGACCATCTGATAAATTCTTCAAGAAATGAGGAGGCAAATACAAAGTTCTTGGATCATAATCAGGATCTCCTGGATGTCTTTTGTTTGCATCCTTCCTGTCTCTGATTGAATACCCAGGTAATTCATGAAATAATGAGTATCACACACCAAAATGGTCTATCACTGCCGTGAATAAGGAATGCTTCAATCTTTACTTTCTTCATATTTTTTAATCACATAAAAGAGACTCAAACTAGAGTGGGGAAAATGATGTAGAATTAAAAAAAAACAAAACATATATAGACAGCTTACGCCTTTAGAAATCGGAACTTTTCAGCTTCTCGCGTGTTGAACCTTTCTAAAGCATCGTTCGCAATTTCATTCATTCCATTCAAGACATTCACCCCTGGGGAGATAAGAGGGAAAAAGAAAGTCTACATTAAGCAACAATAGAGACAACTTTAACTACACAAAAAACTCAGGGAAGATAGACGCTTTCAGGATTCAATATTCAGAAGAGAATCAAAGTTTAAGAAGGTTCATAATTTCAACAGACTAAAAACAGGCAACTACAATCTAAGTGTCTTCTTCTGAACCAATCCACATTCTCTTCTTGATACTACAGTCTTACAGTAAGAACAATAACAAGAATTTGTTAACTAACTGCTAACAAACGAAGCACAATCACAAAGTTCAATTCAGGAAACAAACTATGCAGATAAAAAGACATATTTATTAGTGTGAAGTGCTTCCTTACAATTATGGTTTACAGCATTGCATAATCCAGCAACGAGATATGACTTTAAGCATTAATGTTCATAGAACTGATGTTGATCGAAATGTTGGCCTACATATCTAGACTATAAAAATGACTGAATGCAAAAAAGAAAGCTGGTAGACCCATCACTCACTATCGGATTTGATCTTAGGCTCCACTGAAGATAGCCCAGAAGGCAAGTTTCCACCGCTACTCTTGCTTTTCTTTGGAGCTCCTACCACTTTCTCGCCATTGCTTATCTTACGCTTCTTGGATTCCAAATTCCCACCTTGCTTTCTTCTTGACTTGCCCACTCCATCGTCCTCATTCTCATCTTCTTCATCTTCCTCCACCAACCCCAAATCATCCTCATCACTCACCTCATTCTCCACATTTTTTCCCTTCCCCCAATCTTCATCTCTAGAATCATCGCTGGCGTCTCCATCGTTCAAATCCTCCTCGATATCTTCTACCACCGCCGCATTCATCGGCGATGAAGAACCCCGTCGCAATCGTTTTAACTTCTTCTCACTTTCCTCAACCCACTCGATCTTCTCATTCCCCAACACCAGTGACTCCTCCTCCGCATCGTCATACTGCACCAGATGTTTCCCATCCTTCTCATCGAACATTTTCACACGACCCTCGTACCAGCTCTTATCCAACGGCCAATAAACCTTAATTCTCTTCCCAACAACCCCATCCCCGTACGACTTCTCCTTCACATGAGCTATAGGAGAAGGACCGGGAGAAGAAGATGCAGCACCGCCGCCCCCGCCGCCGATGACCAACGGGGTCTTCTTGCGCTTAGACTGTACAGAAGAAGGAGAATTAGTGCTAGGGCTAGGGTTCGAAGTCGGACTCAAATTGAAATGTGAATCACGGTTAGTTTTATCGGTAGAGTTCTCTCCGGTGGATTTCTTGGTAAAGAAGGAAGTGATTTGACGTTGTTGGTTTACCAATGGCGATCGGCCATTGCTGGTTCGACGAGATGATGACATTTGCTTCTTTGATGAGTGTCGTGGCGACGAACGGTAGAGAGAGAGAGAGAGAAAACGGCGTACGAGATCGAAGAAGATGAAAGAACTTCGAGGTATAGAGTGAGAGAGAGAGTGAATGGCGGGAAAATGGGCGAGAAAATTGCCGGGAAAAATGTCCGAGAAACGAGGACGGCGGCGTTGTTTGGCGGGAAATGTCGGAACCCGATATTACATGTACGGAATTTCCTTCAATCCTGATTGTTTAATTAAATATATTTCTTTTTTTGCTGCAAAAAAACATTTTACTAATTAGCAAACAATTTAATTATTAATTTTTATTATATTAAGCAACTAATTACACAAATAATTCAGCTAATTTCGAAATAAAATAAAATGTATGCTTAACCTTTTTAAACTTTGGATTTATAATATGAATTAAATTTAGACTATAACCGACCGAAATTTTATTGCACGGGTTGAACATTCTTAGTTTTCATTTGATAACCCGCTCTATGTCATCCAACCTACTGGTTCCACGACAACCTCGCGTTGATTTAAAACTTAAAAATAGCAATAATTATTAACGGTTAAGAGCTCGAATATTTGGCCCAAATATATGTAATTATATGATTTTATGTGACGTCTGAATAAATTAGAGGTATATGAATAAATCGATACAACATTTATATGAGAGCAATTGCATGGACAGGATTGTTAAGAAAAACTTAAAATAATCAAAAATTACTATATATACCAACAAGATGCAAGTTCGTTTGTCGTGGCTAGTTCATACTAACTTCATAAGCAAGCATGTTTTGTTTAAGTGATTTTAAAACGCACCGCTAGCATATATTGTCCGATTTGGTCTGTTATGTATCGTCGTCAGTCTCACGATTTTAAAACGTGTCTACTAGAAAAAGGTTTTTACATCCTAAATGTTTCGTTCTTATCTCCAACTGATGTGGGGATCTCACAATTCACTCATCCTCGAGGGCCAGAGTCTTTGTTGACACACCGCTCGGTGTCTAGCTCTTACACCATTGTAAGAGCTCGAGTCCATCGCTAGCAAATATTGTCCACTTTGGTTCGTTACGTATTGTTGTCAGTCTCATGGATTTAAAATGCGTCAACTGTGGAGAAGTTTTCATACTCTAAATGCTTCGTTTTCCTCTTTAACCGAAGTAGGATCTCACAAAATATGTTGTCCTTGAACCGATAACCATCTTTCGGTTAACTTAGCCTCCTCCGTCCCTCGGGACCAATAAGGGGCAGTACAGGAATATTCACCTGTTGTCCATCGGCTACGCCTTTCGGCCTGATCTTAGGCCCTGACTCACCCTCCGTGGACGAACCTTGCGGAGAAACCCTTAGGTTTTCGGGGCATTGGATTCTCACCAAGGTTTGCGTTACTCAAACCGACATTCTCGCTTCCGCTTCGTCCACCACTGCTTGCGCGGGTGCTTCCCTCTGACGCGGAACGATTCAACCTTTTCAACGACCCCATGTCTCATTTTCACATCCGATCGGCGATTAGTGGCAGTCCCTTCTCTCTCTATCCAATGCACTAAAATTTTGGGAACTTTTTGATAGAGCTTTTCCAGCCCACAGAAAACCAGAGGGAGCTGCTCAACAAGAATCTTCCATGGCGGCTGCTCCACCGCCGAAATCTGCTCTATCTCTATCCATCGGAGACGAAAACCGATGGGATACGACGAACGAAGTTGAGGAGGACAAATGCGCGTTCCTAGTCGTAGCTCTCTGCCCTTGTCTCGTATGCTTCTGCCTACTCATAATAGTAGTTTTCATTGTTCTCATCGTGAAATTTCACTTCCTTTGCCATACTCCTCTTCATCATTTGATGTTCAAGAACAAATGTTGATCAATTTGCCTCGAGAGATTTGAATCTGGAATTTCGCTATCTTCGGGTATTGATTTGGTTGAATGAATTTAGGGTTTTCTGATCTCAGTAGTTGTGATTTAGATCTAGAGTTCGAGATATAATTGGTGATTAGTTATGTGATTTTGTTTCATAATTGGGATTTGATGCGTTTTTTAATGGCTGATGCATATTGGGAAACTCTACAGGATGATATTGTTACTCTTTAGCTTCTAAGCACCATCCAAAGTGCTTGAACATAGTGTTGTACCAATCAATATGCTAGACATGGAACTATGTTTGCATCACTAGCTTAAAAGCTTCCACCATTTTTGAGGACTTGAATGTTTGATTACTACTATACCATACTGGGAGAAAGATTGGCTGTGTCCAAACCTCTGCAATAATGTTTCAATGCGAGTTTTTGAGTTGAAGTTTTGTATAATGCTGTGAGAATTCACATTGGTCGGAGAGTAGAACAAAACATTTCTCATAAGGGTGTGAAAACCTCTCCCTAGCAAGAAAGCTCAAAGAGAATAATGTATGCTAGCGGTGAGTTTGAGCGGTTACAAATGTGGTTGAGGTAGCCATTGGAAGGGTTGAGCAAACACTTTTTGAAGGCTGAATGACAGCGTTACGCGTACGTGTACCCGATTTCAGTTGTTTTTAAGGGTTGTTTAAGTGCTGAATTGTGATTGGAAACATTGTGGATAAGGATTCTGATTGAGACTGGAAACTGTTGGATCTGAAAAGGGCTTAATCTTGGTAGTACTGGTTGCAATATTCTACGCTTGTAGGCTTGTTAAGGTGTAGGGACAAGGTCTGATGGGAAATGGCCCAGCAACCTGATGTTGAAAGTTAGTCAAATTGGTGCTGAGATTTGAACTTCCTGCAAACAAACAGTGATGAACAGATCAGTTGGGTCGAGCGTTGGTCGTTTTAACGCAGCTGGGTCTCTTTGTTCTTCTTTGATGGAAACAAACAGTTCCCTTCTTGAAATAATGATATACATCGAAGGATTGAACGACGTTGCAGCGAAAGAAATCAATGCTCGTTGACTTGATTGCAAGTAGCCGACTGCCAATCCTTTGACAACTTGGGGTAAGGGATGTTAGATGATGAAAGTCACACATCAACTAATTTAGGGAACGATCATGAGTTTATAATCAAGGAATACTCTCTCTATTGATATGAGACATTTTGGGGAAGCCCAAAGCAAAGCCACGAGAACTTATGCTCAAACTCTTCATTGGTACGAGACTTTTTGGAGAAATCCAAAGCAAAGCCAAGAGAGTTTATACTCAAAAGTTATACTCAAGGTAGATAATATCATATCATTGCGAAAGGTCGTGTTCATCGACAGCACCTGAGCGACAGCCTGACTTTCCAGGCAAGTAAATTAGCTTGCTTGTTTTAGTTCTACTTTATCCATTGCTGTCTGTTGGTAGCAAGAATCTAGTAAGTCCTTTTCATTATTCAACTTTCTTTTTTCTTTTTAGTTAAATTCTATTATTATTATTAGTTTTAATCTCATTTATAAGCTTGATTTTCAAAAATAAAAGATAAAATGATTATGAAATAAGGTATATTCTTTTAATTCAATCTTTCTTAGCCAAACAAAAATAATAAATCAAGCTTATAACCTTTATAAACTTAATTTTAATATATATATATATATATATATATATATTTGATTGCTTCAGAAGGACGGCTATGATAATTAAAACATTAATTAATATTTGCACTTAAACTAAGGACAGCTAACCATATTATGTAACAAAATTAATAATAACAATAATAAAAGTAACCACTTATTAATTATTCCATAAAGAAATGCGAAGAATAATTGTTGTAAGAAATTTAAAAATAATTTAATTATGACAAATTGAAGTATATGCTAAGACATGACGAGTTTGGATTAATTAGATAATGGGGACAGCCTTTGACCTTATTTTAATATCATTTATACGCTACCAAAACTCTCATGCATGCAATTTTTAAATTAATTATCTGTATTTTATCATGGAATATGATCATCTCTAATATCGATATCTTATGTGATATCTAAGTCAATTATATTCTAAGAGGTAAACTATACTCTATTTTGTATTAATTAATTACTAGGGACATAAAAATTTTAATGAAATAATCTCAATAATTTGTCAAAACCATAATATTAATAATTAATCAAAGCATAAAATATTAATATAAATACAACTTATATTATATTACACGTCATTGCCAATTGCCAACCCATTCGAAATTCTGGACGTGGCCGCCACTCAACGTTTACCTTCTTCGTTCTCCTTATTTACATTCTCAGATTCTTCACTTCATTCTGCAACTTCCGAGCTATGGCTATGGCGTCCCAAGAATGGCCGCGAAACGTCAATCTCATCTTCAAGAAATTCTTGCATCTTCTCACTGTCACTCTCCTCAGCCTCTCGCTTCCACTTTCATTTCTTCTCTTTTGCAGGCTCGCTCGTTCTCAGTATCTACAGGCTTTTCTTTCTCCGTCAACGCCTCTTACTTCTTCTTTCGTTGCATATGCTGACCGAGTTCTACTTTTGGTTCTTATTTCTCTCATCGCCATAGCTGCTTTTCTCGATAACTTGCTTGGTAAATCGATTCTTCCGGCGAGACCGTCTGGCCTGAGCGCGGCTTGGATCGGTCTATGTGCGTTACAGGTCGGTATGGCGTTGGGAATGGACGAGGGATTGGCGATTGCTATCGACGCCTCGAGCATAGGATTTCGGAGAAATTTGTGGTGCCGGTTGATGTTTTTCTTAGGGTTGCATACGGCGATGATTCATTGGTCGAAGGCGGCGGTGAAGCCGGTGGTGGACGATACCGTTTTCGGAACGCCTGTGGAGGAGAGTTGGAGTGAAAGAATCGCCATGGCGGTGAGCTTTGGGGGATTATGGTGGTGGAGGTTGAGAGATGAAGCTGAATCTCCGGCGATTGCTGCGGAAAGCAAGATGGAGCTTCTTATCGACCTAACTATGGTGGATTTCGCCGGTTGGGCTCTCTATTACCTCATTATCGCAATCGGATTCGTTAAAACTTCGAGAATCTTTGTTTGGTTTCTGAAATTTATCCTTCGCGAGAGGAAGGAGGAAAGTTCTTCCCAATTCTCCCAATCCAAACGGATTGAAGTCGTCTGAGATTAAGCCTCTTCTGTAACTATTGATTTCTCCTATTTGAGTTATTTCATTTTTATGGGTAAATCTCTCTCCATTTGAATTCTAGGAAGATAAATGTTACTGCAATTTTCAACTATTCCATTGATCATTGCTCTGACTTATTCCCTTTCGCATGTAATCTCTGTGCAGCCATTGAAGATGGTTGTGGAGGTTTCCAGCGCCGAGAGATTGTAATATTATTATATCTCTACAATTTGTAATCATTCTGATAAAGAAAAGAGCCAACAATAAGTCATCTCTGTTCCTTGTTTGTTCTTATGGCTTCAATTTCAACATTTTTTTGGTTGTCTGGTTAGAAAATGACAAGAAGAAAGCCTGTAGAGTTGAGATCATTGACTCACCAACTTGTTTGGTTATTTATGGACTCTGGTTCTTGATCTTTTCTTTAAGACTTGTTTGGGACTATTGATTATAGTAGAATAATCCATAGGGATAGAAACAGATTTAGAGTAGATTTTTGGTTGTTTTGTTTAGAGAAATCTCTGCTGTCACTGAGCATAGAACACTCAATCAGCTTGATCTAAAACTGAATGTTTATTGTTTTGTTTAGAGAAACCTCTGCAGTGACATCGAGCATAGGTTTATTTATCAGCTTCCTTTTGCTCTTAAATGGCCGATGGGGTTTTTTTTTCCTCTAACCATTTGATTTCAATGTCTTGCAGGCAGGAGGTTTCTACCCCCTCTAATGGCAGCCAGGAGAAGCAGGGGACTGAACTCAGATGCAAAGAAGACGATTCTCTTTAGAATGGAAGTGTTTGGAGATTTCAACCTCTATGAACAGAACATTTCCAAGATTGGAGATCAAGCAAACTGTCAACAATCCTCCTTAGATTGTTTAATTCTCGATCAATTGCTGTTCGGTAATGACTTATCATAATATTTCTTACAAGGGTGGAAATCTCCCCTAACAGAACATTTTAAAAATTTTAAAGGGAAGTCGAAAGAGAAAGAGGACAATATTGACTACCGGTGGGCTTGGACTGTTACAAATGGTATCAGAACCAGTTACCGGACAGTGTGCAAGCGAGGATGCTTTGCTCCCAGGGGTGGATTGTGTTTTTTGTAAGGTGTGGAAACTTATACCTAACAGGCGGTTTTAAAAACATTGAGGGAAGTCGAGAAAGTACAAAAAAGAAAATATCTACTAACAGTGGGCATAGGGTGTAACAGATATGGCCGTAGAATCTATTAATTTCGACTCCAGTTTACAAGTTTTGAATACATGTTTAGAGCTTTGCAGCTGCTAAATAGCTACGACACCAAAGTCAAGAGAATGAAGGTGACAAATCTTGACCAAAGAAGCAGGGTTTTAGATGAAAGTCTCACATAGGCTAATTTAGGGAATGTTCATTGTTTTATAATCAAAGAATACTCTCTCCGTTAGTATGAAGCTTCTCGGGAAGCTCAAAGCAAAGTCACGAGAGCTTATGTTCAAAGCGGATAATATCATACTATTGTGGAGAGTTGACTTCATCTAACACAGTGAAACCGCCACTACTTCATAAGACAACAATGAAAGATCCAAGTCTCATGTGGTGCAGGGATTGAAAACGTCCTTGCATGAGAAGGCAACGATCGAGTTTCGAGGAGTATGAAGATTGAGGTGTGGAGGAGGGCGTTTTTTTTGGAAAGAGAAGGAGTTAGAACGATTTTTAATTATGTATTTGACATGTCTCTAAAATTTAAAACTTAGTTGAAAGGACATAAATACATTACATACAATCTCAAATATTTATATAATAATTTATAAAAATTAATCTCGTGTCCAATTTGAAAGTTAACAGGGTTATTAAATATTTTACCGGAATGTTTAACCGACTAAACATGTAATTTACCATCTCGAGTAAAAAAACAAATTTTATAATTTAACCCCTCGATAAAAACAAAATTTATAGTTTAACCCCTAAAGAAAACTAATTTAATACGTTTACCCCAAACAAACGGTGCGTTGACGTGTTCAAGTGGACCCCACTCTCCCCGATAGGCAAAGCCCAAATAAAGACTCGAGCCAAGGCAGCAACCCGAAGACCGTAACACAGTTTCCATTATCCGGCGTCATCCAATCGCTTCGATCTCCTCTGGTAAACGAAACAAACCCTAGCTTCTCTTCTCGATTCACTCTTCTCTTTGATGTTTCGATCGTTTCTTCACCTGTTTTTCTTATCCAATCTTTGCTTTACGATTCCATGGTTTAATTTCATCTGATTATGCGTATGTTGAATCAATGCGTTGCTTTTTGTTTGTTGACATGGTGATTTCTATTCTTTCTGGTTTGGATTTTTTGGATCTGGAATTGATATGGTATCGGCGCGAGGACTGGTTTTATACTATTTGTTTCTTTTCCGGCAAAACCTAATTTGATATTCGTATTTAGATTTGAGAAATTGCGAAGGCTTATTGGGTTGTTTGAATGGAATTCTTGGGTGTTGCCTTCGTAATAGAGCCCCTTATTTTTTCTGGATGATTTGGAGTTTGGAATGGAGAATCGTTATTCACTAGTAACTAATTTATGCATTTTCTGTGTGCTGAAGCCTGCTCTAGGGTTCATCGTTATGTATGTGTTTCTTTAGCATATAGAAATGCATGTGTTGTTGGAATAGATGACATACAATAGAGAAAGGGGAGGATGAGGAATTCAATCCATAACTCTAAGAGGCTAGTAGTTTACCAGGACATACTTAATCATATCAATAAAGATAGATGCAGAATTCTGTTGAATAAGATGGCCGGGCCATCATCCGTTGTTGCTCTTTTTTCGTTTCCCATAGGATCGAAATCAAATGAGTTCCCATGAGGGATTACATCGTTCGATGGTGGACGAAGCTTTGTTTCATCCTCCTTTCAAAGATAAGGGAGTGTCTTGCAGATGACAGCCTTTTTTTTTTTGGATATTTTGTAGCCCCATTTGACTTGAGAGAAATAGAATGATTTTCGGGGGGTGAATATTTGTCGGGCGGAGGAGGAGGGTCTTTAGCGAGGTCCATGGCCCCCTTTGGGTTTTTTATCACTAGAAAATTTTATAAATTCTTATTTTGAATCATTGAAGCCCTTTTTTAGAGACTTTTGCCATGAACTCCCTTTGTCTTGTGCTAATTTGTTTTGGGTATGCTCACATGTATTTTCTTTCATTTTTCTCCATAAATGAATCCTTTCTTCCTTCCCTTCCTTTCTGAAGTAAGGAGAGTTGTTCTTGCTTCTTGAAGGATGAAAGTCTTCATTGAACTTGCCCTTGTCCTTTGCAAATAGTTCTGAACTATGTTGTTGTGCTTCCATGGGCTAATATTGTGTATGAAATTAGAAAAGATTATATGGTTAGGTCTACTTGTTCTTATAATTGTTTGTGTTCGATCTCTCGGGCAGATTTTCGTACCGTTTTTGAACAAGAAAAACAAATGGCTGCTGGTAAGGTGGCTCATGTCACACTTAAAGGACCGAGTGTCGTCAAGGAGATATTGACAGCAATGGGTGTTGCTCTGTTTGCTGGTAGCTTTTGGAAAATGCATCAATGGAATGAGCAGAGGAAAGTGAGAGCTTTCTACGATCTACTGGAGAAGGGTGAGATCGGTGTCGTTGTCGATGAAGAATAGATAGATCGTTCAATCTATCATGATCTTGTGGAACACATTGGTCAACATGTTTAGTATTTGCTCTTGGATTAGAGATATAACATGCTTATGTTTTGCAACAATTTCTGCAAATAAGACATGAGGGAGGGAGACTGATTTTTCTGGACTTCTCGTGATCTATTATGCGACTGTGCATCACATTCAACTTTTTCCTCACCAGAGCTGACAAGCCTCAGTCCCATCCCCTATTGCTTGGTTTCCTCAATAAACAGGACAACTTGTGAGTTTTATGAACAACATATAACACTTTTTTATGATTTTTCCTTTGGATTATTTGACTTGGTAAAATGAACTCAAGTTTTTTTTTTTTTTTTTTTTTTTTTTTTTTTTTTTTTTTTTTTTTTTTTTTTTTT
>NW_019268540.1:2840615-2844870 GCF_002738365.1 Cucurbita moschata
TTTTTTTTTTTTTTTTTTTGTTCATAAGCACAAGGACTTGTGCGCCAATTGTTTAGGAAAAAGGATATTGAGTGGTTATTGTTAATTACTAAAAAAATTTGACCTTAGTTTCAAGAAATAATCTTCCACCAAGACATTCACCCCCAAAGTAGAAGCCCTTTTGAAAGAAGCTATTCAGGAACATGGAACGTTCCAAGTATAAGAGAAAACAAGTAAAGTGAGGAACATGGAACGTTCCAAGTATAAGAGAAAACAAGTAAAGTGAGGAACATGGAACGTTCCAAGTATAAGAGAAAACAAGTAAAGTGAAAACACTGAAAGTGAAAGTCAAGAGAAAACAATGAAAGAAGCTATTCAGGAACAGAAAACAATGAAAGAAGCTATTCAGGAACAGATGAAACGTTTTCTACTTCAAGACCAAGTATAAGAGAATACAATGAAAGAAGCTATTGAGGAACAGATGGAACGTTTTTTACTTCAAGACTAAGTATAAAACAATGAAAGAAGCTATTGAGGAACAAATGGAATATTTTCTACTTCAAAAATAAGGAACATATGGAACGTTCTCTACTTCAAGACCAAGTATAAGAGAAAACAAGTATAAATAAATTTTATAACTTGAAAATGTTATAATTTAAAGGTGAAATAATTCCATTATTCATTTATTAGGTAGAATATATAATTTTTAGAAAATACTAAATATAAATATATATAAATATATTAAAGATTGTCGTGAATGATTAGGTTAAAATATGAAAAGAAAAGAGAACTTCATACAAAACATAGAAGGAAGGTATTGAAAAATTGTATAAACGAGAGCCATTTACCAGAAATCAGAGCTCAGAGAAATTATTTCAAATAACATTTGGAAAATAGCAACTAATTTTATCTTTTATAAGGAAGGAAACAAAGAAGCAGATAACTGCTTCACAAGATTCAGGTTGCCATTGCTCAAATTGTTTACATATATAAACTTAAGCCTCCATAAATCAAATAGCAACCAGAACATGATTTCCCAACTAAGCGTCTTTGCAATATGGAAAAATGATGTAAATTTCTTACCAAACGCCACTCTTTACTTCAATCTTCAATGATAACACTTCAGAAGCATGGATCTGCATCTTCCAATGCACGTTGTTGTACTTCGAGGGTCCGCCTCCATGCTTCTTATTTTACAAATTTGTTCTCCACTTCGTTCTTGGCCGCAACAGCTCCGCAAAAAATCTACCAAACAAGAGCAGAATGTTCCAAGAGTTATTGAATTAAGTACATCAAATGGACAGAGAGAATCTTGAGCGATGTGTCGCATATCATCTGTATAAAGAAGCTTTCCATTTGCAATAAAATGGGGTAGAGGACACTTAATTGAAATAACTAACTTTGCAAGTAATAGTTTACACTAAGTCTAGCAAACATAATGATAGCAAACCACTTCGTCACCCAACCTCCAACTCCTGCCTTGACAAGCTAGAGTGATGTTAAATCAAAAGCATTAGAAACCATTAATTAGTTTGATCGAGTTAATAGTTTCATTGAGGTTGATGGTTAACCGCTCGCCTCATACTCAATTCGAATTCACAGAAGCATAAGAGGAATGAGTTAAGGGAGATAAGAGTTAAGAGGAATTCCTTTTTCTATGTTTCCTTTCTGTTTTATAGCTTTAAAATGGTTTATTTATGTATTTCAGCAACTAAAAGTGAGGAAATTACCACAACAATGATCTTCGAATAGAGTAAAATCCATCATTATCAGAACTTGAGCGCTCGGCACCACCACCCCCAGAACCAGTAACAACTTTCCCTTCAGAATCTGCTGCTCCACTACCTTCCTCTTTGCTTTTACCCACATCTTGATTTAAATCAGAAGGGTTAGACATACAGTATTTCTCCAGCCATCTATCAGTTTCCCAGAGGACATGCATGATACTCTCTCGGGAAGAATAGCCGTGGCTCTCAAAGGGAAGAACCACAAGGCGACATAATGCTCCATGGCCTTTCAAGGCATTGAAAAATCGATCGGACTGCGAAGCATGCAAACACGAGATGAGTTTCTAAGCAAGTTAAGAATGAAACTGTAGGAAAAAAAACTGTATTATTTCATTGTTTATTGGTTCAAGAACTTGCAAGCAAACAGAACCAAACGGTTAAAAATTCCAGACCAAACCTGCATAGGTAAAGTTCCCGGGTTGTTGTCTTCTTCACCATGAATGAGTAAAATTGGCTTCTTGATTTTATTTGCTGATATAAATGGACTCATCTCTACATATGTGTTGGTTGCCTCCCAAAGAGTTCTATCCTCATTCTATAACAATAAAGTATAGCTCGTTAGATTAGCAGAACAAAGGATAGGTAGAGTAGAAATGTGTGGAAATGTTGGAACACTTTTAGGCATAGGAATTTAAGCCATTTCACTTTTGTATGGGCAATGTATAGAGGAAAGTTGACTCTTTAAATATGCAACTACCTGAAAGCCAAAAGGGGTAAGTGTTCTGTTATAGGCACCGGAGCGAGCAATTCCACAGCAAAAAAGATGGGGAGCATGAGCCAGAAGGTTTGCAGTCATAAACGCACCGTATGAATGTCCCCCAACGGCAATCTTATTAGGATGAGCAACCTAGTCATGGTGGAATATCAACATGGTTAACTATTTTATAATCCAAAAAAATATTGGTAAAGAAAACAGAACACTCACCCCCCGTCTAATGACCTCCTCAACAGCAGCCTCTGCACTACCAACCAATTGCTCTACATATCTAGCAAAACATGAATGCTTTAGATTTTTAACAAAATTGAATTATTTAATGAAATATTTAAGCACAAAAATGCGGTACCAATTACCTATCATTTGCCTCCTCGTTACCTTCACCAATGATAGGTATTGTTGGTCCAGCCAAAATAGCAAACCTGAAAGACTTGACGAACTTGAACAAAATAGACTGTGATTGAAAAATAATGTGAAGGCAATAATCTTGAAGAGGCACTTCTACCTGCGAGCCAACCAAAGAAGAGCAGATGTTGAACCTATACTAGCAAACTCATTAGGGGAACCACGGACTTGTCCAGCAGCATCTTTGCTTTTGAACTCACCAGGGTAAGACCAGATCAAGCAGGGAAGAGGACCATCTTTTGCTGGATCATATTTTGGTGGCAGATAGAGTGTGGCTGTCAATTGAACTCCATCTTTTCTCTCGTATCTGATCATCTCTTTCTGCAGTGATGCCAGCTGGGGATATGGATGAGGAAAATTTGTAATTTGACTTGCTTTCTTATCAGGCCAACTCAGTATGTAGTACTGGGTGTTTTCAGTTTTGGATTCCTTGGAAGTCAAAAATTTCAGTTGATCAATATTTAAATCTCCTTCTTTCTCATCAGACATTAACGCCACAACACTCTCATAATACTTTTCTTTGTCGCTCTTCCATATTCTTTCTTTCCTGCCTGTGTTTCTGAAGGAATATTTTCAGAACCATTGTTGCATTAATAGCACCAACAAGAGGAACAAAACAAGATATGATTAAATTAAGACACTTACATGTCAAATAAATCAATAAAAGGGATGTTCCCTTCCGGGGTAGCACCACTACCATTCAGTAGAACATATGTGCTTTCATCATTTTCCTTCTTAAACTTCGCAATTACATAAGTCCCAAGAGGTGTTCTCCGCAGCATCGGTGAGCCAGGGTCTGAATACACATCTTCTGATGACCTATCAAATAGAATGCGAGGATTGTCCTCTTTAGATCCAGGAGAGATTACCCAAGTTCGTATTTTGCGCGTCTTGTACCAAGATTCATAAACAAGAGCCAGCGAGTCATCGCACCAAGATATTCCTCTGCAGCAATAAACAAGGAAAACGTATTCAAACAAAGTTTCGAGGTTAACAAATTGATTTAGAAAATTTGTAAAAAGAAAATCCCAAAATAGATATAGGAGGCAACCTCTGAATAAAGTAAATAGATTTATGGAACATCAGAAGTTCCACAAATTTAGAAGAAAGATTAGTAGTTATGGAATGAAGAGCGTTGGAAGTAATGGCAAAATTATGTGATGAGAGATTTAATATAGACAAGCATAGGCAAGACCATGTAATTCCCGAAGTAGGTCACTTTCCACCTTCAATATACTATCAGTTTTTTCAGACATCTTCAGGTTACTCTACATTCAGGGAACATTTTTAACCAAATACGTTATAGAGATACAAAAAAAAAAAAAAAAAAAAAAAAAAAAAAAAAAAAAAAAAAAAAAAAAAAAAAAAA
>NW_019268540.1:2845253-2861662 GCF_002738365.1 Cucurbita moschata
AAAAAAAAAAAAAAAAAAAAAAAAAAAAAAAAAGGTTCTGTTAAAGTTGAACAATGTCAAAGTAAAAGGTCAGTTTCAACTTTCTTAGCGGCTATCTAAAATAATGACCAGGATAAAAAACGGAGGAAGAAAGGAAAACATACCCATAGCGAAGATCAAGTTTGTGTAATATCTCTGGCCGTTCACCTTCTAGAGGCTCAGCAGATTGCGTATAAACAATATCACGAGGAGAAACCTCTATTCTCGCATCTCCACCATCTTGAGTTTCCGCCCTAAAAAATTGAGACAAAGTAAACAGATAAACTCAAACGAGCAATACAGGTGCAAATGCTGACAGTAATTAGTAAGCATGAACCGATTATTTTCCTTACAAGGTGACATATAACATAAATATTTAAAAATTTAAATACAAACAAGAAAGGGATGTCCATAAATATGCAAAGAGAAGTAACGATTGATTTAGGGACTCGGATGCACACCAGTAAAGTGTTGATGGCTTATCTGCTCTCCAATTGATGGAACGCATCCCCTTTCTTGCGCTGTTGAATGCAATGGGGATGTCCTCAGCAAGAGGCAAATCACAGAGCTCTCTAACAAATTTTCCATCAGTTGTCCACACAGCTACCTTTTTAGGAAATCTTCCACATGGAACAATAAAAGAATACGGCCTGTGAATAGTACTGATCAAAATATATTTGTGATCAGGGGAAGGGTCCAGTGATGTATATACAGCTGGTGTGCCAAACTCCTTAACTGTGCCATCCAATGAACCCAAAACAAGTTGGGTAGTGGCATAGTAGTCAAACAAATCTTCATCATATTTGTCCTTTAGCAAGTCCTGAAAGGTTCTGGCTTGAATAATGTTCATCTGCTCATTAGATTGAACTTTTGGACCATGAGGAACCAAGGGTTTCTTTGGTGGATCTCCACGAGAGGAAGGAATGGTAGAAACTAACAAAGTAGAATCATTTACCCAAACGAAATTCTCAAAAACTGCATTTACACATATGTCTGTATTCTGAAACAATGGTCTAGCTTTCCCAGTTTCAACATCAGCAACCCAAACTCTGAGCTTACCGCTACTGCCATTTTCCTCATCAACTCGCACACTGAAAGATAAATGACGGCCATCAGGTGACCAGGAAATGAAATTAATCTTAGCACCATATGGTAAGCCATGCACCAGCTTCTCTGGACCCAAGGAATCATCAGGCATCAACTGATGAATCCCTATGCCTGTGTAAAATGACATTCGACTTCTGCAATTGCACTGTCCATCAATACGAATACCAGCCAGCTTTTCTTCTGGTTTTGCAAGCTCTGATATTGGAGGTAAAGACCTTCGCTTGAGGAACAATATTTTATCCCTAAGTGGCGAGAATGACAATATGGGAAGCGGTGGAGCATCAACAATGTCCCTGATTTCAGTGGGAGGAAGACGATACCCAACCCCCAGAACTGAATTCTCGGAATAAACATACCATGAGTCAGAAACACCATTACAACCATCAAATAAAACTTCGAGCAATGTGGTGAAGGTTTGGATTTCAGTAAGCAAGCCACGAACAAACTTAGATAAAAAGCTAAAAAATCCCTAAAGAAAGAAGAGCACCACCAAACATACTGAGTATCAACTAAGCACTTTTTCATACAAATAGCACATGTAATCGAATTAAATATTTCATTACGACAAAAACTGAGAAAGAATAAATTGCCTCCACAAGAAAAAACACAAAAGAAAAGTTCAACGCATCAGGTAGGTACGATTACGAATTACGAGCAATAAAATTCAATATGATTATAAAGAATACGCCCGACCAAGTCCAGGTGACGCTAAAGTCCATAACCTAAGAACAATAAAATCAATCCCGTCAATACCTTGACCAATTCAATCAAGCAGTATCAAAGCGCTAAATTAACTAAACAATCGGCACTAGACAGCCACAATAGAATAAACAACTCAATGAGAAATTCTTTCCAGTACCATCATCTTCATTAGAGACTGAAGCCGAAGAGGAAGAAACAGAACCATTGGAGCCTCCGCTACCGCCACCGCCACCGCCGCCGCCACTGTCCTCGGAGACGATCGCGTTGAGAGGAACAAGGTTGCGGAGCCTAGACGAGGCCATGAGGGAGGGAGATGAGAGTGTTGCAGAGTGCAATCTGCGGCGGGTTGTGAGAGAAAGAGAAGAAGGGAGAGAAATGGAGGAGAAAGGAGGGAGAGAGGAAGGGAGGAGAGAGAGGGGGCGAGACAGTTTGTGAAAGCGCATCATCATCTTCATCGATTCCCGGCAGATTGGCGGACCAGTTGCAATTGGGCGAAAGTATCTCCACCGTCTGCATTCAATTAAATTTAAATTCCCTCACATATTATGAATTCTTATTTTTAATTTTATTTTGTCTGTGTGTATATATATATATATATATATATGTGTGGTAAAGGAGTAACTACGTTGTAACGCCCGAAATCTACTGCTACCAGATATTGTCTTCTTTGGTCTTTTTCTTTCGGACTTCCCCTCAAAGCTTTAAAAAGGTTTCCACACCCTTATAAATGGTAGTTTGTTCTCCTCCCCAGTCAATGTGGGACATCACAATCCACCTCCCCTTCGGGGCTCAGCGTCCTCGCTGACAACCACCATTTATAAGGGTGTGGAAACCTTCTGCTAGTAGATGCGTTTTAAAGCCTTGAGGGGAAGCTCGAAAGGGAAATACCAAAGAGGACAATATCTGCAAGCGGTGGATCTTGGTCGTTACAACGTGGACTCTCACAATCCATCTCCTTTGGGACCAGCATATTCGCTAGCACCGCTCTATGTTTGGATTTGATACGATTTGTAACAATTCAAGCCCACAAAAAACGTCTTCATTAGCACACTGCTCGATGTCTGGCTTTTAATCAATTAGTAACAGCCCAAGATCACCGTTAGGTGCTTAATAACAACTCAAGCTCACTGATAGATGTTTTGACTTTGATACCATTTGTAACAGTACAAGCTTAACGCTAGGTGCCTAACTTTGATACCATATGTAACCGCTCAAGCTCACCACTAGCAAATATTGTCATATTTGGGATTTCCCTTTGAGTTTCTCCTTTTAAAACACGTATATATAGTAAGGAAGTTTTCATATCCTTGTAATGAATGTTTTCTTATTATTTCTAACCAACATGGGATCTCATATATTTTAATTGTTATTTTGTCATTTAATTATTCTATTAATGCGACGAGTCTAAACATAAACTCGATCAAATGATGTCTACAATTTTAGAGTCAGTCTTACTAGCTTGTAATTAAAAATATTACTTGAAACTAATTTTTTTAAAAAATTATAATTTTATTATCAGTGTTCCAAAACATAATTGATTTTACTCATATTAGACGAACACCGCTCTCAACAATGGTATAATATTATCTATTTTAAGCATAAGTTTTCATAAGTTTGTTTTGGGTTTACCCGAGTATTATTTGATTATAAGCTCATGATTATTTGTAATGGACGTGAGACTCGTCCAACGACTCAAATTAAGGAAGTGTTAAACAAAGGTTAAAAACATTCTAATTATGTTTAAAACAATATCGGACGTCCCAAAAAAAAAAAAAAACCCCCCAAAATACGACAAAAGCCCAGCCACGTGGCCGTTCCTCAATGGCCATCAGCAGATAAGAAATATGTGCTCCCAAACCCACAGCATCCAATTATATATCCCCAATGATTTTTTTTTTAATCAATTATCCAAATCCACCGCTCCACCTTCAGCTCACTCCTCCGAGAAAAAATGGCAGCGATTTCCGGCACGGCGACGGCAGTCTTATAAGCGGTGGCTGACACGCAGAAACCCGAATCGCCGGTCCTCCGATCCACCCGGCTCAGCTACCAGTGTAAGCGATGGACTGCCGGTCGGATCAGTGTAGTTGGACCGGTGGCGGCCGCCCCGGACCGGATATCGGAGAAGGTGGTGGAGAGCATAAAGAACGCGGAGGAGACGTGCTCGGATGATCCAGAAAGTGGGGAGTGTGCGGCGGCGTGGGATGAGGTGGAGGAGCTCAGCGCCGCCGCTAGCCACGCACGTGACCGGCTGAAGGATGCGGACCCGCTCGAGGAGTTTTGTAAGGATAATCCCGAGACGGAGGAGTGTCGCACGTATGAGGACTAAGTAATTTATTTCAATAATTTATTTAGACTTTTTTTTTTCGATGCAGTAGAAAGATTTTGTGTTCTTTTAATTTTTAGCGAGAGAGGCTTTGGTTTTTCGTTTGTTTCATGAAATAAAAACGACGTTTCGAACTTTTAACCTAATGTTTAATATCTTTAAAATATTTTAGTTAATGAAGGATGTTAAACATTAGCTATCGAAATAATTAAACGACTATTATGATGTTATATAGTGCGATAGTTGACAATATTTTAAATTTTAGTTTCTACCCATTAAAAATGTTTAAATTTAATTTTAAAATATGGTTTAATTTGATAAGTATGTGGATGTTAAAATTGACGGATTAATTCTTATAAATTTAGAAAGTTATAACCTAAGTTTGTCATTTCATTTTTTTATGAAACAAATTAATATCGATTTCGTAATTTATCAATTTTAACATTTATTCTAGAAAAAAGGGTTAAACAAATAATGACGATGACGTAAATAGATAAAAACTTTAAGCATTATAAAATTAAAATATAGTATTTATTTATTTTTAATTTAACGATATTAGATGTTGAAAAATTTTAATCTCTCGTGCTCAATTCTATATTTATAAAGACAAAAGCATATGATGAAATGAAAGTGTTTTAAAAATTATAAATATTTAAATTAATTTTAGTTTCAAATGGTATTTTTGATAATAATCAAAAGTATTAATACAAATTCTATAAACATCAAGGTGGCTGTAGTTTAGTGGTGAGAATTCCACGTTGTGGCCGTGGAGACCTGGGCTCGAATCCCAGCAGCCACATTTGGAAGTATTTTTTAGAAGTTCCAAATTATCACGCAAAAAATGTAGAGGCATAAAAAATTCTCCCGTAAGTTTATATTGCACGTATTTTTTTAATGGAATTTATTATTGTTTGTGTCGATATTTAAATTGACTTTAACTTTTAAAATCTGTGGGAATAAATTCCTATGAAATTAGTAGTAAAATCTATCAATAGATAACTCACTGTCAACAAAGTGGCTGTAGTTTAGTGGTGAGAATTCCACGTTGTGGCCGTGGAGACCTGGGCTCGAATCCCAGCAGCCACACTCAGTTTTATATTTTTAATATTTTATGTTTTTTTCTCTTCGATTTATATATTTATTTATTTATATTTTTATCCGACACTTATTTTCCCGCCTAAAAGAACACTTCCTTTCATCATTTGCCGCCAAATCTTTAGACCTCCCAGTCGCATCCTTAGAATCACCATTTCCGTCTCCCCGCTTCTCCGAAATGTCAGCCATGAAAGATACCGGAGCTCTGGACTTCACCGCCGACAGAGGTAAGCAACAATATCTATAGTCTCTCTACCATTTTTTTTCTCCAGAAAGTTGCAGTTGAAAACTTGTTGCAATTTCTTTGCAGTGCTCGCTAAGGAGTTCATCGCGAACTTCGCCGACGCCAATGGCGACGCGAAGTATTTAAACATTCTGGTAAATCTTCCACATTTTCATTCCCGTTTCTCCACTGTAATTGTAAATTTGTTTGGTGATTTAGTTTTAAACCCTAAATTGTGCTTACCTCCTGTGATCGATTTGTTTGGTGATTTTGTTTCTTTAGACGTTTTGTTTTTTAGGTTTTGATTTGATTTTTTTTTTTTTAGCAAGAGGTTGCAAATCGCAGAGTTCGTGCAATTCAAATCGATCTCGAGGATGTCTTTAATGTACGCTTTTGTTTCTCTCTCTCTCTTTTTTTTTCCGATCATGTCCAATTGATTAGTTAAATAGCACAGTTTTCTATGCAATTGTATTTCAGTATAAGGACTTGGACGAGGATTTCCTCAGACGTATTACAGAGAACACTCGACGATATATTGGAATTTTTGCCGATGCGATTGATGAGCTCATGCCGGAGCCAACAGAGGCGTTTATAGATGATGATCATGACATATTAATGACTCAAAGGTCCGATGATGGACCGGATACTGCCGATAACCCTGACCCACGCCAAAAAATGCCTCCAGAAATTAAACGTTATTTGTGAGTTCATTGCGCTCCTATTCCTTCAGTTCAGAGTTGAGAGTATACTGAAAATTAGTGTAGCATGACTAATCACTTTTCATTCAATACCAAAATGCTTTTACATAGATTCTGTTTTTTTTTTCACCGTCAACTGTGCATAATTATATTCTGTACTGTGTTTTCTGGGCTCACAAGGAAGGTTAATTGAAAACTTGTCCAATTGGTTCTAGACTTGGGATTACTATACGAGTGATCTTTGATTTCTTATGCTTTGTGTGTCTCAGGAGGGCTACCGAATTGTCATTGTTACTTCTTGGCTTGCATGATTTGTCTTCAATGACAAACATGTTCACAAACGAAGAATTTCATTAATTCAGTTCCAATTGGTTGATATCTGCACCAATGCTATTATTTAATGTGTGGGGTTTTCATTCCCGAACATCTTTTCTAAATGAATTACCTATAATTTACTATATACTTTTAAGGGATTACGTCATTTCAAAACTATCTTATGCTCAATCATTTTTTATTCAGTGAAGTTTACATTAGAGCATCTTCAAAGGGTCGTCCATTTACCATAAGAGAGGTCAAAGCTTCATATATTGGTCAACTTGTGAGGATATCTGGTATTGTGACGCGCTGTTCAGATGTAAAGCCATTGATGCAGGTGGCTGTTTATACATGCGAAGACTGTGGTTTCGAGATATATCAGGTAATCTAAATTGTAAAGCTGTGATTACCATCCCTTTTCAAGAAGAACGAAATTGATGATGAAAAGAATATTTTATCGGTGGTAAATCATGATTGCATTAACATCACTAATGTCATTGATTTTTAAAATTGTGTGGCCCTTCTCTTGGTATGATTTTTAGGAAAGCTTAGATTTTACTGTGGTTACTTAACTTTTAGCTTCTTTTTCCTCCGCTTGGATGTTCATTTCTTCAGTCTCACTGTATTGTTCATTCATGTAGCCACTTTTCTGCTTCACAGGAGGTAACAGCTCGAGTCTTCATGCCTTTATTTGAGTGTCCATCTCAGCGTTGTAGAACAAACCAAACGAAAGGCAACCTAATTCTTCAACTTAGAGCATCCAAATTTCTGAAGTTTCAGGAGGTCATCAATTAACTTCTTTAAAGACATTGGTGGAAAAATATTTCTATTACAATTTCATATCTTGGTTGATATTCGTCATAAGGCATGCTGGTGCATTTGGTTTGCAGGCCAAAATTCAAGAGTTAGCTGAGCATGTTCCAAAAGGTCATATTCCCCGGACAATGACTGCTCATCTCAGGGGTGAACTAACGAGGAAGGTTAGTTCTGCAAGTAAATTCCCACTGGTATTTCTGATGGTGACTAGGATTTTGTTTAGTGTGGCTTATTGATCTATCTAGCCTCAGCAACTATTGCTTGTGAGTTGTGACCTTGAAATGCTTATTGTATTTGTTCATCATGCCAATATGATCTTTTTTTTTCGTAGCTATGTCTTTTTGAAACTTCAAGGAACAACGTCAATGAGTTTCAGTAATAATTAGAGCAAATGTTTGGAACTCAAATTTTTAAGTTTTCATTCAGCTTCTTTGAGTGATGGGTTTTAGTTTCTGTTCTTATCTAGAAAACATTAGAATTTAATGTGACACATATTGGCATGTGTACATTCAGCCCTTTTGCTCCATGAGTAATTTTGTATTAGAATAATTAGTTCACACCTGTCCTTTTTCTGAGCATTGTCAGGTAGCTCCAGGTGATGTTGTCGAACTATCAGGGATTTTTCTTCCTATTCCCTATACGGGTTTCAGGGCAATGCGTGCTGGTTTGGTTGCTGATACATTCTTAGAGGCCATGTCTATCACCCATTTCAAGAAAAAATATGAGGAGTATGCCATTCTTCAACTATCATCTTCTACTTCAACAATTTTCATCTATAATCTGCTTTTAGTGGCATCTTGTCTGCATTATTCCCAGCTTTCTTTCTTGATCTCTTATAACTGATCTATTGCGTTAACTTGGTTCAGTATAGAGCCTTTACCTTTTTAGTTGTTTTGTACTGCAGATATGAACTTAGAGGAGATGAGGAGGAACTAATTGCACGTTTGGCCGAGGATGGTGATATTTACAATAAACTTTCAAGGTCGTTGGCACCTGAAATTTTTGGGCATGAAGATATTAAAAAAGCTTTACTGCTTCTCCTTGTGGGTGCTCCTCATAGAAAGTTGAAAGATGGGATGAAGGTAAAAACATAAAATCATCTTGAGTAATATTTGATGCATGGGTTTTTTTTTTTTGTTAATTTTTAGTCTGCAATCAATCAATAAGGCAATGTTCTGGTTCATTATTAATTTGCATGAAAGTTTGTTTTTTCCCCTCCTTTTTCCTATCACTGGTGCATTCTATAATGATATTTAAGATAGTTTTTCTCTTTGAAATTTTCAAGGTGGAATTATAAATTCTCAATTCCAAACTCGTTGCAGATTAGAGGAGACTTGCATATATGTTTGATGGGTGATCCTGGAGTTGCGAAGAGTCAACTTCTTAAACACATCATCAATGTTGCTCCCAGGGGTGTCTACACGACTGGCAAAGGTAGCAGTGGGGTTGGTCTAACGGCTGCTGTTCAGAAGGATCCTGTCACAAATGAGATGGTCCTTGAAGGAGGGGCATTGGTGAGACACATACTTCATGCCTCCAAACAAAATTTGCACTTTGCTCTCCCTAGATTCATCATAGCTTCTGATGTATCAAAGTTCCACTGAGTGCGAAATTGAACTACTTCAGGTATTAGCTGATATGGGAATATGTGCAATTGATGAATTTGACAAGATGGAAGAATCTGATCGTACAGCAATACATGAAGTCATGGAGCAACAGACTGTGAGCATTGCCAAGGCTGGGATCACCACTTCTCTTAATGCCAGGACTGCTGTCCTTGCTGCAGCCAATCCAGCATGGTACTTACCTCAATGATCTTTTTGAGCCATTTTCTGATTCTCTCTTTCAAGTGGGTTTCCGTTTCTATACTTTGAGCAACTTTTCTCAGTTTTATGGGATCATGAAGTATGCTTATTGCATCTCCATAGGGGAAGATACGACCTACGTAGAACTCCAGCTGAAAACATTAACCTTCCTCCAGCTCTATTATCAAGATTTGATCTTCTTTGGTTGATCCTAGATCGAGCTGATATGGATAACGATCTTGAAATGGCTAGACATGTTGTTTATGTCCATCAGAATAGAGAATCTCCTGCCCTTGGCTTCACCCCACTTGAATCATCTGTTCTTCGGTAATGTTACAATTGCTTTCTTGCGTGCATATTAGACTAGGAAGTATAATGATTTCAGATTAAAAGGAGGCTTTGCTTTAGTTGATTTTCAAAATCTAAACATTCAGAATCCTCATACATGCTCTTCTTTATGCTTGGGGCTTAGTTAAAATATAATTATCAGTGTTTCATTCTTTTCTTTCTTATCAACCTCTGTTTAATGAACCAATAAGTTGTATATTTCTGTTTTAAAAAAGGAAAAAAATAATCTATACATTTCTGTTCTGATGACCAGATAAGTTCTGCTTACTATGTCAGACTTCCATGTTTCCTCAAAATTTCTGCCAATGAAAGTGAATCTTCCCAACAGAGAGCTATAGATCCTACAGATGTTCTTTTCAGTCATCAATTCTCAGATTATATTATACCTGTGTACTAAATGCATGCAATGGGGCCTGAAAATCTTCATTCTTTTCCTTTTTTACAAATCCATCATCAATTTCGGTTGCCTGAAAATTCTTCAATTCACTTTTTAAATTTGTACTTTGTCGTTTTGGTGGCTGTGTCAGAGCTTATATTTCAGCTGCGAGGAGATTGTCTCCTTACGTTCCCAAGGATCTAGAGGAGTATATTGCCAGTGCCTATTCCAGTATTCGACAGGAAGAAGCTAAATCTAACACTCCACATTCATATACCACAGTCCGAACTCTACTAAGCATTCTCCGGATATCAGCTGTAAGTCCTATCTTGCATTTATTCATAAGAGTAACCTATAAACTCTTCTGTATGTTATTATGCCCCCCATAGAACTAAATACCAAATAGAGACAAAGATACTGTTCCTTCCCCGCATTTGATATTTCAACTAGGTTGAAATATTTTTGCCCAAGCTGAACTCATGGTCCGACTTGGGTTGGTAGCAAAAGAAGTGCTGACCACTTAGCTCACGGTAAGTATACATAATGTATGTAGTTCTGATGAACTAATGAAACTTTGAATTGAACTCTTCCTTCACAGGCTCTAGCAAGGCTTAGATTCTCTGAGACTGTGGTTCAGAGCGATGTCGATGAGGCTCTACGGTTAATGCAAATGTCAAAATTTTCTCTATACTCGGATGACCGTCAAAAATCCGGTCTAGATGCTATCTCAGATATCTATTCAATCCTGCGTGATGAAGCTGCCAGAACGAATAAAATGGATGTGAGCTATGCACACGCCCTTAACTGGATATCTAGGAAGGTTAGTTATTCTTATTCTTATTCTTATAGTCGCTTACACTTGGAATTCCTACATCCTGCTCCACGCAGTTGAACACATTTGATAGACTGAACATATAAGAGGAGATACATCTAAAATCATAATGTTTTTACCGGTTCTTTATCTTCCCTGGATGGGAGAAACAGCTCTGAAATTCCCAAGGCCTTCTATCTTCTTCTTGCAAATTATTTAAAGTATGATTACTGTTAGAACAAGGAAATATATTGCTAGTCTAGATAGATTCTTGTTACTAAACACTGTACTTGAAGTTTCATCATGGTGATATTTAGCTTAGTAGCAACAACTATGCTTCAAATCGATGTCACAAATTTGCTAAAATCCATAATTTGTAGATGTTGATCCAAAAAGATCCATTCACGGTATCTTTTCTTTCATCAAAACTGCATCTAACTATTGGAAATTGAAATGTTCGGTTTTCTCTCAGGGATACAGTGAAGCTCAGCTAAAAGAATGTTTGGAGGAGTACGCAGCCTTGAATGTGTGGCAAATTCATCCACACACCTTCGACATTCGGTTTATAGATGCCTGATGTGTTGTTATTTGCATTATTATTGAGTTCGTGACTTAAAGGTAGTTTAAATTGTCTTATGATCATTTAGAATACGAAGTAAAAGCTCAAAAATTTTGGAGGGTTTAATGTTGTATCTATAGGGGTAGCTGTGGACATTACCACCATATCTGTATAAGTGTATTCTAATTTTTAAGTTTTAAGGGGATTATTTGTCTGGATCCATTCGTTTCATGTGTTCTAAATGTGCTTATATTTGGTTTTTTGGTTTTTTTTCTTCTAACATAATAGCATTATTTGGTTGATGTGTATAGAAAGAGTTGTACACTTAGAAGCGGTTTAGGACAATAGAGTGCTTGAGGATTGTTGAGAGCGAGTCTACGTTGATTAATTAAGGGGATAATCATGAGTTTACAAGTAAGGAACATTATCTCTATTGGTACGAGGTCTTTTCGGGAAACTAAAGTTAAAGTGTAGCAACCCAAGTTTACCGACAGATATTGTCCTCTTTGAGATTTTCTTGAGAGAGGTTTTTACACTATTAAAAAAACGTTTAGTTCTTTTTTCCAAGTGATCTAGGATTTCACACAAAGTCATGAGAATTTATGCGCAAATTGGACGATATCATACGGATGTGTATAAATGTGAGGGGTGATTTGATCTATTATATTTTAATTCAACCACGTGTAACAAATAAATTATATCAAATTAAAAAAATAAAGCATTTTAATTTCTATGATTTAAAAAAAGTTTAATTTAATATCTAGTTTCAAAATTAGAATTTATTTCCTTAGTTTGATAATATATAGCCCTAATAGTATTTTTCCAAAAATAAATCTTGAGGCTTTATACATTAATCTTTTTCTTAATTTTTTTAATTACAAAATTATAAAAGGGTTATTTTTTAAATTAAAAAATTAATTGTGAAATATGAAATAGTTTAGTTAGTTATCAAAGGAATATTTATCTAATTGCCCTCGCAAAAATGGGATATTCGTTCTAAAAGCCCAAAATTGTGAAGCGTTTCGGTTGTGTGTGGGAAGTGAAAATGAAGCCAGTGGTTCTTCTTCTTCATCCTCCAGCCACCATCTCTTCAGCCGCTCTTCGTTTCTCCTCCAAATCCCACCTTCGAAAGCGTCCCTTAAACATCTCCTGCTTCGCTGTTCAATCTGAATCGGTAAGGTTTCAATCTTCCCCTTGCCGTTTTTGAATTCAATCGACTTTTTCTTATCTTCATTGTATTTGAATCAATCCATAGACAAAGGTTGAAGTATCTTCAAAGCCCGAATACAAGCCTGGAATGCTCGACGATTTCTTCCTCAACCTCTTCCGAAGCAAAATGGTTCAGGTTGTTTAATTCAACACTTCACTTTCGTTGTTATCACCAATCGTGTTTCTGAGGAAGCAAGTAGTTGAAGTTAATTCTTTAATGTGTGTTTTGACTGCAGGAAGTCGGCTGGGATTCTGAGAAACCTGGATATGATGGACTAATCGAAGTCGCTAACAGGCTCACGATGAAGGGCAAATCCAATTCCGATACCATAGAAGCGTCGGTATTTCTTTTTTAAGAACAATTTGTAGATACAGAACAGAACATCTAAGTTTTTTGTACTCTTTGAACATTTGATCGTAACTGAAATTGCCATCGCGTGTTAAGGTTCGTAGATTTCATTATGGAAATTTGGTTGTTGCTGCAGGTTCGAATTTTAATAGCTTTGTTTCCTCCTCTTCTATTGGAACTTTATCGGATGTTGGTATCACCTATAGCTGGTGGGAAAGTGGCTGCGATTATGGTCGGTGAGTTGAGTCCTTCAATCTTTATCTGTATCTAGAATTTGGATATTGTTCCTTTTTATTTGGGAATCAATTACTTTTCATTTGTTTGACTTTGATCTATCCGGTGTAAGATTCTGAAGATTAGTTGAACTGCCCTGCATTTTTTTCCTTTTTCTTTTCCTCTGTGTTCAAAGCAAGGGTGACTGCGTTTACTTGTCAATGGCTAATGGGAACTTGTACTGTAAATTCAATTGAATTACCTGATGGATCGTCTTGCCAAAGTGGGGTATGAACTATTGATTACCATGTTCATGAATTTCCGTGGGAGTTGCTGATATTTTGGATTTTTTGAACATCAATTCAATATTCAAAGCTTACTGATGCAGGTTTTCGTCGAAAAATGCAAGTACTTAGAAGAAAGTAAATGCATAGGAATTTGTCTCAACACTTGCAAGTTTCCTACTCAGGTTTGTTCTTGCCAACGTATATATATCAAGCTCTTTCTTTACATTATTGGTTATTTGGGAATGTCTTGTTCGTTCGAGTCTCTTGATTCTGCACACACTATTCATTTGAGGACTCGACTCGAGCAAATCTTGACAATCTTAATTGTGATGTAGAGCTTCTTCAAGAACCAGATGGGAATTCCTCTATTAATGGAGCCAAACTTCAATGACTATAGTTGTCAGGTAATTCTATCACTTAACATTTCTGTTCCACTGTTGGGCAACTTTGTGGGTAGAATGGATAAGTCCTATTACATGATATTGTTTGTATCGATCTCCTGGAATGTTTGGATCCAAAGTATTGTGACTTGATTGAAATGGAGTTACTGAATTTAGTGTGAATTCTCCTTTTAGCCTTGACGAACACTGCTATTGACATCTAGACTCTAGTTATATGAAGATATCATTAGCCAGATTCCCAATTGAATCAAATAAATCCATAGTTTGAAAATGGTTTTGGGACCCGTGTATGGGACGTGTCGTGTGTTGAAGATTGTTAAGAGGGAGTCCCACATTGACTAATTTAAAGAATGATTATGAATTTATAAGTAAGGAATACATCTACATTCGCATGAGACCTTTTGAAGAAGCCCAAAGCAAAGCCATGACAGCTTATGCTCAAAGTAGGACAATATCGTCCCATTGTTATGCTCAAAGTGGATTGTTAGGGGGAGGCTGTTTGAGGGCTACATAGACCTCAGGGAGGATTGTTCGGAGGGAGTCCCACATTGACTAATTTAGAAAATGATCATAGGTTCATAAGTAAGGAATACATCTCCCCCAAATAAAATCTTAGACTTTAGCTCTGAAGATGTCATTAGCCACTTATTGAATTGAACCAAATAAATCCATAGTTTGGAAATGCTTTTGGCTTTTGGGACTAGTGTATGGAATTTGTTGTGGCTGCCCCCTTCTGTAATTTTGATCAAAGGGCGGTGGTTTAACTTAGCAGAATTGGGAGTGAAATATGCATCCCAGCTGCAACCACAATAGTTTGATATTATCCATTTTAAGCATAAGTTTTCGTGGCTTTGCTTTTGGTTTCGGTTTCTCTAAAAGGCTTCGTACCAATGGAAAAGTATTCCTTACTTATAAACCCACGATCACCCCTTAATTAGTCGATGTGAGACTCCCCTCTCCCAACAATCCTCGACACAACCCACCTTGTATCAATCTAATCAACGTTCACTTTCCTTTTTTTTGTTTCTTGTGGGGCAACCGAATGTCAAAGTTCAAATTTGGTGTTCTCCCTCCTCTGCCTGAAGAAGACAGCATACTCAAAGAGCCTTGCTTGGAGATATGTCCTAATGCCACAAGAAGAAGAGAAGTTTTGAATAAGATGAGTGCAACGCAGTGCCCTAAAGCATAGACCGAACAGCCTATGACAAGCTTGGGATGGTGCTGAATGAGCTGGGATTGCTTGCTAACCTATTGCCTTCGACATCTCTGAATTTTCTTGTACTAAAAAAAAAAAATTATGAGTTTATTTATTTGAGGGGTTAAAATAATCTCCAAACTTTTGAAAAGTTTGTTTAAAAAAATAGTTAATAATAGGTTCTTAAAGTCTTAATTTTACGTCTAATAGTCTTATTCAATTTTTTTTAAAAGCTTCACGTGTCTTTAGACACAAAATTAAACGTTTAGAACCGTTATACATAATTCAATTTTATAGCTAATAGATTAGTTAAGTTTAAAAAAATTTGAATATGCCAAAAACTTATTATAAGCAAATAAACATGTATATAAAGTCAAAGATTTATTAGACATAAAATTGAAAGTTAAAGAAATTTGATAGACATTTTTAAAAATTCAAAGATTAAATAAACAAAAATTTAAATATTTAAACTATATAAACTAATTTTAATATTTAAAAGACACAATTTTCAAAATAAAACCGACCATAGATTAGATTAAATTTGAATTTCTAAAAGTATAAAAACTAAAATAGAACATTCAAAATTTTAAGTAATAGAAACTATATATATATATATATGTGCAATGAAGAATTGAGGGTAATATTAAAATGAGAATTTTTAATGAAAGTTTAAAACACAAGGGCCAATAAAAAAAAAAGCAAATCAACGAATTTTAAATGAAGAGAAAAGAAGAAAGAATCCTCCAATAAACGACCTGTCTGATTCTTGGAACCTGCCAAAAGAGGCACATTTACAGAAAGCTGAAATCTTCCAGTGGCACATTACGTAAAATCTCAAATGTCCAGGGGTATTTACGTCATTGTATATATAACCCACACGTGTAACGAATAAGGAACGTTCCGTTGACGCTAACCTGCGCTGAAAAGGCGCAGATTAACTAAAATGCGCATATACTTGCAGCGCGGGTAGTGAAGTAGAGAAGAAAGAAAGGGGCGAAGAGAAAGAGAAAGATGGGTCTGTCCGAGTTGGCTCAGTGAGTCGCGTGACCGCATTTGACAAAGAGGGGGAACCCAAAAAAAATCACAGCGTGGGATTTTGAGGGAAGGGGTGGAGTGGAATTAGCCAAAAAATGGTGAACAAGCGGGAGATTATTAGTCCTCCTCTCCTCCTTTACCATCACCACCACCTCTCCCCCTTCTTTCTTTCTTCTTTTTTCTCTCTCATTCCCATTATTTTCCCCAATTTTGCTTCTTCGCTTCTAACCCTAATTCCCTTTTCTAGCATCGACTCCCTCTTTCGTCCTCCCTTCTCACTCCCCTTCTTCAATCGCTTCTTCCCTCCTTTTCTTTTCCCTAACTTTTGTTCTTTCTCGAGTTTTTCCATCTGGGTGTCTCTCGTTTCGTTTGTGGGTTTGTGGGTTGGGCGACTTGAGCGTGGTGTTGCTGTCTCTTCTCCAGGTAATGGGGTAATTTCCTTTTGGTGTGTATTGGGTTTTTTATTTTTTGGATTTTGGCTTCTGGGTTTGTTGATTTTTTGCCTTTTTTTTTTTTTTTTG
>NW_019268540.1:2862217-2873725 GCF_002738365.1 Cucurbita moschata
TTTTTTTTTTTTTTTTGAGGTTTTGGCTTGGTGGGTTGTCTTTGGTTTTGGTTCTTTGTGAGGAACGATGCATGTTTGGTGGGTTTTTTTTATAAGGGATTTGTGTTTTTGGCTTATGATTTGGAGGGGTTGTGAATGGATTGTTTCTCTTTCTCACATTAATCTGAGGGTTCTTTTGGTTTGTCATTGTTGAGGCTGCAATTGATCGCGGATTGAGTTTTGTTCCTCATGCTTTGATTCCTTGAATCATTGCTCTCGTTCTGTCTCTCCCTGTTCTTGTTCTTATTCTTAAGTTTTAGTTTGGATGTTTGTTAATGTGATGTCTTTCTCTGTGTTCTAGTGTTGTATATGTATATGTATATGTATATGTATATGTATATGTATAGGTATATGTTTTGTTTCTCTGAATCGTGTTTTGTGAATGGCTGTGGATTTATCCTGTTTAAGACATTCTTCTGAAGGTACTGTTTTTTGGTTCTTTTCAGGAGTGTTGAAATAACCTGCTATTGTTCTTGTGATTTGGTTTTTAAGGCCTATTGTTGTGTAGTCTTATACCAATTGAGGGAAAAAAATCGGTTATGGAAGAGTTCGGGACTTCGGGGATTTATGGAAACTCTACCATGAGGAGGAAAAGGAGTCGAACTTCTCGTAGACCTCGACTCGAGTCACAGCAATTTACCGAAGGTCTTGATCCTTCACCTTCATCGTCAACACCGCCTTCTGATGATGCAGTCAAGTTATCTAGTGATGAGAATGGTGGAGGTGATGGTGCTTCTAGGAGAAAAGAATTAAGTCTCAATCAATGTGTATCTAGAGGCTCATCTGCTAGCGGGGCCGAAAACGAACATTTTCTTAAAAGAAGCAAAAAGGATGGAAGTTATAATTCATATTACCGTAGCGAACCTGGACGGAATGCTAGTGATAATAAACGCAGCAGTGAAGGTGTCCTTGCCCCTGCTAATTGGAGAAGCACGAGCAAGGGATCAGATGGTATTGAATCGGAGTCGAGCAGCATTGATCCATATGGTGGAAGGTATGGTGGTGAAAGTTCAAGTTCTGGACAGAAAGGACTTTACGTCGAAGGAGTAGGAAACGATAATAAGGTCAAGAAGGTTAAGCTTAAGGTTGGCGGGGTGACTCGCACTATTCAAGCCACTTCCCCTCCCAACGGCTCGTCTAAAGGAAGTTCTTCAAAGAGCTCTCAACCTTCAGATATTCATAGGCAGCAACACAAGAACAATGTTCTGGTACGAGACACTGTTTCGCTAGTCGATGCACCGATATTATCCTTGCTCTTTGCACTTTGTCTGCGTCGATTTTGTTCTCTTTTCATGTTCGTAGGAGGTTTATGTGATTAAGTTTAAGTAATCGAGTTATAAAGTAGTATTGATCGTGGGGTTGATGACTAAATTCTTGGTAACGCTTGGAAACGTTTTTTTATCCGGACGTTTATGTTAGTGCTATTGTGTAGGTTATAACCAAATAAGTTCTCTGTTCGAACTGGAACACTTGAAACTGATATAGTATTCTCTCTAATGTGTTAGGAAACCTTTAATGGAAATCATTCCCCTTCGGAAAGAAGAGGCGGATTGCACGGAGTTCCATGGAGGGACTTCTCTAGAGGTGGTTTTGGTCTTGAAAAGGAGGAGTCTTTGACAGGGAAGACGTCGGGGAGGAATTCTTCTGGGAAGCATGGAGCAGAGTCGCTTCGGAAGAGTAAAAGAGCCTCGAAGAAGCGTGTTCTTGATGGAGATTTCGATGATGATGATGATGATGAGATACGGTATTTGGAGAAGCTCAAGACTTCGAGAGCTTCCGTGGGATACCATGATGATGGTGAAGGACCGAGCAAGAAGCAGCGGAAACTCTCTAGCATTTCTAGCATGGAGAATTATGGTGCATTGAAGCATGACAAAGATGGGAAGAAGGCTAGAACAGAAATGGGGTCTGATGACAAAGATTACGAGGAAGAAGAAGAATCAGCATCTGATGGCGTCGTTGAAGCGAACCATAAGAAGCAGAGGAAGGAATCCATCGACACGTTGATGGATGGTAAGCGAGAAATGACTCTCACCACTCGTCAAAGAGCTCTTCAATCTAGCAAAGATGCATCATCGACTCGAGGTGCTACTTTGATCGAGTTCCCAAATGGATTACCGCCCGCTCCACCCAGAAGTAAGCGACTTCTATATGGACCTTTCCACATTAATATCAGCTTTTCATTTACTTCAGTTGTAACCTAATTATTTTCGTTTTGTTTGTTCATAGAGCAAAAAGAGAAGCTTACCGACGTGGAACAGCAACTTAAGAAGGTGGAAGCTGCGCAAAGACGGAGAATGCAAGTCGAGAAGGCTGCTAGGGAATCCGAGGTTTGTTCTCTTCACCATAACGTTTGCATTATGAATCATTCATATCCATTCGACATTGTTCCTGATGGATCTAAGCCTGTTAGGCGGAGGCAATTAGAAAGATACTCGGTCAAGATTCAAGCCGAAAGAAGCGGGAAGATAAAAAGAAGAAACGCCAGGAAGAATTAGCTCAGGTACTGTGTAGGGTCGATCCGATCTAATAAGTTCTTAATTGTGCTGGTGTTTTATATAGTACAAGAACATCAGCTTGATTCTATTCCCTCAATTTCCACAGGAGAAGGCTGCAAATGCTCAGAAGCTATTATCAAACACCATCAGATGGGTCATGGGTCCTTCTGGTACGGTGGTGACGTTTCCGAACGATATGGGTCTTCCGAGCATATTTGATTCTCGACCGTGCAGGTATCACTCATCTTCTTCACGCCCTACTTATCCCCAAAGCATGCTTTTCGTTTGACTGAAAATCCCTATACAATGTTCGTTTTCAGCTATCCTCCTCGGCGGGAAAACTGTGCAGGGCCATCGTGTTCGAATCCATACAAGTATCGGGATTCAAAGTCGAAGCTACCTCTATGCAGTCTTGTGTGTTACAAAGCAGTTCAAGAGCAGTTGACAGAAAGTAGGTGCTAGATTGTTATAGCATCAATCTGTAGGTTTTAGGTCTGTTTGCATTTTGTTCATTGATTGATTCTCTGCACATTTAAACGAAGTTAGATAGATATATATAATTGCAGAGACGTTGATGGAAGAAATGTTTTTGAATGTGTTCTTAAGTGCCCCATACCCATTTTTAAGTACATACAAAGTTTGGCTCTCAATTAAAACAAATAATAGAATTAATGACGTTGTTTAATTGATGATTAATTAGCTTCATGCTTTAAGCTTAGATTTTACTTTCCTAATTTAGTATAGACATAATAAATAGTGTTTCGTAATGGAATATTCGTCACAGCGGACTTACGATTGTGCGACACTCACTTTCCAACGACAAGTGAGCTAAGCCAGAGACGTATAAGTAAGAGAGTAACAACAATGGCTTGCAATATATAACCTTGGGTAGGAAGAAGTTGACAAGAGTTAGTGGCATTACTCTTACTGAAATTTTGAACGAAAAACGTTTTTACTTTTTCAAGATCAATACTAAGACGATGTAATAGGAAAACTTAGATCATCAAACTCCCATTTTCTTGGAGTCTGAAGATTCGATCTTCATCAGTCATAAGGCATCTCATCTCACTAAACCATCTTAGCTCAAATAACCTCAATAATCTGAAAGTGAGATAATATAGTTTTCATGTAATGGGCATCGATCACAACAAACTCCAATAATGAATATACGAAAATTTTGTTATATCAAATTGATATCCATTCGCCAATCTGATGTACTAACGCCTACCACCAAAGAGAAGTGAAAAGAATCTCCATGATGAAGTCTGATGGCCACTCAAAAATCCAATCACCTGCCGTATAACATTTCAAAGTTTATAAAACAAGTGACACTACCAAATCACGTCCCCAAATAAAGCATATTACACAAAGATGAAGGAATTTGAAAAGCTCCTCTCCTAGCCCAGCCACCAAAGGCTAACACTGCAGTAACGTGGCCGAACGAATACTTGAATGAAAATTCCGAGTCATGTCTCATCAGGAAAATTATCCCTACGAACTGATATGGAGGTTAGGAGAAGAGGAAAACACTCACTTGAAAGGTAGGAGCCCAATATGCCAAAGGCACTCCGATGTGCAAGGCAGCCTTTCATATTTTCATTCTCAGGGCAATGTTGTTTATTTTAATTGTAGATTTGGGTCGAAAATGCTCATCGGTGTCCACCTCTTCAATCTCCTGAGAAATAAAAATGCTTGACGAACATCAATATAATGTGATGATGGTCAACAGATGATCTTGCAGAAATGGCTAGCTAATCAAGGACAACCAACTAAAATGAAACAGGAAACCACTTAATTTGGAATCGCGTGATGGATAATTCATAGGTCTGTTAGAAGATCTCATGTAAAGAACGTTCTAGCAGAAGGGTTCAGTTAGGTCTGAAATTTGAAATTGAAATTTCTCTGTCAATAAACTCAATAAGAAGTGGAAACGTCAGAAGTACTCACAACAAACAACAGAAAGCAAAGTTATCACCTGTACAACGTGTTCTCCCTGGATTACTCGCCCAAAGACGATCAGCTTCTCACTAAGATCTGGAATTGGTGCAGTTGTAATGAAAATCTCAAATCCTTTGTTCTTAGATTTCCCCCTTGGAGTCCCAACTAAAAAGGCATCATGTTTCAAACTGATTGACCATAAAAAATGCTAACTATCAGATAATTTGAAATTGAAAAACTGTACAATAGCAACCATCAACAATGAATTAAAAGACAACAACCTTGCATCAGGTTGACTGTGATGTTTTCCTCCCAGAATCCAATCTTCTGCAACCCCAAGATCTTGGTTGTTGCCCGCTTGAATTGAATAATGTTTCACCACATGTTGAAACAGCATTTCATTGAAATGATGCTTTTGACTGAAAAACCAATATTTCAAAGGCGAATGTTTAATGCCAAGGGACATGGTAATATAATTAGAAAAAAGAAAAAGAAAAGATGGGAGATTATCAAAATTATAGTTTTGAGTGAACATTATGTCATGCAAGAGTAAAATGAAAAATACAACCCCTTTTGGAACTTCGAGTCTGGAAGGGGGTGTTAAATTGGCAACATTCAATTTGACATGTCATCCTCCAATTACTATTAAGAAAATGAAATGCAGACCCTCCACAGTATAGACAATGGAATATTACGTATTTATAATGCTCACCATAAATCAATAAATTCATCAACAACTTCAGGGGCACTTTCTTTGTAAAGCTCCACAACAATTGAGCCCTTTGAAGTACTGAAAGCCTATTAACAGCGAGAAAACATGAGAATTATTATCATTCACGAGTTCATACAGCAATAGAAGGGATTTTTTTTTTCTTTTTTTAGATAAAAACTAAACATTCATAAGGCAGACAGGGACAGGAATGGGAAAACCTACAGCATATCCAGGTAGATCTGTTTTTTTCGCATCGAACACAGCATTTTCAGTCTGCAAAGTATGAGAAGACTTAGAAAGGGGAGATAAATCATGAAATAGTGCCATGCTCTTCAAGTGTGATGAAAACCTTATGTTATGAAGATAAACTTGCACTAAGATGTGCAAATATATCAACAATTATCAGTTAGAACGTTAGAAATGAAGAAGAGAAATGAATATGCTAACAGAATAATGTAGGAATCATCAAAGTCATTCTAAAATAAGAATCAAAATTGACCTATGTACCTCAGAACCTGAATAAACATTCTCTGATTGTAAATTGGACCTGAATTGGATACGGGAGAAAAGTTAAGTCAGTAAAAGATATCTCTCGCAGCCTCATTCCACATTAACATACCAAAAAATGTTGATCTGTATTCAAGTCTCAACCAACATTAAACATTCTAATCAATAAAGTAAAAGTATTGAAACTCTCATAAATTTAATGAGAATACGAACTCCAGGAACATAACAACGCTGTTACTAACCTATGAGACCAATGCCTATATGTGGTATGCAGGAAAAACACAAACAAAGCGATAATCAAGCTGCATGTGACAATTGTGGTAAGACTAATCCGCGAAGGCCCTTTCTTCTTTTTGCTTTGTTGAAGCAAAGTTTGTGGCTTGATCCTTGCCATTGATTCGAAACTTCAGTTTCGACCTAGAGACAGTTCCACTGCAGGAATTCATAAAGAAGAATATAAGGCCCTGGTACTTCATAGTTGATACAAGTCCTTCCAGTTCCAAATTTACAGAATCAGTAATATTGTTCCATTTAACAAAATTCAACCGATCCCGAAGTTGGAAATGCATGCAGCGCCATCAACGAGCATATGAAGGTAGGTGGCAGTTGTTTTTTTAACATACAGGATTGTTCAGAACCAAGAAACACACTATTCACGAGTATATGAAAAAAGTAAATCAAGAAACTCATGCAATTATTACTATATATATATATATAATAAATTATAAAAAAAAACACATCTCTCATCTAAACACCAGCAATTCTGAAGTATCTACCAATAATAAACTGAAATCTACAAACAACTTCTGAATTACGATCGAACAATCAAACCATAGAAGTAAATGATTCATGACCTCTCAAGATGCTAACACAATCAATAGATCAAGTTAAATCGTCCAGTTATCAAAACTAAAGCCCAAACAACGAGATTTTCCCGCCAAACCAGATGTCGAATTAGGCAACAAACTGTGGGGATGACTTCAATGAAGCCTTACGGATTCGAGCGTGAAGAATTGCAAAAAGTACCTGAGATTTCTTACAGGTCGCGAATTTCTCTGCAGAGACAATAAATCTGGCGGTTGGAAAGTCTTTTCTGAATTCGGTGGCCCTCCTGTTCGAAATAGAAGGAATCTCGAGTTCAAGGTTTTCGTTTGAATTTTTTTATTTTTTATTTTTTTCCTCGTTTCCGTTTCCAGGTAGAAAACAGTTCATCTCCATACGGGCAAGTGTAATGGGCCGGACTTCATCTACGGAAGGCTCCGGCCCAATTATAAGACTGATTTTAATTCTTTTTTTTTTTTCTGAAAAATCAAGTTTTTATATATAATATATAATTCTACGCTGATCTAAATTTTGTTCATTAAATTAAAAAAAAAAATCGATTTTATGTCTTAATCTTTGATCTTTTATTTTTATTTTTTTTTGGTCTAATAATTTTTTTTTAATTAGATACCTATTAAATATGAATTTGAATTTTATATCTAATAAAATTTTTAATTTTTAATTCTATGCTTATTAGAGAAGTAAATTTTGAAAATTTTGAATTTATAATTTAAGTTATATTTTTAATATTCCATGTAAATTTCTCAAATTTATTTAAAATTGTATAAATTTTTACTCAATTGCATATTAATCTAACCTTATCAAATATAATCGGTTATCAAATATAATCGGTATCGTTATAGGAATCCTCTCTAATTTAGAGAAATTATAATAGATTGCAAACCTTATTGTCATATTTATTCATTTGTTAAGGAAAAGTAATTAACATTACTAATATCATCATATTGTAACAGCTCAAGTTTATTGCGGACGGATATTGTTCTTTTTTTTGACTTTCTCTTTCAAGATTGTCCAAGCTCATTGCTAGCTTATATGGGTTTTCCCTCAAAGTTTTTAAAACGAGAGGTTTTCACATACTTATAAATAATGCCTCTCCAATCGATGTGGGATCTCACGATCTATCTCCTTTCAGAGCCCAATGTCCTCACTGGTACACCTGGTGTCCACCTCCATTTGGGTAAAGACCCAGTGTCCTCACTGACACACCTTCTAGTGTCCACCTCCCTTTAGGGTTCAGCCCAATGTCTAACACTGATACCATTTGTAATAGTTTAAGTTCATATGAGATCTCACGATCTATCTCCTTTCGGGACCCAGTGTCCTCACTGGTACACCTTATGGTGTTCACCTCCCTTTGGATATAGACCTAGTGTCCTCACTGACACACCTTCTAGTGTCCACCTCCCTTTGAGATTCAGCTTGATGCCTAGCACTAATACCATTTGTAACAATTTAAGCTCACCGCTAAAAAATATTGTCTTCTTTGAGCCAGCCCAACTCTAGCCAATATGATCTTCTTTCAGCTCTCTTCTAACTTCCCTTGAAAATTTTAAATTCTAACTTTCCCTTTAAAACTTTTATCAAATTTAGTAAAATAATTATAAAAAAAAAATTATTCAAGAAAATTTTGAAAATGAGATGCAAAATTGAAAATTTAAAAGTAGAAATATTATTTTTTTTCCCCATTATTTCCAATTTCTAACATGTCTACCCCATAAGTTTCATGTAATTCCATTATTTTTTTTATTTTATTTTTATTTTTTAATAATAAACCATATAGTTTACACGAACAAATCCATACACTGTGTTTCTTTCGCTATCTAATCCAACTCAACTCAAAATGGACATCTTTATAATAAACTAAGAATGGAAACCTTGTAGTAAAAAAATTGTTAGCCCATAAGGAACTACAAAAACTGAAAAGCTTTGGAAGTACATATAATCTGTGAAGTACACAAAATGTTGATCAATCGTACAATCCAAAAGCACTTACTCTAAAGATTGTTGTTGTCCATGGAAGTAAGGCCCACGTTCTGAGGTCTAAGAACTCTGTACTCGACAGCCACATTCTGAGGAGGTCTAAAGAGTCTGTACACAACAACAACAGAGAGGCACAAAGAGATTACTGAGATCAAGAGAGCAAAAATGCTTGCAGAGCTTCCTGAGCCAACCCCTGATAATGAGGTTAATTTTGAAGTACTGGAAGTGATATCCATGGGTGTCCAATCACAGTGAATGGAGTAGTGTCCTGATGCATGCCATGGCTGCCCGTCGACTGGATACCAAAATGCAGCTGACATTTTGCTTGTTCCACCAATGACGAATTGAGCATCCTGCAGTTTTCAGGTGACAACAAATCGATATAATCCAGACAATTGCAAAAATCTGAAAAGGTTTCCAAAATAGCTACAAATTTATAATGAAAGAACCAAAATTCTCGTAATTCCTATGATGTATTGGAGCTTATATGTGGGATCCCACATCGATTGGAGAGAGGAACGAGTGTCCGCGCTGGTTGAGCCCTAAAGGGGTGGATTGTAAGATCCCACATCGATTGGGGAGGGGAACGAATGCCAACGCTAGGCCCTGAAAGGGGTGGATTGTGAGAACGATCCCACATCGATTGGAGAGGGGAACGAGTGCCAGCGCTGACCCTGAAAGGAGGAGATCGTGAGATCCCACATTGATTGGAGAGGGGAGCAAGTGGCAGCGCTGGAACCCTTAGCAGACGCGTTTTAAAAACCTTGAGAGGAAGTCCGAAAGGGAAAGCCCAAAGAGGATAATATCTACTAGCGGTGGGTTTAAGCCGTTACATTATCTATGATGTAATTGGAGCTTTATCGCTTTGGTTTTGTGGATTATGCAGGTATCATTTGGAAACAAGTAGAATGAATCTCACTAAACAGGTGTGTGTGGTAGGGCAAGCCAATCTTTGTTTCACAACCATTTTGTTTCGAGTTTTCTCATTTTTGTTACGAAAAGTTAAGCTCATAAAAACTACTCCGTTCCAGATTTTTCGCTTCTTGTTTTCAGTGATCAAATTTTGGTGGCTTTTAAAAATGTTTTTGACACGGGACTACGGTACAAAGAAGTATAGTCCGTAATAAATTTCGTTGTTTGTAAAGTCGTGAGAACTATAAACTAGTTGGGCATCTTTAAGCCATTTCTTTTAGTATCTAACATGAATTGTCTAAATATATGTGCATCAGAAGGCTTTCTAACCTGTTGAAGGCGATCTGAGGTTCTTAAAGCCCTAGAGAATTCAAAATAATAAGTGCCCGTCGAGTTTTCTGATGAATATGGACTGTCTGCCGCCACAAAACCTGCAAAAACCTCTCTCAGTTTGATATTGAAAATAAAATAAAATAAATCTCTATGGAGCTGACATGAATACCATGATCAAACAAAACTCATGCACAATAATAAAGATTGTTGATAATAACGGCAACGTTATATACTGTACTTCCCACATCAGGTTTGTCAAGAAAAAAGACTTAAAAAAAGGATAAGACAAGCATCATCAATGGAATAGCAGGATTATAAGCCCATGGCTGAAATGCAAACAAGAAAGGGTGGCCTTTCGTAACATCCCAAACCCACCGCTAGCAGATATTGTCCGCTTTGGCCCATTACAAAGACGTTGGGCCCCCAAAATGGGTGGATTGTGAGATCCCACATCAGTTTGAGAGGAGAACGAACATTCCTTACAAGGGTGTGGAAACCTCTCCCTAATAGTGAAACTGACGACGATACGTAACGGGCCAAAGCGGATAATATGTGCTAACATACGGACTTTAACATCCTTTACCCTCAGTCACACTTTTACATTTCACAGGGTAATATTAATCAGAGCTACAAAATAAGTATCCAACTTCTTTGATTAAGCGTATATTATTAATCCCACAATGAAGCTATTCAATTACCTGAATGATGGGTAAAGCTGCTGTGCCACCATGTGCCTTTCCAGTCGTTCTTGGCACTCGAATCATTTGCTGAAATTGGAAGATGGTCATCTCTTATAAGTTGTATGATCATGTGGAACATCAAACAGATGGCTTCCAGAAACATAGTTAAAATAAGAGAAAATGCAAGAATTTAACATTAACATGAAATTTGGTAGAATAGCTTTAGTGGTGAAACAGTAAAGGTTAAATATGCTGCTGAGCAATGTGAAACAAAATTGATAACCGTGTTAGTTTATGATAGAATTCGAAATATATTGCAATGTAAAAGATAATAGAACTACACGATAACCCAAGTATTCGAGGTACTTAGAACATCCCCTTTCTTGAGCACTCTCACTCGAGCCCTAAACCAAACCAATTGAATACCTTCTTCTTTGCCCACCCCCTCTATTTATAACCACATAACATAATATACTCCCTAACTATATTCGACAGTTGCATTTACAGTAAAACAGCGCCATCATTTTCTCTTTCGGTTCCAATTAGAGAATTACACGGGTCAAATGGTTACGTTCAAATAAAAGAATAGTTTCGCAGTTCAAATAGAAAATAATTAACAAAAGAAAAGTAGGTAAAACATCTTCATTGGTACAAAATTGTCTTGAATAGAGGCAAAGAGGCAAAAGGTATTTCCATTGAAATATACATTCAAATACACTAAAACCCGACGAGTTTCATCTTTCTAAGGCTATAAAGCAATATAGCAAAGGAACTTTTAGTATTATACTCAAAAAGGCTAGAAAATACATATCAGAGATAAGGATGTCACAATCAAGCTGGCTCAAAGTGGGGTTGACAGAAAGTTCTACTTTAAAAGCATAAGTCTAAGGCACATAGAATCCTACAGATTGTTAAACAATTAAGTGGTAGATACGTAGTAACTGCGAATAAATAGCATCTGCTACGAACAGGAGAAGTAGAGTTCAACTTCAATGACTGAGATTGTGAACAAAAAAAAAAAAAAAAAAAAAAAAAAAAAAAAAAAAAAAAAAAAAAAAAAAAAAAA
>NW_019268540.1:2873942-2904048 GCF_002738365.1 Cucurbita moschata
AAAAAAAAAAAAAAAAAAAAAAAAAAAAAAAAAAAAAAAAAAAAGACTAAAAGAACTTGAATGTATTTGAAACATAAAAGAGTATAAATTGAAGTGCGCAATAAAATTTACCTGTTGGTTTACACTTTGCAGCTGAATATTCATAAAAATCATGGTAAAATAATCACATAAGAAGATAGAAAGCAAGTCCATCATTTGACAACAAGATGAATTTATTAACAAACAAAATAATTGGAACGCTCGGTTTGATAAACGTGTCCTGCACGATAAGAATATTGGCATTTTTAACACCATCCATCATATTTGGCCCTCTATCAGGAGTTGTCTTTTGAGGCCTCATTTCTTCCCTCTTAAGGGATGCCAAAAACTTCTGACGGTTCCACATCTAAGTCGCAAAAATACGACTCTACTAAGAAACTGGAATAATTCTCCAACGTCACTGTTACGCTCGTTGCTAAACTTGTTTGTAATCTTTTAATACCAGCTCTGAAACTAATACTTGCTTATAGAGAACTAGCTCTGGGTTCAAGATTAGCCTCTAATAATCTATTGATAATACATGCATACATCCCACAAGAGAAATAATAATACAAGCATACACTCATAGGCCACCTTTATTACTGTAAAAGGTAAAGAATAATTATGTAATTTGGCTTGTATAAATCACCTGATGGGCTGATTCCATCCAAGAATCTACAATGAGGATTCCAGGCATACAAATCGACAAGTTGTCCAAATCTGTTTGCAAAAAGGGGCAATTAGATATTCATTTTAAAAAGTTGTGCGCTCGTGCTGCTTTGTAGGTGTGAAAATGATGAGAAGATAATTTCATGTACTCGTCTCCTTCATTTCCAACGTCTACGGTGTCGCCACTATACAACCGTCCAGGAATAGCATTTCCAATAGAAAAGTGCATGATATCGACTTCATATCCCTTGCACGTTTTGTTCGTGCAAGTATTCTTTCCTTCCTTGCAACCGCCCATCTTAAGACAGACAGGAATTTTGTCTTAGTCTAAAGCTCAAAGCAGCAATGGAAACTGTCAAATAAAGCCATGAAAAACAGCGCAGTGACTTACGTTGTGATAGGTGGCACTCTCGCCAATCTGAAACATGAGAGCAACTGATGGACATTTGGAACTTTCACTGCACCAAATCATCCATAACCAAGAATTACATCCAAAACTTCTTAAGGTACAAATAGATTTAAACAAAGATATGATGAAATAATGTTCCTAAACTCGCAGTTCCAATTCAACGCATGAATTGGTATGCTGCCATCGTGGGGAGTGCTTCAAACGTACGATCATAAAGATTGCCTAACCCCAAACTAGAATCAGAAGCAAACTGAGTTCCAGATAAATTTCCATATCAGGAAGCAAAATTTTAAAAATGGGTACATGTTCAATAAGTTGTCTCGGATTAATCTCCATCCATTTACTGGAAGCCGTGAAAATCGATTAGATGCACGAACATGGTAAAAGGAGGAATCAAGATCAATCACGATTTCGAAAGAAACAAAAAAACAAAACGACATAGTCCAAATTACTAACCCTTTGATGTATCGATAATCCCCATCAACTTGGAGCAAGAAGAACACGTCCCTACCGTCATGTAAAGCCTATGAACGATTCACATACGCCATAAGAACCCCGAAAGAACAAAAGACCAGCAACATGCACACAAATGGTCAAAATTTGAAAAATAAAAAGCACCTTAACGGTCATCTTCCCACCACTGTATTCGTTGTCATCGTCAGGGTCGAGAGCCTGTAAGAGAGAGAACTCGAATCCATCAATGTCCTTCCAATCATCAGCGTGTCCATCAAGAGTAATGACACCGGGACGAAAATCCGCAACAATTCCGATCTCGGAGTCCGATTCGCAGCTCCAGTCGCCGGTTTCCTCGTGGGATTTGACCGGCCCGATCGGCGCGAAAGCAGATACAAGCAGAATAGCAAGAAGAAGAGGAGGAAACATTTCTCGCTGATGCTGATTCTTCTGGGTTCGATTCTGGAGGTGAATTGATTCTGTTGTTGGGTCTGTAGTCTTGAGCTGACCCGGACCTAAAGCATGGGCTGCCGCGGTTGACTATAAATGGCGTCATTTTCTGTTCTGTGTGAGGTTTTTACAATAAAAATTCACCGCTTTTGGCCATTTCCAGGAGTGATCGTCGCGATTTGCGCGAGAGGGAACCCTTGTCGTTCGATTCTATTTAACCCCCCCCTTTTCCCTAATTTACCCTTCATTTTCAACCCAGTTAATTTTAATTTAGTTATAAACTTTATAGTCAATAATTTACCCTTCCTAATTTAAATTTTATAATATTTTTAAATATAGTGTCAATTTTACAAATTTTAAAAAGCATTGAAATTTTTGTCAGTACAGCCCATGAAAGTGTCAGTCAGCTAAGTCGGCTAATTTAGGGAATGATCGTTATGAGGCCTTTTGGAAAGTCCCAAACCAAAGTCATGAAAGCTTATGCTGGACAATATCTACCATTGTGGAGTACTATCTTCATTGTTATGAGGCCTTTTGGGAAACCCAAAACCAAAGTCATGATAGCTTATGCTCAAAGTGGACAATATCTACCATTGTGGAGAGTCAGGACACTAAGATTTAAGGGCAACTCTCCATTTCTAAGTTCGTAGCCTTCGCAATAGCTTTATCGATGTTACCTACCAAATCAAAGGCTTGTTCGGGAAGATCATCTAATTCTCCGGAAAGGATTAATTAAAATCCTCTAATTTGTTTCTGCTAGGCCAACGTATTTCTCGGGGAACCCATAAAGACTTCCGCTACGAAAAAAGGATGTGATAAGAAACGCTCCATTTTGCGTGCTCGTGCTGCGCCTCTTCGGATAATTCGTCCAACCCAAGGATAGCTTTAATGTCCTTCAGTTCTTTGTAACGTTGTAAGGTTCACTCTTTGCGCAGTTTCATAATGTTCTTCACCAACGATCCGAGGTTGTAGCATAGTTGAATCCAAAGGATCTACTGCTGGATAGATACCTTTGGCAGCTAATCCTCTTGGTAGTACGATAGTAGCATCCAAATGTGCAAATGTATGTTTGTCTAACATAGTATTAAAGTCATGCCCCTAAACTTAGTCATGTCGAACTTATTTACCTTTTAATCCATTTTTTTACTCGTTCAACAAATACTTTATACACTTTAAACTCATTTCGCTTAACACAATACGACGGTGTTTTAAACTAAATAGCATAATGTGATCGAGCTTCCCATCAGTGTTTCCAAGTACACGTTGAGGAAATATTAAAGTTTTAAATTATTATTTTAATTGTTCAATTTGTTTTAACATTGGTTCGGTTTAGGAGCTATGCAAGGTGGTATTGAGCCAAAGCCCAAATTTATTAGTTAGGGCACACCTCCGATTCACGTGATCCTGGACCAACTTGCTCCAATGTTATTTTGATATATGACTCGAGAGAATTGTATTTTAGTATTTAATAATGTTCGAGGTAAAACTTTTTTACCACGAGTCATGATTCTACACAAAATGTCAAAATATTACCTTATTAATTGTGAAGTCTCACTAATGCACACAGTCAGTAATTCTAATTATGGCTAACACGTCAACAAGTGGCTTCTCCCTTATGTTCGAGTTGCTTATTAATTTATGTATTTACGTGAACGCAAAATATGGAAAAATACCTATAAAGTATAAAATATCTTCGTGTTCGTGTTGTTTTTAATGATAAATATTAAAATTTTATTTTAATAATATCATTTTTCATGAAAAATATATTTAAAAAAAAATACTCTTAACAGGATTCAATTAACTTCAATCTCCATATTTATTATTTGTTGCATAAAAATTATCTCTAAAATTTAAAATACAATTATTTATTTATTTATTTTAAAATAATCAATATAAACCTACAAATTCTTGTCAGTAATTTAACCGGTAAAATGATAGGCTTAGAGCTGAAATAAATAACCTCGTTGAAACCAATTGGATCGAACACGAGGAGATTCGATCGCGCGGTGACATTTTCGGCTGTGCATTCTTATACCGAAAACCATAAACCCTGTCACCAATCACCGCAAGGCCTGGAGTCTCTCTAAGGCTAGTTCTTCTTCCATGCGACTTACCAGATCTGTTCTTCCCAGTCTGACACTAGCGTGAAGCTCCAATCGTTCCTAAAATGGTGCTCAAAGCAACTGCAATATTCTTTGCGATCTTACTATATTCAATTTCTGTCGCTTCCGCTGATTCAATCCATGGTTGCGGCGGATTCGTCGAGGTAAATGGATTTTCTTTTATGAGTTGTTTAATATGTCCGATCGGAGAATTTGCGGGAGTTTCGTTTGAGATATTTAACAATCCGACGATGTAGGATTTGAGTGAGAATGATCGAGTATGAACTATGAAGTATCTTAGTAATATTGAGCTTGCTGGTGTGGTTCCTGATATGGGTTTACTATGAATTTTAATGGGTGTGCTTTGGATTTGAAGTATTTATTGGATCTCGTTCGTCGCTAGTATTAGATTTATGGAAGCGGGGGTTTTATTTTCGTTCTTATTTGCCGTAACTTAATTATGATCTTCCATGCTGCAGGCAAGTTCGTCCTTAATCAAGTCCAGGAAGCCGAATGACGGAAAGTTGGATTATTCTCATATTACGGCACGTACCACGTTTTTTTGTGTCACTTTTGTTATTATTTCAGCTCGATATCTGTTTTTGGTTAAATGTTTATGATATATGATTCCCTGAACTTAGAATCTCCAATCAAGTCCAGGAAACTGAATGACAGAAAGTCGGATATACTCAACTTTTGTTCTATATCCAAATATCTGCGCAAGAAAAGTTTGTAACTAATACTCGAGTTTTATTACTGTTCCTTATAATATAGGTTGAGCTTCGAACAGTGGATGGGCTAGTCAAGGATAGGACTCAGTGTGCTCCTAATGGCTATTACTTCATTCCGGTGTATGATAAGGTGATTTTTCGTTGAATGTTAGTCTATTAGTACTAGCTATATTACTATTGAAGGATATTGTTTTATTTCATTTTGTATTGTTCACCTCCATTTACAGGGTTCCTTTGTAATTACGATAAATGGACCAGAAGGGTGGTCTTGGAACCCGGATAAGGTTTCTCACTTGCCACTTTGTTATAACTATCAAGCACTTCAACATTTCTTCACTTGGATATATGGTTCACTTGATGTAAATATTGACTTTCCTTGAGTTCTACGATGGACAAAAATTTGTAGGTTCCTGTTCTTGTTGATGACACTGGGTGCAATGGGAATGAAGACATAAATTTTCGTTTCACAGGGTTTGATCTTTTTTGTTTAGTTTTTTCCAAATAATTGCTTACATCTCGATGCTTTTAGTTGTATATAACAAAATCTACTTTTGAAAATCTTTTACTGTAGGTTTACATTATCCGGTAGAGTTACAGGTGCTGTTGGGGGAGAGAGTTGTTCAAATTTGAATGGTGGTCCCGCAAATGTAAATGTCGAACTTTTGTCTCCTAGTGGCGATGTTGTATCTTCAGCATTAACTTCATCTGAAGGGAATTATGTCTTCTCAAATATTATTCCAGGTTTGAAGTAATTTTTATTTAATTGGTTTGTTATAGTTTAATCTGATTACATTTTCTCCAAATGCTAGTTGAATTTTCATTTTTCAAATTAATGTGTAGACCTTTTTCCAACTTGAAGTGAAAAATGAACTGGAACTGAATTTTCTGGGTAATGTTAACATATGACCCGTAAAATTGCACTGTTGGTGTTATAAGATGCTGTTAGACGAACTCTTGTCTATTTAGACAGGCAGCTTCATTTGTTTTAAAGGACAGCTATGGAAATCTGATAGGTAATTGGCTATTTCTATATTTGCTGGAGGAAGAAAATGAATAGCTAAAATTATGATCACTTAATGAAATTTATCTTCCTATCAAGTATCATGAAAATGCCCTCCCCTGACATGGAGAATTTCCTCCATTATTTTTTCATCTCTTTCCTGAACTTGCTTTAAACTTTTTTGCTAGCCAGTCATGTTCTTTGATTAGAGTTACTAGTTAGGAAGAAGAGGATATGAGGTGCTAGCATTGTGCAAGTGTAGGATAGAAAACAAGGTTTTCACTTTTCACCTTTTTGCGTATTTCATTTTATCAATGAAATCTTCACAACTCTTTTAACAAAAAAATCTATTGCCGCCAAGATGGAAAAATGGATTATGAATGAGAAATCCCTAAAAAAGTCCAGTTCTTTCTGTTGTATCTCGCCTATATGAATCAGCACTCAAGCTGGAACCAAGCTGGGAAGGAAACTCTAGGCCACAACCACTTGTTTATTCATTGTGGCTAAAAGCTGCTAGAGTTTTCTCTGCGCAGAGTTTGAGATTGCCTGGTGCAGTCTGTAGACGCTTATTTGTTGCTTCTGGAAGTTATAAGAAGTTTTTTATTTTCACGTCAACTCTATGTCTTCTTTAGGTGGAGAGGAACAAGAAGATATTTTAGGATAATACGCATGGAGTTAGCATCTTTTTTTTTTTTTGGGTTGGACTAGCTATATGTAGCCTTGAGTTAGAGCACTTTACATAGGCTTTTTGTAATTGTAACTTTTCTACCTTATTATTGTAGATTGGAGACATTTTTTATAAACCCCTTTAGGAGGGTGGAAGATGTCATATTCTCCTACCCTCTTTTCTTTGTATCAATTTGTTTTGATTTCAATTGCATTCTTGTTTCTTATCATCCAGTAAAAAGAAAACAAAGATGTTACTAGTTTTTTTGTTTAAAAAACTGAATGCCTTATGAAGACTTGCTCAATAATTTGTTGGTAGTATCTGTGTTATGTTGGTCTCTCTGATTGTGATATTTTCCCCTTTAGAACAAGGATCATAAAACATTTTGACGCATTAGATTTTGTTTTGCATGTACATTTGATGGTGCAGGGGTATATAACTTGCGTGCTTCACATCCCGACTTACAAGTTGAAGCTAGAGGTTCCACAGAGGTTTGGTGTTTTTCAACCCTTGCATCCCAATTCAATTTTATGTTAAGGTTACCGTGCCCCTTTTATTAGTGATTTTAATTTCCACCGTGAGTCACTACTCTAGTTTCCTAGTTCAATTTTAATATGATCATTGCCAAGATTGTGATTTAATAAGGGATCATTTATGCAGGTGGAATTGGGCTTTGGAAACAGTATTGTCAATGATATTTTTAATGTCCCAGGTTATGATGTTCGTGGATTTGTTGTTGCTCAGGTATACAGTCTTTTGGGCTTACAGTGATTCCTTCATTCTTTTATCTGTAAATTTGACTTTCTTCCATGATTTTTTTTCATTTGGTCGAGATTATTGAAGCCACTGGTCAGAAGATAATTTAATCATGACCTCCAAATGTAGCCTTTTGAGAAAAATTTCAGAAGGAATTTCCTTTTTTAGTTTTTTGTTTAGATGATTGAACTAGGAAATCCATTAATGAACTCTATTCTCATAAAATGAGATTTTTGTTGTCAGCTTTTGGAATTTCCACTTTGAGCAACCTTTCTTTTCACCCGATGTGAAGAAAGTAAGATTGTGTGTTTGTTTTGGTAGGGAAACCCGATATTGGGAGTTCATTTTTATTTGTTCTCAGACGATGTCAAAGAGGTTGATTGTCCACAAGGTCCTGGTAATGCTCCTGGACAAAGAAAAGCTTTATGTCATGCTGTATCTGATGCTGATGGGATGTTCAGATTCCAAGCAATACCCTGCGGTAATTATCTAGTAGATGGTTGTCAGTCGTTTTAACTATCAAAGTTCTTAGGTGGAGTTTAATTAGTGGTGCTTGTTTCTCTGGACTACTATTGCAATGGCTAATTGTAGGAAGTTTAGTGTATGTTACTGTTTTTAACCTTTTTCTTGATGTCATTTTGAATTTTTTCCTCCGAGTGTGGGTTTTAAACTTTTCCTGATCTTAAAAGAATTTTTCTTTTGTCTGAATTTACAACAAATATCAGCCAGCTGTAGCATCAATGTGACCAATCTAAATTGATTAATTTTCCTACAGGCCGTTACGAGCTTTTGCCGTACTACAAGGGTGAAAATACCATTTTTGATGTTTCACCTAGCATCATTTCTGTGAATGTTGAGCATCAACACATTACAATTTCTAAAAAATTTCAGGTACTGTTTGTTATTTCCACTACATACCATCAGCAGTTTATCGAAATTGAAACATAAGACTGGATAAGTATTCGATCTAGCATGATCTATATGTTATGCTATCAAAGTTTCTTGTCATGGTGCTTTTTCACTTTTTTTTATTCATTTTCAATAATTCAAACAACGAAAAAAGTCTTTGTGAAAACTATTTTTATAAAAGTTGGAGTAAAGCTCAATGACCAATCTTGAAAACTCTAAAGCTTCGTACAGTCTACAAATAATCATAGAAGTCCATTTATATCTTCTAGTCCAGACTGACTTCAAAGTTGGTGAAACTAAGGTTATTTTGGTCTTCTGTATTTTCTGGTGTCTATATTATCTCTTTCTTTGTCTCTCCAATATAGCAGTGAATCTACATGTAATTTAGTTTCCATTCTGACCATATCTATAATTGAGTTGAATAGCAGCCTTTTATATAGTATATCCTTGTATGCTTTTATACAGATTCTGTCACTTCCATCTTCTTTAATTCTGTACCTTCTGTAAGAAGTTGCTTTAGAGTGAAACAAGATGATGTTATCATGTATAATTTAATTTAATTTAATTAGCATTTGGTTTGATTTTTTAAAAAAAATATGTTTATTCCTGATTCTTGCTGGTTTGCTTAGGTTACTGGATTTTCTGTTGGGGGCCGTGTTGTTGATGCAAATGATGTAGGAGTCGAAGGTGTCAAAGTTATAGTGGATGGTCATGAAAGAGCTGTCACTGACAAGGAAGGATTCTATAAGCTTGATCAGGTATTTTATTTTGTTACATGGGGGATTGGGTTGCTCTGATAAGTCATCTTTCGTTCTTATCCACTCATGAGGGTGAGGACATATCTTTATAAATATATCTTGGTGTAAACTCTCTAATATTTTTACTTCCTATAGTTATACCTCCCTCATTGTAAAATGAGAAGGTCTTTTGTAAACATCATGGATATTGCATCCCTTTTGTAAATTTCAATCATCAATGAAATTGTCTCTTAAAAAAAAAAACTTATGCTAGCAATGGTTTATAATTCCTTATCTATCAAATCAGAAGCAAAACGTATGCTAGCATCATGGTATAATTTTGGAGGTCAAATGCCTGTAAGATAACTTAAATTCTTGTTAGAGTTGAATAGTAATTTATTTTAGGTTTACTCTTAATTATCTTTTTTCAAAAAATCATTATTATAGGCTAAGTTAGTTTTTCCACTATTGTATTGTATATGGCTTCAATAATTGTGATAATTATTTTAACTATTTTGACAAGTCACTCTTTTGATTTTTTTGTTCTTTTTCATTTTAATGTTTTAGGTAACTTCTGGTCATTATACCATTGAAGCTAGAAAGGAGCACTTCAAATTCAACAAATTGGAGAACTATTTGGTATGGTGTTAATTGAAAAATATCTTCACGTTTTTGCTTTGAAGCTTCAGTAATATTACTTATGCTGCTACAGTAAAGTCTGTTTTATATTAATTTCTATATAGGAATTTGTATTCTTCAATTCAACATAAAGGAAGTGTTATTTTCTTGTCCTTTCTTATTCCAACTCTCTTTGCGTGTTCAGGTACTGCCAAACATGGTTTCTGTTGCTGATATCAAAGCAACTTTTTATGATGTCTGTGGTGTTGTTCAGACTATTGGAGATGGTTACAAGACCAAGGTAAAGAATTACATCCTTCAATTTAATCTCGTTTTGTGAATGTAGTCTGCATGTCAAATGATTTGTTTCCATATTCTGCTCTGAACTTTAGGTAGCATTGACTCATGGGCCAGAAAATGTTAAACCTCAAGTCAAACAAACAGACAAAAGTGGCAAATTCTGTTTCGAGGTATGTTACTCAGAAGTAATGGCAATAGCTTGTATGTTTCTCCTTTTTGGTAAAAATGTGGCGAAGAGGCTTTGGAGTTTTTTGTGGTGCTTGATTCCTATTATGTGAATGGAAGATTAACAAATGTGTGTATGCACACTATTTGCTGTGTTCTGAATTTCATTTGAAATTGCAGGTTACTCTCTGAGTTCACTTAAATGGAATATAATATAGTTACAGAAAAATAGGAAGATTCTTGAGAGTATCGAGGATTTTTATGTTAGGTTTGAGATGTAGCTCACTTCAATGCTTTGCTTTCGGTTCAATAGGAAGCACCACTGTCACCAAAAGCAAGGTTGAGACACTAAATATCTTCATAGTGTTAAGACGCTCTAAGCAACATAGACACACAAGGGCATAATGGGCACTAATGCTTCAATTCATAGTGTCTCAATGCTCTAACATAGGGTTTCCTTTTCTTGGATTTTGGTATTCTGGCACTTCTGCAAGTTATTCACGCGTCTCATTATTTTATGCATCTTCCAGGTCCCACCTGGTGAATATCGCCTGTCTGCTATGGCAATTTCTCCAGAAAGTGCTCCTGGACTATTGTTCTCGCCATCTTATGTTGATGTTACAGTAAAAAGCCCCTTGCTGAATGTTGCTTTTTCACAGGTAATATTCTGAATTTCTGTGGACCTCTTAGTCTTATGGTACTCTTGCTGCTTGTAGATTATTCATGAAACCATTTATAATTATGAAAAGGATATTCAACTCTTCCTATTTTTAAACTATTTGTTAGATTCCTTCACATGATAAAGTTCTTTTTATCTGCTTCCATTGATTTATTTTATTTCTTACAATTGATTGTCAAGGCCCTAGTCAATATACATGGTTCTGTAACATGCAAAGAGAGATGTGGTGCATCAGTATCTATTGCCCTTCAGAGATTGGCTGGTAATCTTATTAGTGAAAAGAAGACTATCAGTTTGACAGATGAGAGTAATGAGTTTCTATTTCAAGATGTCATCCCTGGAAAATACAGGATAGAGGTATATAGCTGTTTTACCTTATCATTTATATTTTATCAGTTTGTGACTTTGCTTCGATGGTCATTGAAAATTACCGAACTTGGTTGTGTATGGAATGCATTCTTTACTCCTGCCCTTTGTATTTTTGCATCAGTTACAACTTAGTTACAGCGATTTTTTTTTTTTCTGAAACAAGACTGAAATTTTTTCATTAAAATAATGAAAAGAGACCAACACAAATAATGAAAAGATTCTCATCCTAGTTTCAGCGATTTCATTGGTATGGGGTCTAGAAATGATGTACATCATTTGCATCATCCCTATATCTTATTTGTTTATATCAGGTTCCTTTTCTTCATTAAAAACAATAAACATTTTGATGTAATTATTAGCACCATAGCCTTTGGCATTTGAACGTTGATGGTTGATGTTAGATCACCAATCAACTCAAAAGCCTAATCTAATGAGTTAGGGTAAATTTAATTATATCAACACTTTAAACTCCCCTTCACTTGTGGGCTTGAAAATTTATAAAAGGCCGAACAAATGGAAATCAATATTAATTGGGGAGGAAACGACTTTTTAGGGGTTCAAATATAGGTCGTCTTGCTCTCAGACCATGTTAAATCACCAATCAATTCAAAAACCTAAGCTAACAACACTTTAACACTCCCTTCACTATGTGGGCTTGAAAATTTGTAGAAGACCCAACAAGTGTAAATCAATATTAATTGGGAAGGAAACAACTTTATAGGGGTTCAAACATAGGGCCTCGTGCTCTTATTCCATATCAAGTCACCAATCAATCGCAAAACCTAAACTAATGGGTCATGGTAAATTTAATAATATCAATACTTTAAAAGTTAAACATAATTATACTTGCTGAGCATTTATCTTTTAATAGGCTTCACACTCATCCATTCAAGGCGTGGTTGGTAAAGATGATTGGTGCTGGGTGCAAAATTCAATTGAAGTGGATGTCGGCATTGAGGATGTACATGGAATTCAATTTATTCAAAAAGGTTACTGGGTTAATGTTGTATCTACTCATGATGTGGATGCTTATATTTCTCAAATGGATGGGCCACTTATGAACTTGAAAATCAAGGTTAGGTCTTCTTCAAGTCCTAAAATTTTGTTTTACTCTCTATGGATGTATCAGGCACGAGACTGTAATTGATCATTGTGTAATGCAGAAAGGTTCCCAGTACATATGCGTGGAATCTCCTGGAGTGCACGAAGTTCAGTTTTCCAACTCTTGTATCTCTTTTGGGAGCTCATCAACTAAAATAGACACATTAAAACTAGAGGTATTGTAATTTTCCAGATTTGTATTTGATGATTGTACCTGTGTACATTATTTTTGTGAGACTAAATTTCCTCTCATTGTTGTCAAATATTTGTCAGCCGATCTATTTGAGTGGAGAAAAATTTCTACTAAAGGGGCAAATTAATGTTGATCCAGTCTCACTTGGAGTATATGAATTACCTGAAAGTATTCTGTTGAACATTGTTGGTGCGGGAGGCAGTGTGATTGATAATACTGAAGCCAAACTTACCTCCGATGCCAAGGATCAATCAAATTCTGTCTTGTATGAGTACTCTGTCTGGGCCAGCTCTGGAGAGGAACTCACATTTGTTCCTGTGGATACCAGGTCTGCATACTGGAATTTTATCTTAGTGGCCTGAAACTATAGCATTAATGGTTCCTTACTCTGATTGAATCTTAGTGGCTGATTGGCTCTGTCTTGGATATCATCTAACCTGATGTTAAATGAGGGATTTTAAAGTTTAAAGAGTGAAGTGAATTTCCTATGTGTTCATGTTGAACTAAATTTTGTATGTATCTCCCCCCCACCCCGGCCCCAACCAAAAAGATAAAAAGAAGTGACAATACTCGGGTATAATTTAAAAAGAATTTATTCTTTCGCTTAACTGATTGCTTTTAAGTTAAGTACTTTAAGCTGATACGGCACCTTGATGTTTCTGACTTAAAACTGTGCTCGTTGTAGGAATCAGGAGAGGAAGATCTTGTTTTATCCTAGATGGCATCATGTGAGTTTTACCTTTTCTTTCTTTTCTAGTTTAAGATGTATTGTATTATGCTCTATTATTGTGAGCTTAATTTCCAATATGCTTCATCAGGTATCGGTGAAAAATGATGGATGTCAAGATTCTATTCCTATGTTTTTTGGTCGGCTGGGTTTATATATTGAAGGATCAGTTTCTCCCCCTCTTTCTGGGGTTCATATCAGGATTATTGCTGCTGGAGATAGTTCCATTGCTTCCCTGAAGAGTGGGGAGTTGGTACTTGAAACTGCCACTGATATCGACGGTTCATTTGTTGGGGGTCCTTTATATGATGACATAACTTACAGAGCTGAGGCTATGAAGGTGTGGAATGTTTAGTTCGACAGTCATTTTGTGTTCTCTCCGCTATATACCTGATGTGGTCTAGATTTCATAACTTTTCCTTTCATTTTTTATTTTCTACTATTTACTAAAGTTACTGTATTTTTTGTCCTCTCAAGTCGTGTAGCTGATAAGCCATGTTTTATATTTGTTAATCAACAAAGTTTTATCTGGAGCGTGTTGGACCTTAACCATTTTAGCCATTTTTTTGTTCTAGTATCTGCTTACCATCTTAGTCATTTTTTTTCTCATTTTTGATAACATTTTCATTTGCAGCCCGGCTATCATCTGGAGCGTGTTGGACCTTATTCATTTTCATGTCAGAAGCTTGGTCAAATTTCTGTGAAAATTTATTCTAGAGATAATAGTGAAGAACCGATTCCTTCAGTGCTGTTATCTCTGAGTGGTGACAATGGTTATAGAAACAATTCAGTGTCAAATGCTGGTGGAGTATTCCTTTTCAATGATCTTTTCCCTGGAACTTTCTATTTGCGTCCGCTACTGAAGGTACTTGAAGAATTTATTTAAAATGATTTGTTAGTTTTTCCCTCTGGTCATCTTTTCCATTTTTACCTGCTTGGTTAGCCTTATATCTTACACAAAGCTTAGTGACACTGCAATTTGGATCCTAAGATTCATTTTTGGACTATTCTGATAATTAATATCTGTAGTAGTTTAACTTAACTAAATAGCTGGGGCATATTTGTGGTATGAGGCTTCAGCATGAACTAGATCGATATCTATTTTATAATTCCTTTAGTCCTCTATTGGATGTTAAATGTTCCGTTGTTGATAATTAGACTTCACTAAAAAAAAAAAATTCATCATATTTGCCAAGACAATTTGGTAATTTGGAAATTTGTTGGGAAAGAGTCAACTTTTGGCATTTGGTTTTCTTCGTTTTCTAGATGGTCTAATTTGCTGAAACTTTCCTTTTCTTTATTGGAGGAAATTTCATCTCTCCCTTTGGCTCTCTATTGGTGTTAAGTGTTCTTCCTTCGAGCAATTATAATCTAAACTCACATTTATCCATAGTGATTTAATTTGAACTTCTTAATCTGAAGTAATAGTCATGTACTCTCATCCCTGTGGAAGGATGATTACAACAGATAGAGGATGAAAAGATATTGCATAGACTAAGAATTTTTTTTGAAGATTCCTGAAGTATTCTTCAAATTGTCAAAAGAAAAAAAAAGCATAATATCACAAAACTCCTTTGTAGTTAGAGTTGGCAAAGAATGACGGTTTGATAATTCGCTTTGTTTTGTAGGAGTATGCTTTCTCACCGGCAGCTCAGACAATAGAACTTGATTCTGGGGAATCCAAAGAAGTTAATTTCCAGGCTACCCGTGTGGCTTACAGGTTCCTTATAGCCTCTATCATGCATTTTTTCTTCTATATTATTTTTCACAATTTTACAAACATATTTTTATATACAGTCGAAGATTATCAAAATTTAAGGAGTGTTTTAATTAATTAAATTATTTCTAGGATATTGACGAATACTTGCAGGCATTTTAAGAGAGTATATAGCCAAAGAACTTGGACATACTTGTCTCTAAATCTTTTTCTTGCAATATTATCACGAGTGACATTTAGGGAACGATAGCTGATTGTGTAACCTACGTGGCAGTCCTGTAAATGATGGCCTTCAATTCTTTGTTTGATCCATCTGTTCTTACTTCAAGTCATACTTATCACTGTTATCAGACTTGAATCGGAACATAGGATACACTGACATACACACATGGCATGGCATGAACATGGCCACTTAACATATTCTGAAAAATTAGAACATTGACAAGGCAAAGACGTGTTCAATGAAATACATTTTAAAAAGGTTTTCTCTAGACATGTCTACACATATTAATGCTTTCATATACTTTTACATATATGATATAAACTTGTACCCAACAAAAAAGTTATCACTTCTAAATATTTTTCTCTTTTTTCTCTATGAATGCGTCCTCCACATCTTGATTGAGCCTCAATATGTCCCTAATGTGTTTGAGCATGTTTAATAGATTTCATAAACTACACTGAAAAATGAGCGCTCTGAATCACAAGCTGGATAGCATCTTCACAAATAGTGTACATTCCTTTTAGATTAAAACCTTAGGTGAAACTTTTAAACTATTCTATCCTCTATAAGGGCGGGAAAACCATTTTGAAGTAAAATACCCTGAATCTAGTAAAATTTTGTGGTATTGCAAGATGCTAAAATTGTTCCTTCAAACTTTTCAGTGCTATAGGTGTGGTGACACTACTATCTGGCCAACCAAAAGAAGGTGTTTCGATTGAAGCCAGATCAGAAACAAAGGGTTATTATGAGGAAACGAAGACAGATGCACTCGGAAATTATCGTTTGAGGGGACTGCTCCCTGAGACAAATTACATCATAAGAGTAGTTCAAAGAGAGGATCAGGGCAGTGCCAGAATTGAGCGTGCATCTCCTGGAGCAATAACTGTCAAGGTCTGATATAAGCCAATATATATTGTGGGACTTGGTAAAGCATATGCAAAAAAAAGTAACACATTTTTAGTGCTATTATTTTCAATATCTGAAATCTATGTATCGATCAACTTTGGCAGGTTGTATCAGAGGATATTAAGGGATTGGATTTTCTGGTCTTTGAACGCCCTGAATTGACCATTTTGAGTGGCTATGTTGAAGGAAAGAAAATTGTGGGACTAAAGTCAGGTTTGCAAGTGGAAATCAAGTCAGCTAGTGAGACATCTAAAGTCGCGTCCGTATTCCCTTTGCCACTTTCAAACTTCTTTCAGGTAAAGGGCTTACCCAAGGGTAAGTACCTTGTGCAACTACGATCTAGTGAGCCGTCAAGCACCATCAAATTCGAGTCTAGCATAATTGAGGCTGACTTGGAGGAGAATAATCAAATTAACGTGGGCCCACTAACATACAAATATGAAAATTATCACCACAAACAGGTTAGTGTTACTCTCTGCTAGAAAACACTTTTGTGGGAGTCTGTACCATTTCGTTCTTGAAGAGCTGAAGTTCATTTCAATTTTCCTGTACTCCTACTTCTAGTTTAATACCTAAACTGTTCTCTCCTTCTCTCCCTCCTTTTGTTGTTCTGCAGGACCTTACTGCAGCACCGTTGCTCCCGCTCGTTAGCGGAATCTTTGTGATTATACTTTTCTTCAGCGTTCCGAGGTAACGTGAAAAAATTTCCTTCCTCTCAATTATGCTTAGACAAGCCTGCTGCCATTTGCAGATTATAATACATTTAACCCATCCTTTGTTTCTACAGAATTAAAGATTTTTACCAAGCCACGGTGGGCTCATCAGCATCATCTGGATTCGCTGTAACTACAAAGAAAGAACCACGGAAATCAGTTTTGAGAAAAAAGACATACTAAGAGAACCAACCGTCTTTCAGTGTCTGAGAGTGCAAGCATCTTCAATTTGGTCAAATTTTCGGTTAGCTCGATTGGCAACCTAACGCAGCTGGGATACGGTAGGCGTACAACCTTAGTAGTTAATTAAACTTAGAGATCAATGTTTGTTACAACCTACTGGAATTGAATAGAGCTAGACGTTCTATAGGTTGTACGACTGTGACCTTGAGTTCTTGAGGCCAATGTTTGTTCTAAACTTTTGACGTGTAGATCAACGACTGGTCGAGGTGGTAGTCCTTGTACACAATTTTGATCTCTAGGCTTGATGATGCAATGTTTATTTGCCATCATGTGAGATTCATTCTTGTAGGAGTTACTCAGGATTTAGTTAAACTTATTTCCACATTTGGAACAGATGAGAAATAAATAGAAAGACCATTGGTAGGTTTTGATGTTTGATTTCACACTTTCAAATGTTTTGTTTGCTTCTTTATAAAAATATTTGGACGAACACACTTTTTTTCTTTTACGATGAATTTATCTTTTAATACCTTCTCGTGTTGACATGTTCATAGAACGACCTCTCGAGTGAGTATGCATAGTTCAATAGTAAAAAGTGCTTGCATGTTAGCGGGATGATCCCTCGAGTCCAGCTCTTCTCTTCCGTTAGCTCTTGGACATGATCTATAATTCCTACCACAAATTAGGCTATATAGGTGAGAAGTTAGGGACGATGTTACTAAGATTTTGTATGTAGATATTTTCTTTGATATTTTCACATATTCATGGATTTAACATTGATTTAACATGCGGATGAATTGACATTTCTATCACAATACTAACAAAATATCAACAAAATGTATCATAATTTAAATGTAATATAGGATAAAATATCTTTAATTTACACCTAATATGGGATAAAATATCTTTAACCTCATTTGTTTTACCTTTTATCTTGAATTTTGAGTTTAGTTTTTTATCATTATTTTTCACTTTTTGTCCTTTGTATTGCTAGTTTATTAATTAATTTAATTATATAATTAAATTAATTAACTATTATCACTATCAAAATTAATTAAAAAATTATGCAAAATATTAAAAAGTCAATATTCATAGTGAAAATTCAAGGATATATATATATAAATATAAATTTTAATTTAACTCAAAATTTAGAATCAAATTAAAATTAAACTCGAAAATTAAAGATAAAAAATATAATATTTTGAAATATAGGAACTAAATAGAAAATGTATTAAAAAAATTATAATATCTTTTTTCCCAAGTATTTTAGCTCATTTATTTTGTTTTTAAAACATTTTTAGAAATATCTTACATTTTATCTAACATTTGATTGATATTTCGCCCACGTCAACGTCAAGTCAACGTTATAGAAGGTGGATATTTCTACCTTGCAATTGGAACCATTAGGCGTTAGATTCCATGTTTCCTGCTTCAGCCCCATTTGCAGTACTCCTTCTCTCTCTCTAAACCCTGACCCATTTCCAGAAATTTACCTGCGTTGTCTGCCATTAATGGCGGTCACGAGCTTCCTGGAAGGTCATCTCCATTAATCACTGTAATCAACTATTCCTCTCTCTTTAAGGCTTTTTAGCTTTCTTTCTTGCTCCTCTTTTTGGTTTGTAGCGTTTCAATGGCTTCCACTCCACCGCACTGCTCAATCACCACGGCAAAGCCGTATCAAACTCGTCAATACCCACAAAATAACCTGAAAAACCATCAGAATCCCCGCCAGAACGGCTCTTGGACGACGACGCATAAGGTTTCTCTTGTCAAACCATTGTCCCCAACTCCTACTCACAGTGCGACTAAATCCACTTCCACTTCTACTTCTACTCCCCTTTCACAAAGCCCTAATTTCCCATCTCTTTGCTCTCTCTCCTCGAAATCTGACCTCGTTTCTAACTTCTCCGGCCGCCGCTCAACTCGATGCGTATCAAAGTATCACAATCGCCGCCCCAAGTCCTCCATGGCCACTCGTCACACTGCGATCGCTGAGGAGGTTCTGAATCAGGCGCTTCAATTTGGTAAGGACGATACGAGTTTAGATAACATTTTGCTCGAGTTCGAATCTCATCTTTGTGGGTCGGTAGACTATACGTTTTTACTTAGGGAGCTTGGGAATAGAGGAGAATGTTGGAAATCAATTAGATGCTTTGAATTTGCGCTTGTTAGAGAGGGAAGGGGCAATGAGCGAGGTAAACTAGCTAGTGCGATGATCAGTACGCTTGGTAGGCTTGGGAAAGTAGAACTTGCTAAGGGTGTTTTTGAAACAGCATTGAATCAAGGATATGGGAACACAGTTTACGCATTTTCTGCTTTGATAAGTGCTTATGGGAAGAGTGGTTACTTTGATCAAGCTATTAAGGTGTTTGAATCCATGAAAGCTTCAGGATTAAAGCCGAATTTGGTTACTTATAATGCTGTAATTGATGCATGTGGAAAAGGAGGAGTAGAGTTTAAGAAAGTGGTGGAGGTTTTTGAAGAAATGTTGAGGAATGGTGTCCAACCTGATAGAATTACTTATAACTCACTTCTTGCTGCATGTAGTCGAGGAGGGTCGTGGGAGGCAGCTCAGAACTTGCTTAACGAGATGGTAGATAGAGGGATTGATCAAGATATCATTACTTATAACACACTTTTGGATGCGGTTTGCAAAGGTGGGCAGATGGATTTGGCCTTTGAGATTATGTTAGAAATGCCTGCCAAGAAAATACTGCCTAATGTGGTTACTTACAGCACAATGGCTGATGGGTATGCCAAGGCTGGTAGATTAGAAGATGCTTTAAACTTATACAATGAAATGAAGTTTCTGCGCATTGGTTTGGATAGAGTTTCATATAATACATTGCTTTCAATCTATGCCAAGCTTGGCAGGTTTGAAGATGCTCTGAATGTTTGCAGAGAGATGGGGAGATCCGGTGTTAAAAAGGACGTTGTTACTTACAACGCACTTCTAGATGGATATGGAAAGCAGGGGAAGTTTAATGAAGTTATTAGAGTATTTAACGAAATGAAAAGAGACGGCGTATTGCCGAACTTGTTAACCTATTCTACGTTAATTGACGTATACTCTAAAGGTAGTCTATACGAAGAGGCAATGGAGGTCTTTCGTGAATTCAAGCAGGCTGGATTGAAGGCTGATGTTGTTCTCTATAGTGAACTCATCAATGCTTTATGTAAAAATGGTTTAGTCGATTCCGCTGTATCGTTGCTTGATGAGATGATTAAAGAAGGGATTAGGCCTAATGTTATCACTTACAATTCGATAATCGATGCCTTTGGTCGTTCTACAACGGAAGAATCTCTAGTTGAGGCTGTTGGTGCAGCTAGTGAATCCCCATCCTTCATAGTGATGGAGGGTGTGGATGAGAGTGAGATAGAGAGTTGGGTCAGTGACCATGTCTTCAAATTCTATCGGCAGCTTGTTGCTGAGAAAGAAGGGCCTGCAAAGAAGGAAAGACTAGGCGAAGAAGAGATCAGGTCCATCTTGAGGGTCTTCAAGAAGATGCATGAGCTAGAGATAAAACCAAACGTGGTCACCTTTTCAGCGATTCTAAATGCATGCAGGTAAAGATCTTTGACCTGAGTTTTTGCCTTCAAGATTTTGCTATTATTTGTTCAAAATCCCTCAAAGATCTGCCTACTTAAGTTATTTTAGCCATTTTTTTCATTTTTGTAATTGATTCTCTTTATGAATAGAAGCCATGGACTTACAAAACTAGGCATTTTATTAGGATGTATAATGAAGTAATGTGGAGATTTCTTTATCATTCTAGCATATTGGCAAGCTTACTCTATGTGAGATCCCACATTAGTAGGAGAGGGGAACGAAGCATTCCTTATAAGGATGTGGAAACCTTTTCCTAGAAGACGCGTTTTAAAACTGTGAGATTGACGACGATATGTTACGGGCCAAAACGGATAATATCTGTTAGTGGTGGGCTTGGGTGTGCCAGCGAGACCAGCGAGGATGCTCGCCTCCCAAGGGGGTGGATTGTGAGATCCCATATCGGTTGGAGAGGGGAACGAAACATTCATTATAAGGGTGTGGAAATCTCTCCCTAGAAGACGCGTTTTAAAACCGTGAGGCTGACGACGATACGTAATGGGCCAAAGCAGACAATATCTGCTAACGGTGTTACAAATGATATCAGAGTCAGACACCGAGTGGTGTGCCGGCGAGGACGCTGGCCCCCAAGGGGGGTGGATTGTGAGATCTCATACCGGTTGGAGAAGGGAATGAAACATTCCTTACAATGGTGTGGAAACCTCTCCCTAGAAGATGCGTTTTAAAATCGTGAGGCTGATGACGATACGAAACGAGCCAAAACGGACAATACCTGGTAGTAGTGGGTTGGGTTGTTACACTCTACAAGTAAAATATTTAGTAAGAATAATTTATAACCCTTTGTCGCACTTTGTCACATTCTCTAGTCAAATATACCACAAATTACATTGTGCAATAGTTGTTTACCTCTTTTTGTCACATTTTTTATAAATCATTTTCTTGAACATTGAACAAGGGTATTGAAGATGGTTGGGAGTGAGTCTCACATTGGCTAATTAACGAGACGATTATAGGTTTATAAGTAAGGAATACAACGAGACGATTATAGGTTTGTAAGTAAGGAATACATCTTCATTGATATGAGGTTGGCCTTTTGGAGAAACCAAAAGTAAAGCCACGAGAGCTTATTCTCAAAGTGGACAATATCATATCATCATGTAGGCCCGTGATTCCTAACGGGTCATTGAGTCTGAGCCTCACTTCAGCAACATTTTACATGGAGTGCGTTGTTGTGGGTAGTTTAGGGCTTCTTTTGTGAGCTTGTTTTCGCTACTCTTTTTATCCATGCCAATTGGAGGAACCTGTTCTTTCCACTCTCCTGCATATTTTCTGAGGTTTATTATGCCAGTCCTTCTGGTTGCTTGCTTTGGTCTTTATTCCATATTATTCACTATAAACTCAAGCTGGATACGTGTTCGATCCTGATTGTGGAATTTTTGTTTCGAGTGCAGCCGCTGCAAATCGATTGAAGATGCTTCAATGTTATTGGAAGAGCTTCGATTATTTGATAATCAAGTGTATGGTGTAGCTCATGGACTCCTGATGGGCTTTAGCGAAAATGTGTGGGTTCAAGCGCAGTGTCTTTTTGATGAAGTGAAGCAGATGGACCCTTCCACTGCAGCTTCTTTCTACAATGCTTTGACAGATATGCTGTGGCATCTTGGTCAGGTGAAGTCTAAGCCTCTTTAGTAGCATTCTTATATCCAATCCTCATCGTGCGTTTGGTTATTTTGTGTTATCATTCTGAAATCTTGTTCTTATTTATAGAAACGAGGGGCCCAATTGGTCGTACTCGAAGGCAAAAGGCGCAATGTATGGGAGACGTTATGGTCCGATTCTTGCTTAGATTTGCACCTCATGTCGTCTGGAGCTGCTCACGCCATGGTTCATGCTTGGCTGCTGGGTATTCATTCTCTTGTGTTTAATGGCCATCAGTTGCCAAAGTTATTGAGGTACAAGTTCATCCCCCCCACGCTCTTTATAGGTGTTTTGTTATGCATATAATGGGACTTAGTCGTGTCTTGATGGATTTGTTTGTTTCTACATTTTCTTAAAAAGACTTGTCTTATTCACTGAGGCAGAATATGGTATCTCTCTTCAATGGCGCCTCAAACTTTCTCTTTATTAAGATTGAGTAGCCAGTTGGCACGAAGGGAAGTAAGACTATGTAATACGAGGTGTATTGTGAGATCTCACATCGGTTGGAGAGGAGAACAAAGCGTTCTTTATAAGGGTGTGTAAATCTCTCCCTAGTAGACGCGTTTTAAAAACCTTAAGGGGAAGCCCGAAAGGGAAATCCCAAAAAGAACAATATCTGCTAGCTGTGGGTTTGGACCGTTACAAATGGTATTAGAGCTAGACATCAGGTGATGTGCTAGTGAGGAGGCTGAGCCCTAAAGAGAGGTGGACACGAGCGTCCTCAAGAGGGGGGGGGGGATTAGGGGGTCCCACATAGATTGGAGAAGGGAGTGAGTGCCAGCGAGGACAGTGGGTCCTAAAAAGGGGTGGATTGTGAGATCCCACATTAGTTGGGGAGGAGAATGAAGCATTCTTTGTAACGGTGTGAAAACCTTTCCTTATCAGACACGTTTTAGAAACCTTAAGCGGAAGTCCGAAAGGGAAGTTCAAGGAGGACAATATCTACCCGCAGTCGGCTTGGACCGTTAAAATTTATACAAAAGAAAAAGCTAAAAAGTAACAGGTACAAGAAGCTCCTAAAGGGTTCTTTCTTTGCCTATTGAATACTCGGTTCCGTTCTAGCCATTAAAGTCTATGGGAATCCTTCACAAATTGAATCCAGAAGAGTGCTTTCTGGCGTTTTGCGTATGTGGGATCATTACATCTGTTCTTGGCAAGTAGTTGCGTATGGAAAGACCCAAGGTTGAGCCAGCCGAAAACGAATCGTTTCGATATTCTTTCATTTGTTCTCAACGAAAATCGTTATGTTCCTTAAAAACGAAATGTATTATTGCAAACTTCTTACATCTTGGTGATTATTATGCAGCATTCTGACTGGATGGGGAAAACACAGCAAAGTCGTCGGTGATGGAGCTCTAAGGCGGGCGATCGAGGCACTTCTGACCGGGATGGGGGCACCGTTTCAGGTTGCGAAATGCAATATAGGAAGGTATGTATCAACAGGCTCTGTGGTGGCTGCCTGGTTGAAAGAGTCAGGTACCTTAAAATTGCTTGTTCTTCATGATGGTAGAACTCATCCAGATACTGAAAATTTGGATCTCATTTCCAAACTCCAAACGATTTCCTTGTAGCACAATTTGAATAAATATTATACACAGACTCACATGTTTGAATATTCATTTTCAAGATTATCTTGCTCTGCTAAAAAAGGGTGAGTTTAAGTTATACGCCAAATGATTCTAATAAACATATTTGGTATTTTTTCGTCCGAAAAAAAAAAAAGTTGTGAAGATAAGTTTTGCGTATATACTTTAAGTCATTCACCATCGAACAATTACCCAAACAATATCCCCTACTCAACATGTAAGATATAAGATGCGCTATAGTGACTTGGACAAGGACACCTTTAAACGGCATACCTTGATGATGCCTTTGTTTCAGGACTCTACATGAGTTTGGTTAGGTTAAGGAAATTTTTTGGACCATTGGTTGGGTTGGTGACCCGAACAATCAAAATAAAGTTCACAATCCAATCTAACTCATACTTGTATTTTCGGGTTTTTTTTTTAATTATTTAAAAAAAATCATATTTATCCCTAATACGTGTTATATTAATAACTAAAATCCCATAAAGTTTAACTATCAAACATTCACAAGTCATATGTATCACTAACATCACTCTATCTTTGGATTGGTCGAGTTGACTAGACAAAAAAATTGTCAACCTACGTACCAATTATAATATTCGATTTTCTAAAAAATTCAACCCAATCCAAACCGGAGAAAAAAAAATCTAACCCAATCTAACATTTATGGGTTGGGTTAGATAGTTCGAATTGGTCGGGTTCTCTAGTCATTTGAACATTTTTTTTTTCTGATAATAAAATGCATTGATGAACTTAGTAGGCTTCGACCGTTCATAGAACTCGTTTAAAAGATACTATAGCTATCCCAAATACCATACTTGAAGAAAAAAAAGGATTTTAAAATCACCAAAAAAAAAAAAAACGAATGAATATAAGAAAAGCAAGTGAATATTAAAAAGGAGATGCTAATTAAAGAGAAATTCTTGCAACATTTTGAGGAAGAAAAAAAGCAAAAAGGATGAAATAGTGTCATTCCTTGCTTTGGAATATTGAAGGCAATGCCAATTTGGCCCTCTTGTTCTTAGAATCTCACCGCCAAACCCAAATATACTCTCTCTTTTTTTTTTTAACACCATAATTTATTATTTATTTGCTGCAACTTTTAATAATATACCTTCTTATTTTATTCAACATAAAATATGAATCGACCTTTTTATTATATTATAAAAAATAAAAATATACCGATAAATTATCGAGAGCTATTAAAAGTTCAAAGATATTTTTGAAATAAACTATCAAACTTTAATTTTCTTAAGAAAATTACTTTTAACACAGAGACTTAAGAAAAGAAAGCCAACGTTGTGACATCTTAGCAAAAGAAGATCAAAGAAAACGATATTTAAGTTAGTTACATATTGAAATCTGTATAATGTATATAGTTCAACCAGCCAGAACATTAATAACCGTTTAAAATCATAAACTTTTAAAACGACCCGACTAAAAAAAAGAAAAAAAAACATATGAAACTTGTTGATTAAGACATAATAAAGGCAGTTACATTATCCATTAGACACGTAATTTTAGGGATTTGTGGGTCCAAAACCCACTTAAAGAGCAAGACCACCGACTAATCCAACTAACTTAACCAACCCCTTCATCCACTTTAATTAACTCTCCAACCCTTTTACTTTTAACATCATCAAAACCCTGATTCATTCCTCTTTTCATATTTGATTGAATAAATTCCTCTGTCCATTCCGACCAATTTGTTCATTGTTTTCTCATGTCGTGTCGCCATTTTCTTGTCCTAAAACATCGCCCCATCCCTTCTCTATAAAACCCATCACCATTTCCCCTCTTTCCTCAACTCATTCTCCTCTTACAAGTGTACCGTTTTTGTTCCTTTCAGCTCACCACTTGGCTTCGGGCTTGTCCTCGTATGCCACCCTACGTTGCCGCTTGTCTTCTTCCGTTGATATCAATCAAAGCTTCTTAGACATTCTTCGTCTTTCTAAGCTTTGTTCAACCCATCCATCCTGCCATGGCTCCCCCAAACGACCCATCTTCCTTAACCTCTTCGCCTCTCAAATCTGACGGTTTGGAGAATCTTGTTGATTTCGCAGATGGGAAACTCAGTGTCAAAGGTGTTTCTTTGCTGTCGGATGTCCCAAGTAATGTCTTTTTCAGCTCCTTCTCTTCCATATGTCAATCCTCTGATGCCCCACTTCCTCTGCTCCAACGAGTTCATACTCTGTCTCATAAGGGTGGCTTTCTTGGGTTTGATCAAACCAAATCCTCTGATAGGCTCACCAATTCCTTGGGGAAATTCAAGGGTAGGGAGTTTGTGAGTGTGTTTAGATTCAAAACATGGTGGTCGACCATGTGGGTCGGGAATTCTGGGTCGGATTTACAAATGGAAACTCAATGGTTCATGTTGAATGTCCCTGAGATAAAATCGTATGTCGTTTTCATACCCATTATAGAAGGGAGTTTTAGATCCGCTATCCATCCTGGGGTTGATGGGCATGTCATGATTTGCGCCGAGAGTGGCTCAACTCATGTGAAAACATCTAGTTTTGATGCTATAGCTTACGTTCATGTGTCTGATAACCCTTACAAGTTAATGAAAGAGGCCTATGCGGCTATTAGAGTTCATATGAACACGTTTAGGCTCTTGGAAGAGAAGCCTGTCACTCATTTAGTGGACAAATTCGGTTGGTGTACATGGGATGCTTTTTACTTAACAGTAGATCCTGTCGGAATTTGGAATGGTGTCAATGACTTTGCTGAAGGCGGTGTGTCGCCGAGGTTTCTCATCATTGACGATGGGTGGCAGAGTATCAACATCGACGGGGAAGACCCAACTCGAGATGCTAAAAATCTTGTTCTTGGTGGGACACAAATGACTGCAAGGCTCTATAGATTTGATGAATGTGAGAAGTTTAGGAAGTACAAAGGTGGGTCTTTGTCGGGTCCAAATGCTCCATCGTTTGATCCAAAGAAGCCGAAGTTATTGATCGCTAAGGCAATCGAAATCGAGCACGCTGAGAAGGACAGAGACAAGGCCATTGGCTCGGGAGTCGCTGATATCACTAAGTTCGAGACCAAAATTCATAAGCTTAAGGAAGAGTTGAATGCAATCTTTGGCAAAGAACAAGACAGTGGCTGTTCTAGCTGTTCTTGCAAGGGTGATGACTCTGGAATGAAGGCATTCACAAGGGATTTGAGAACAAAATTCAAAGGGTTGGATGATGTGTTTGTTTGGCATGCTCTTGCTGGTGCTTGGGGTGGTGTGAGGCCTGGTGCTACCCATTTGAACTCCAAGATAGTTCCTTGTAAGCTCTCTCCTGGCCTTGATGGCACAATGACTGATCTTGCTGTTGTGAAGATTATCGAAGGGAGTATCGGACTCGTTCATCCTGATCAAGCTGACGATTTTTTCGACTCGATGCATTCTTATCTCTCTAAAGTTGGGATTACAGGCGTAAAAGTCGATGTGATGCATGTAAGTATCTCTAAAATAAGGTCTTTACTTAGTACTACTTAGCACTGTTGTTCGATAACTGATCTGTTAACTTATTTGTTCAAATTCAGACACTGGAGTATGTCTCGGAGGAATATGGAGGACGAGTTGATCTTGCTAAGGCCTATTATAAGGGTCTGACTAAATCTCTTCATAAGAACTTTAAAGGGACGGGTCTTTTCTCTAGTATGCAACAGTGTAATGATTTCTTCTTCCTTGGCACGAAGCAAAACTCCATAGGAAGAGTAGGTAAGAATTTCAACTTTTTCGATAAGATGGGTCCACTAAATGAAACAAACAGAACAATAAAAGGGAAACGTTTTTACAGGTGATGACTTTTGGTTTCAAGATCCAAACGGTGATCCCATGGGTGTTTATTGGTTACAAGGTGTTCATATGATTCACTGTGCCTACAACAGTATGTGGATGGGACAGATCATACAGCCTGATTGGGACATGTTTCAATCAGACCATCTATGTGCTAAATTCCATGCGGGATCAAGAGCTATTTGTGGTGGTCCTGTCTATGTGAGTGACTCCGTGGGTGGCCATAATTTTGATCTCATAAAACAACTCGTTTATCCCGATGGAACTATTCCTAGATGCCAACATTTTGCCCTCCCCACTAGAGACTGTCTCTTCAAGAATCCTTTATTTGACAGTAAAACGGTTCTCAAGATCTGGAACTTCAACAAGGTACTTTCTAATTTTTTTTCGAAACCCAAATCTTTATATCATTCGAAAAAATGACACTTCTCCATTGGAATTTATGTACAGTATGGAGGTGTAATCGGGGCATTCAACTGCCAAGGAGCAGGGTGGGACCCTAAAGAACAAAGAATCAAGGGACATCCAGAATGTTACAAGCCAATGTCTACAACCGTGCATGTCAGCGATGTGGAATGGGATCAAAAACCAGAAGCTGCTCCAATGGGGAATTTCACCGAATACATTGTGTACCTGAATCAAGCCGAGCAAATTCTCCACACTACCCCCAAATCTGAACCGCTAAAAGTGACCATTCAACCATCTACATTCGAGATCTTCAGTTTCATACCTTTAAGAAAGCTCAATTCCAACATTAAATTCGCTCCCATCGGTCTGAAGAACATGTTCAACAGTTCTGGAACGATTCAACATTTGAAGTATAATGAAAACGGAGTCGAGCTGAAAGTAAAAGGTGGAGGAAATTTCATAGCTTACTCGAGTGCGTACCCGAAAAAGTGCATTTCGAACGGAGTAGAAGTGGAATTTGAATGGGATGACTCCGATGGACAGCTCAGCTTTGATCTTCCATGGATTGAAAAAGCTAAAGGAGTTTCTGACGTGGAAATTTTATTTTGAGTAATTTTATCTCTAAGTTAATTTTTATTTATTTTATGCATTTTGGCTGTTTGTGTTAAGTGACGTGTGCTAAGGGATAGCCACGTCAATTAAATAATCGCTTTTATTATTATTATTATTATTATTGTATTTTTGAATTTTTATTTTTATTTTCCCCTTTTTTTTGCGGATTTGTCCTTTGAAAGAGGGCATTATGTTTCGAATTTTGTTTCTACTAAATAAATGTGACTTTTATTTTATTTTATTATTATTATTATTATTTACGATGTATGGTTATTATTTTTACGCACGTGCATTCCAACAAAACTTGAAGGGGTTCATTCTGTTCGATGATGAAAGTCCCACATCGGCTAATTTAGAGAATGATCATGAGTTTATAAATAAAGAATACTCTTTCCATGGATATGAGGCATTTTGGGAAGCCCAAAGCAAAGCCACGAGACTTTATGCTTAAAGTGGACAATATCATACCATTGTGGAGAGTCGTGTTCGTCTAACATGGTCCACAATGGTATTAGAGTCAGAGCTCCATAAGCCTCAGGAGAGGCTTATAGTGTACTTTGTTCGAGAGGAGGATTGTTGAGAATTGTTGGGAGTGAGTCCCCTAATTTAGGGAATGATCATTGGTTTATAAATGAGAAATACTATCTCCATTAGTATGAGGCTTTTTGGAGAAGTTCAAAGCAAAGTCACGAGAGCTTATGCTTAAAGTGGACAATATCATACTTATCTCGAGAGCTTTTGAGCTTGTTTTTTAGGATATTATTTTTTAATTTTTAATTTTTTTTTTTACTATATTCAATCAATTATGATTTAAAAAAAAAATTCCGACATATTTGACTCTTTGAATAATTTCCGACATATATTTTTTTTACTTTATTTATGAATTAGGATATTATTAAAGAGAGATCTCTCAAAGCTTCCAACAAAATCAAGAATTCCAAGAAAGAGGGAAACTTGAGAAGTAATGCGAATTGAAAGTCAAATAATAAAATTAAATGATATCTTTGTCTCAAATCTTTGACTAAAACTAAAATCAAATGGGCCCACCAATTAAAAAAATTAAAATAATGCCAAATTTGATGCGTTTTTTTTAAAGACCAACCACCCAACCGACTTAACTAACACGTATTTGACCCAATCCACCAAATTAAATCAATTTCTTTTCAGTTTCCTGCTACAAAAATAACTGATTTCCAAGTGGAAACCTGGCTAAGAATAATTGGATAACGAAGGTTCATATGATCTGATAACCTGACTAATTTGAACTAACCAACCCAAACTTTAAGAGGGAAGTTGAGTTAACAAAAAATTCAATTCAATTATTTTGAATTTAAAAAAAAAAAAATTAAAAATTTCATTCTGTTTGAGATTGATATTTTTTAATTGGGTCAATTCGACCCATCAAAAATAGGATTAGAACTTAACCCAACTCTACTGGTTATTAATGTCATCTGTGAATAAATATGGTTTTTTAAATAATTAAAAAAATAATCACTCGGAAATTAGAGAGTTGAGTTGTGAACTCTTTTCGGATTGTTCGGGTCACTAATCTAACCCACTCGAAATTTTGATTTAGCTCCCCAACCCATTCTATATACACTCCTAGTATCAGCTAAATCTAAATAAATAAAAAAAAAAAAAAAAAAAAA
>NW_019268540.1:2904699-2916325 GCF_002738365.1 Cucurbita moschata
AAAAAAAAAAAAAAAAAAAGACTTTATTGTATTTGAAATTAATTCAAAATCTAAATGGTTCGAAAGAATATACCAATAATTAATATAAGAAAAAGAAAGTGAATATAGAAAATGAAGATGAATATAGGGTCATTTTCATTTCTTTGGAATATTGAAGCCTCTTCCAAATAAAATATACTCTATTTTTTCGTATATTCTTTTTTAATAAATATAATATCTATAACTTTCGTGCATAAAAAGAAGAATATTCTTTTAGCTGCCTTATTTTTGTAGAATCATTTCTTTACTTATTTATTTATACCAGAATATTCAATTAATATATTTAAAAATTTACCAGACAGACACTACTATATTTATTTTTATTGGATAAAAAATTTAATGGGCAGAGGAATATTAAACATTATAGACCACACATTTATTTAATTTAAATTATTACTAAAATATGAGTGGACTAATTAAACTTATTGATAATTACCATTATTGGGCCGAACAACATCTAGAGTTTTCATAATGGGCCTTTACATAGTGGGCCATTATATAGTGGGCCTAGATTTCAGCCCATGTTTTTTACCAAAAAAAGAGAGCAATTTTCTTAAATCAAAATTGAAAGTAAAATAAAATAAAGATAATTATTGGAGGACTAAAACGAAAATTAGAATTTTTACAGAGTAAAAAACGAGAAAAAAATTTACCTTGCTTGAATAACGTATTCATTCATATACTTCAAACCGTTAATTCTAAAAATAATAATAAAGGGCGTCAAATTCCTCTATTTAATCATCTGGTCGATTTATCTCAAACGTGCACGTTTATGCTCATCTCCCATCATGACTGTCCTCGTTTTTTTTCTTTCTACGAGATATCATTAAAGAAATTGAAAATAAAAGTATATAATATAAACGTATATTATAACAATATGACATGACAACCATGTGATACGACATGACGAGACCGATCCTTAGAGGTTGAGCTAACTACTAAGCATGTGGGATGAAAATGATTAAACTAATTCATATTTCTTTCCAATAAAAGAAAATATAAATAAAAAACTAAAAAAGAAAATTTTGATATGTACATTGGGCATTATTCCCATGTGAGTGACCGCACCATCCATCAAAATAAAGTCAAGAACCCACGTGGACTTTACTTAATTAGCATTAATTAAATGCAAACATTATGATAAGGTGTTTTAATTTATTAGATCCATAATTTACCATAATGTGACATAATTATAATGTATATCCATATGGTCTTTAGCTTAGTGGCTTCACCAATAAAATGCAAACATATGTATTTATATTTAATGAAACCCTAGATGACATGTGCTTAGATAAATAATTTTAATTATTATAATTTAATATAGTTTCATTAACATGTGCTTAGATCAAAAGCTTTTATTCTCTAGATAATAATAATTTGGAACAAATAGATATTTATATGAAATTTTGCTTCGGGGTGTATATAGATTGAGTTGGATTGAGTTACGAAAATATTTTGAACCAACTCGAAACTTCGAGTTTGGTCAGGTTGGTTACCCAAATGAATCTAATAATGTTCACAACCCAACTCTCTATTTTCGGTTCATAAGTTTGAGTTGTTCGAGTTATCGGGTTATTTGAATATCATTAGGTGAAGGTAAAGACCGAAGAAATAAACTCAAACTTGCTAACATATATACATTTATTACCCAAACCGACCAAAAAAATCACAACCCACAAAATCTAACAAAATTTTTTTTTCGAATCTCCAAAAATTCAACCTAATCCGACCTTTGAATTGAATTGTAACAGCCCAAGCTCACCGCTAGTAAATATTGTCGTTCTTGTACTTTTTGTTTCAGGGTTCCCCTTAAAGTTTTCAAAACGCATTTTTTATGGAGAGGTTTTCACACCCTTGTAAAAAATGTTTCGTTTTTCTCTCCAACCGACGTGGGATCTCACAATCCACCCTCTTTCGAGGCTCAGCGTCCTCACTGACACTCATTCCACTCTCGAATCGATACGAGATCTGACATGAATAGTTTAGATTATTCAGATTATATATCGTGTTAGACGATTGAATTAGTATGATAAATCAACCCATGTTTTTAAATAAAAGTTTGATAACTAAGAACATTGATTGATGAGTAATGCATGTGACCTCCTAGCTTTAACCCCATCTATAGCCAACCAGGATAACCCTTTACCCTAATTATAATATATAATCAAACCCACCTTTAAACTCATAATTTATTCACTAACTATAATTATCTTCCTTAAAGTTTACATAGAAGACAAGAACTGAAGAATCTCTTACATAGAATTTAAATTATGTTTGTTCTTCCAAAGAAATCTGAGTTCATAACGTGTTCATCAAATTTTGCATCCGTACAATGAAGAAACAAAAAAAAAAAAAACTAATAATTTGGAGTGAAAACTTAGAGATTCATGAATGTTAGAACCAAAATCCGGACATGATATCCATACTGTCCGGTTTTGTTGCCACAAATATGGACAAGCTCACACACATAATTCATCAACCTCCCCTATAAATGTGTTGTGTTGTATGAGTAATGTAATGACGTTGAGAGGGGACGATGGCTTGTGTGTTTGTAAATGATATCCATTGAACTTGGAAAGTGGGGGAGGAATAATCCAGGGTGTGATTATATGAGGGAGGGGGGCTGTGGAAGATGGTGTGAAAATCATGTGGATGCATGTGCTTTGAGTTGGACAACATGCCCACCCCACCATCCTTAGTCTTTAATTATGTTTTTAACTCGGGACGGGTACCAAATATTGTCCACTTTAGTCTATTACGCATCACCGTCAGCTTCATGATTTTAAAACGCGTCTGTTAGGAGAGGTTTCTGTACCTTTTTAAGGAATATTTCGTTCCCCTCCCTAATGAACACTCCTGGATATCGAAGGTGTTCTTGGGGTGATCTCGGTGGAGACGATGGGGTCGGTCCATGGATTTTCCTTCTTTTTGTTGCATTTCGCTTAAAGGGTTGAAGGGAGATACTGTCTCAAGCTGTTCGCAAGAGCCAACCTGATCCTTTTCTCGAGAGATCCCAAACGAGGGAACCCTAAGAGAGTCGCCAACTCTAACTACTGTCCATGTACATTCCATACTAGATCTAACCATCTACCCATCCTACCTTCTCCACGTTCGTGACAACCTTTGTTTCAGTAGAGTATTTCAGTGGCATGTTTCAGTCCTCTTCTCTATTACTTAAAAAAAAATAAGCCACGGATTCAGGTACAAGATACTATCGTTACCATCTGAACAATTAGACATCCATTATCATCAGTAGCTACCGCTCGTTAACGGTGGGACGTGGAGTGAAAACTCGATTATATTTGAAATCTTATCCTCTCTTTCCTCACCAACCCATTTCACAAATTCCCCCCATATATATATATAAACCCTCTAGGTCATTACATTCATCATCCAAAGTTCCCAATTCCCAATTTCCAAAATCCTATCTCTCTCTCTCAAAGAGAAAACAAAGCAAAAGCAAGCCATGGGAGTTTACCCAGAAACCCTTTTGCTAGTTCAACTCAACATGAAAGAACCATCCCAAGATGAAACATCAATGGAAGAACAACAAGAACAACAAGAAGCCATAGCCAAGAGCTTCAACAGAAGAAGAAGAAGCAGCAACTCATTGATGAAGAAGAGAAGATCAAGATCATCAACTAGAATCGAGCAAAGAGTCAGCACATTAAGAAACCTCGTACCAAACATGAACAACAACAACAACAACCATGAAAGCTGTGTCGGATCATTAGAACAGCTTTTCACTCAAACAGCTGATTACATATTGTCGCTGCAAACAAGAGTGAGATTCATGAAGAATTTGGTTAATGTCTTATCTGCTTCTTCTTCTTCTAACGATCATGAGTGAGATTATTTCAAACATTTTTATTTTTTATTTAACTATTTAATTTTTATATATATGTATATGTGTTTCTCTAAAGATTGATATATGCGATTTTATATATATCATTCTTTTTCCTTTTTTTTTTCTTTATTCGTATTTGCATTTTTTTTTTAAATTTTCTTTTTTATTTTTCATTTGTAATATTATTGTGTATTATTATTATTATTATTTGGGTTTGATTTTATTTTATTTTTTCCTCTCAAAATTATGACAAACTTTATAATTTAACTCAAAAATAGCACCAAATTTAAATTAAAATGCTTAAACTAACTCAAAAGCTAAAATAATATTAGTAAAAACTTTTATATTTTGGAGCATGATGAAATTGGGCCTCAGGCCCAATAATTGAGCTCGTATAGAAATTATTTTTATAATCCACCACGTGTCCATAGTTTTCATCATGGAATAATCAGATCAATCACAACCGTACATACAAATGATCAAAATCTTTGAATAACATTTAAATAAAAATGGAGTTGACCACCAAATTTAATAAATAAATAAATAAAATAGATCATAATTTATTATCGAATGGCATGGGATATATATGAAGGAGAAGTCAAGAAATGGACCGACATTGTGATTCAAATGTGTTGCGTTGTCGACTCTTTAACGACGTGTCGGCACCTACCATTTTCAATATGTTGAGTGTTTAAATTTGCTTTTTTTTATTTATTTATATTAATGAAATTGTGGATATAATTTAATTTTAAATTTATTGTTTTAATTTCACGTAGATTAACATATAGCCTATGGTTTATCACGTACCTATGTTAGCTAATTAATTTTAATTTACTTAAACTTAGGGATTCTTAGTGTCAATATTAATGTCACGTCAAATAATATTTTCTCATAAATAAATTTTAAAAAAAGGATGTTAGCAAAAATTTAGGTAGAAAAATTAATTTATAAAAGGCTTTTAAATATGACACGTGTGATTTCAGAAATTTCCTTGTCTTTTAACCGAAATAAAAGAAACAGAACACGTACGATCGTACGACACGTCTAATCGAATCGACGGATGAGAGCAGCCCAACACCTTCCGTCGTGGATTCGACTTCGATCCGGCATGCTGACGTGTACCCGTACACTCTTAAAGAAAAAAAAAACATTTTTTTCTTTCTTGAAATTAAGTTTCTCGTGAATTTCGCCGGTTTTCTTTTACTCGTCGACTCGGTCCCACATCGGCGACCTTTCGGTCCAATTCCTTTTTCTTTTGCCGCTTTAAAGAAAAATGTAATTTTGCTTTTACTTCATATTCATATTTTTTTACATTCAATTAATACCATGAGTAGGGGTTGTCAGATGATTATAAACTCATTCCCTAAATTAGTCGAGACGGGACTTTCATCATCAACACGAATAAAATACGTCTCCCCTAAATCTAGGCTCGACTTCTTTGGAGTCTTAGTAATAAGATAAGGAAATTAATTATAAAGGGTAAGATTCGGATTACCTTGTTGATCGAATATCTCACGACAAGAACATTGTTTGAGATTCGAATCACTCCACAAGCAAGATCGATCATGTCTAACTTGAATGATTCTTGTTGGTCAAATATCTCAAGACAAGAACACTTGATTGAGATTCGAATCACTCCACAAACAAGATTGATCATGTTGAGCTTGAATGATTGTACATGCAACCTAAACTATGTAGAATTGCAAAGAAATTTAGCCATTGGGTAAAGAAAAACAAAAATGCTTCTTTTACTGTATTTTACAAATCTCCCTACAAATACAACATACATGACTTTATATAGCATCAAAATGAAACTATTAAAGGCATTCAGTTGTAACATTCATACTTAATGGCCATAATTAACCCTTATGTAATTGTAACCTAAAGTAAATTAAAAATCTTAAAATACATTAATGAAATACAATAAATTTAAATTATTCTAAATTGTAATCCACCCAAAATTTATAACATCAAACTTCATTTTCTTACAATAGGCATGAATTGAAATATTTTTTGATAATTTCAACAATATTTTCTTCACATCTTCATTGAAGTATATTGCATGATTGATGTCTCTTGGTTCATATCACTTAGTCATCTAACAGAAGTGTTAGTTTTAAGCACAAATTTTCTTTTAATATTGATGCAAATCAATTTTCGATTTAAACCTGTGTCCATTCCATGTCATGCTCGGTCCTTGATTCCGACTCATTTAGCTATTGATGATCGAGGTGCATTACTCAATTTTATTGGATTAAAATTGATCCAAGTTTAAGTGTTTTATGAATTTAAGCCAACTCGAACCTCGAGTTAAATTTGAATAAATAATTAGAAATTGAAAATGAAATGAGAAGGCAGCACGAAACTTCGGAACCACACGTGTGCACTTTTCTAGGGATTATATCGTCAAAAGAAGCGAAGAAAAAGGAAAACAAGATTTCTTTTATAGTACTACATGTCATGATGCATCATTAACATCAGATTACAAACGTTAAATAGAGTTGAGTTGAATTATAACTCTATTTTCAAGTTCGATTGAGTTATCAAGTCATACGAACACCCTTACATTTTCATTAAAAATAAATAATTGAAATTGATAATGGATCATGCGTGTATATTTAATATTTAAATTTATATACCAAAAATTATTAATCAATTAATTTTAAAATTTTTTAAAAATAAAATTATTATCAACCGAATTCCTCGGAAAGATGATTTGAATTCATCCAAAATCTATCACGTTATAATGATTTTGATACATTAAAATAATAAAATAATAACACTATTTTTCATAAATATTTGAATATCTTTTTTTATTAAATCCTTTTTCTTTTTTAAAGGAAAAGATTGGGGAGACAGTGAAGCAATTTGGGGATTGAGAAAAGCAAAAAAGCAAAATAATAATAATAGTTATTACGCATGCTTATAAAACGACGTCGCATTTCATCATTTGGCCGAATATACTTCACGTGCGTCTAAACCCCCGTTTCACACCGTACTTGTTTTCCACTCCCACTGTCCGTCCGTACAAAACATTGACCTGCAATTGCCGGTCACCACCACTACAAAAACAGCCTCCCTCTCCCCAAATCCCCATTATTCCCAATATCCCAACCCCTCAATTCTCTCTCTAAAAGCCTTATTTCACGGGTAGGGTTTATGGAGCTTGATTTAATTTGGTCGCAATTTGATATGTTTTCGACGTCGTCTTACCCAATTCAAAATCCTGCTATCGACCCCGAGAATTTGGAGATATTGAATGCATGGCCTACATCGTCCACCCAGCTCATCAACGATGAATTGTCGGAGTTGAAGCTACAAGAAGAAGAGAAACCTCGACCAAAAACGGTTAAACCTAACCACTCGTTAGTGTTCCGTCTTTTTTTTTCTCTTTTTAATTCAACAATATTTAGAGGCAAATATCATTTGTTGATGTATTTAAAACATTAAATTTAGGTCGAAAACAAAGAAAACGAATCAGAAGAAGAAAGAGCAAGAACAACGATACACGTTCATGACGAAGAGCAAAGTTGATCATTTAGAAGATGGATATAGATGGAGAAAGTACGGGCAAAAAGCTGTAAAAAACAGCCCTTATCCTAGGTAATATCGTTGTACTCAAATTACTATTATACCCTAAATCTTATGGTGCACGGATGTTTCTAACATGTTTTTTTTTTCTTTTTGTAGGAGCTATTATCGTTGTACTAGTGTAGCATGTAATGTAAAGAAACGAGTGGAGAGATGCTTGAAAGATCCCAGCATTGTTATCACAACTTATGAAGGCCAACACCCTCACTCTACCCCTGTCATGGCTCGATCAACCTTCGTCCCTCCGCCTATCTCTACCTCTCTCCACGAGGGTTCCACATCGTTCACCTCCACCCCTCCTTATCTCTTTCACAACCAAAACGTTCATAATTTAAATTTTGCCCGCCACCCCAATGACTTTGTGGCACCGTCATTTCATCACGAGCGATTGCCACAACACACTGCCTCCTTCGATCCACCTACTCATTTATTTGCTTCTACTACTAATTATGAGTTACTTCAAGATGTTAGTTGGTCGACATGATGTATTGTAACAGCCCAAGTTCACTACTAACAGATATTATCTACTTTGACCCGTTATGTTTCGCCGTCAGCTTCACGATTTTAAAACGCATCGTTTAGGAAGAGGTTTCCACGAATGTTTCGTTCCCCTCTCCAACAACTATGTCGTTTTATGTAATAATTTTTCAATAATTATTATTATGCGAACACCACATAATTTATTTATAACATATTTCTTTCCGCAAAAACAGAGATCTTTCTCCTAATTTATGAAACTATTTTTTAATTCACCAAAAGAATTTACTAAAAAAAAACTAAATTTACCCATAAAAAATTCAATTAATCCCCCATAAATGAAAAAAAAAAAAAAACATTTCCGGCCCAGAAATTTACAAATGTGACCGACGATTCAGAATCAAGTTTCATGGGAGTTACTGTTTCCGTTGGATTGATTCAATCGTCGGTCGCCATCTCCGATTAACACAAATTCGATCATTAATCCCTTGTTTTTTCTTCGATGATGTTCGTTTTGATTTTTCCCACCAGATGATCGGAAGAACACCATCAAAATCGATTTGGATTTTGTCGGTCTGAGCTTCAACTTCGGTATGGTTCTACTAAATCCTTGTTTGGTTCGACTCATTTTAGGTTGTTTTGCGATTAATTTGTTCCATTTCCCGTTTTTTTTATGGGTTTCTGTTTGGTTGGATGGTCTGTTTTGTTTTCGATCATTTCTGGTCTGATGGGTTTCTTGAGACTTCGGTGGCGGTGTTGTTTGTGTATTGTTGTTTTTCTCATTTGTTTGTTTCGGCATTGCCGATGTTGTTGGAAACTTTGGTGTTGGCTCATTTCCTGTTTTGATTGTTGTTTTCTTGCTTATCTTGTGTAAATTTAGGAGACTGATGGGTTAGATTGTTTGGATATCTCACCCCGGTTGGAGAGGTAACGAAGCATTCCTTATCTGGGTGTGGAAACCTCTCGAAGCATTCCTTACCTGGGGGTGGAAACCTCTCCTAGTAGATGCTTTTTAGAACCGTGAGGCTGACGGTGATACGTAACGGGTCAAAGTCGATAATATCAACTAGCGGTGGGTCTGGGCTGTTACAAATGGTATCAAAGCTAGGCACGAGCGATGTGCCTCACTCCTTTTATGGGTGTGGATTGTGAGATCTCACATTGGTTTGAGAAAAAACGAAACATTCCTTATATGGGTGTAGGAACCTCTTCCTAGTAGACGTGTTTTAAAACCGTGAGGCTAACGGCAATACGTAACGGGCCAAAGCGGACAATATCTACTCGCGGTGGGCTTGAGCGATTACAAATGGTATTAGAGCTAGGCACTGAACATTGTGCCAGCAAGGACGCTGGGCCCTAAAAGGGAGTGGATTGTGAGATCTCACATCGGTTGGAGAGGGAAACGAAGCATTCCTTATATGGTGTGAAAACCTCTTCCTAGTAGACGCCTTTTAAAACCGTGAGGCTAACGGCAATACGTAACGGGCCAAAGTGGATAATATCTTCTAGCGGTGAGCCTGAGCCATTACAAATGGCATCAGAGCTAGGCATCGAGCGGTGTGCCTCACTCCTTATGCGGGTGTGGATTGTGAGATCTCACACCGGTTAGAAGAGAGAATGAAGCATTCTTTATATGGGTATGGGAAGCTTTCCTAGTAGACACGTTTTAAAAACGTGAGGCTGACGACAATACGTAACGGGCCAAAGCGGACAATATCTACTAGCGGTGGGCTTGAGCCGTGGATTGTTTTTGTTTTTCTGTTTGTCATTGCTTTAAGGCCATTGTTTACAGCGATTGAATGCTGAGCTTTGATTGCAGAGTTCCTCTGTTCATTTATAGTTCAAAAGGCTATGAAATTGAGTGGATGGCTTTAAGAGAAGGGGATCTCACATTTGATCTGGAAAGCGGGGCGAAGATTGTTAAAGAGGATTCTGGAAATGTGGAGCCAAGTTCAATCAAACGAGCGGTGAAGAACATTTTTTGGGGTAGGTTGACCAAGGATACATTGCCACGAGACGAACGAGCTGCAGCCTCGAGCAGTTACGTTGCCAATATCATCCGTGATGCGAACATAAAATTGTTGATAGATAAGAATTTGAAAGGAGAAGAGGGTCGTCGTGAAGTCGTTGCTAATGTCGAGAAGAAGAATGATAGAGGGAAGCATAATAACAAGAAAAAGGCTCCAAAGCCACCTCGACCGCCCAAGGGACCTTCACTTGACGCTGCTGACCAAATGCTGGTCAAGGAAATCGCCAAGCTTGCCATGAAAAAACGATCGAGAATCGAGCGAATGAAAGCGATGAAGAAGGCAAAAGCTGAGAAAACATCTTCTTGCAATACTTACATACCAGCATTGATTATCACATGCCTCTTCTTCCTTGTAGTAATCATTCAAAGTAAGCAAGTTGTGCTTGATGTTGAAACTACGAACCGCTTCGATGTCCTTATGTTTTTAAGGATGTTTTGTTCGTGTTTGTCTACAGGTATAAGCTCTAGAAGCAGTTCATTGTTCCAGGGGTCGCCCGAACCGGCCGTTGGTGGTAGTAGCGGTTTCATTTCGGTTCAGTACATTATGAACTTTCCCAGAAATGAAAGCTATATACCCAATTCCACCACCTCTGTTAAGTGAGTACTTGTTGTTGATGCTGCCCTGCTGCATAGCTCGTGTCTGATTTTGTTCCTCTTAGAAAAGGCTGGCATGGTGGCTCCTATGGCCTTCATTTTTTAGTACTACACTTTTGTGTCTCTTTTCAAGAAACATCCCATTTTTGTAATCAAACCCTTTTATATTTTGATTTTATGTTGATGAGTTGAATTATGAACGTTTTCCCTCTCGGTTTCGATACCGAACCGGAAGAATTACGATGATTTGGTTGGCCGATGCTTACCGAGGAACAAACAGGTACGCCTACCGTCCAAATGATTCTTAGATTTCAAGATGATGAAACAATGAAAGCTTCCTTTGATCTTCATCTTTGGTTGCAGCAATCTCATTAGAGATACTTGTATGAAAACATCTCATGGAGTTCTCTGCATTTTGAGCCTTGTGGTCCATTCTTATCGTGTGACCGACATGACACGAAAAAGGGTATTGCCGAGATCATCGTTAAAGAGATGTTAGCGAATGGCGGAGAAATTCCAGTTCATATAGAGCTTTGTCGCCCTGACTGATCGATGCTGCAGTGAAGGAATGTCTAGCTGCCCATAACGACGTGCTGTATTGACATGTAACCAATTCAATGATCTCGAGAGCGTTGTAATGTTTTTGGTTAAAGGAGTATTAGATAGCGACTTGCTATGCCATGTATGTGACAGGGGTGGGTCGAGGCTTTGTGAAGGGGCATTTGGGTCGCGGCATTGGCATCGGCATCCGCATCAGCATCATGAATCTTGAAACGCTGCGACGTTAAGCAAGATCTAGGATTTTCATGAGGTTTTTTTTTTTAGTTTAAGTCAAGTTGGACTTAAAATCTTTACCTTAATTGTTCATATGAAGTCACATATATGAACATGTCTCACGAGACAACAATGCAACATCCATGTCGTGGTTGTGCTAGTCTTCCTACTTCATAAGAATATTTTGAGATCTCTAGAATATTGTTCTTTCTCGAGCTCTCGTTCAATTTCATACTCCTGACAAAAAAAAAAAAAAAAAAAAATTTTTTTTTTTT
>NW_019268540.1:2917406-2925586 GCF_002738365.1 Cucurbita moschata
AAAAAAAAAAAAAAAAAAAAATTGTCTTTTTTAGTTTAGCAGCAAGTTAATATGGCAAGGGAACGAAAAGGTACGAAGGAACCTGAAATATATGTGTTTTCATTTTTAAAGACGTTTTCGCTTTTAATTTTTTAATTAGTTTAAATTATGCTACGTAGAAATTAGAAAATTAAACCGATGCATTACATATATATGTATATACATGTATATATATATATGTATATAGTGCATGATGCTTAAATAAGTGTATACAAATTTATAGTTCCTTATTAATTGATATCAACCCTCATCTAGAAAATATAAGATTTGATATCTAATAATTTTGATATATTCACAGCTCAATATACATGACTATACATGAATATACATGAACATGGGTACACAGTTTGAGACAATAATCACTCTATCTTTTCTTTTCTTCATAATATGGATATCAATCGTCGTTTAATTTAATAAACAAATATTTCACAAATCAATTCAAATATCTATTTTTAAAAACGATATCTTTATCGATTTTAAATAGTATAATGAATCGATTCAATACCCTTTTATATAGATGAATTGAGATGAAGTGGGACGTGATATGTCGAGGAGAATTTAATATTATAAATCTATTAAAAACATAAAATAAAAAAATTTATAAATCTATTATATACTTTTTAATGCTCCGCAGAAATTTCAAAGATTACCGTAGTTTGACCTAAAAGTAAATAATAGGAGTAAAAAAGTTTAAGCTCAAACCCCTCTCGTGTATGTCTATAAAGTTGAAAATTAACATCGACCCATTATATCAATTTATCAAAATTTGAAACACAACCAAGGAATCTTCTTATTGCAAACATCAATCGAAATTGACCAAAGTCGACAAACTTTGAAAGTGCATGAAACCGAACCGATTGATATTAATGAACGGAGTTGAAACGGCTTGTTTTTTTTTGACCTCTTTGGTAGCTAAATCGAAACGTCACCGGTACTTTCCTAGCAATATGCTTCCATTGAAGAAATAGTCAGCGGCAGCTTTTCTAAGCTCTTATGGTATCCATATGTCCCTCTGGGATGTCCCACTGCTACGTAGTCAAATTTATTAACATTGATTGCAACTACCCTACCTCTTTTATTTCTTAACCTCAATTTAAATTTCAAAACTTTGGGTTAGGGTCTACGGTTTAGATTTAGAGATCGGAAGAATACCAAATGTGACCCGTTTCTTCTTACATCCATTTAGGCATGACTAACAACACGTAGATCTAAAGAATTTGAATAGAGATTTCTTCACTTTGTGAAACGTCTTTCGAGATTCTTAGTCAAGCCTCAATGCCCTATTAAAGAAGATCGGAGTCGTGAACAGTAAAAGCAACCCCTCTTGAGCCGCCCCCAGTTGTTGATTAACTGAGAACGAGGGAGAGGGTTCCGATCTATATGACCTTTGGGTGGTAGAAAGTCAACATCTTCCCGCTCTGGGAGAGTATTCCACGATTCTAAAATGGGGTCGGCACTAGTGGAGAATTTTCCACCATGGGCGAAGGCCTGTTGCAGTAATAACAAGGGTCTGTGAGATTTCTACATCATTGGTGAAAACTTTTAGGCTCAAAATAGTAAGGAAACCAAACATTTCTTTATAAGTATGTGAAAAACTATGAGGGCGATACGTAACGAGTCAAAGTGGACAATATCTGCCATCTGGGCTTGGATCGTTACAAGGTTAATATTATTAATTGCAGCGGAACATAGTCCAATCTTTGAAATAGAGTTTAGTCTCTCCATAGCCGTACACTAGTAGAAGACGTAGGTTATGATTTGATCCATTCGAGTCAAAACACGAGAGTTTTTTTTGTCCCCATTTTCCACTTGAGCATTGACCCGGGAAGAATCAATGTCAAACTTAGCGATAGTCCGTGATCAATTTCCTTTATACAGTTACCTCGAGAGAGACATCCTGAACCACTAAATGATCGACCTACTTGCCGGACAGCCATATCATAGTATGAATGGTTTTCTTTTAATTAGTATGATTTTTCCATAGGCGATTTTTTACTCTTAGCGAAAAGTTTGACTAAAAAATAGTCAAACTACGTGTGACATTAATTGGTAATAGAAAAAACAGACCAAGTAAAAGGCTGGGTCTTGTTAAGAACCAGCAACAACAATGGCAGAAACGTAAATAAACCCTCGACCAAGGGCAATTACAAGTAAAGAGCCCTATAAATACACCATTCTCAGTCCATTTTCATTCAGAAAACCATGGCATTATCCAATTCCTTCTTCTTCCTCGAAGCTCTCTCTCTCTTCTTCCACAAAATTTTCTCCAAAAAGCTCCGACTTTCCACTTCCGCCGTTCATCGGAAGTACCAAAACCACCAATCTCCGGCGAAACTCCCCGTCGCCGGCAACGACAAAGTTCTAATCTTTAACGTGGAGGAGGCTCTACTAAAACCCACATCGCCATTTTTCTTCTCTTATTTCATGTTGGTGGCTTTTGAAGCTGGTGGGTTACTCCGAGCGACAGCTCTTTTAATGTCGTACCCATTGGTCCGACTTGTCGGCCAGGAAATGGGGTTGAAGATTATGGTGATGATATCATTTTTTGGGGTTAAAAAAGAGAGCTTTAGAATTGGGTCTTCTGTTTTGCCTAAATTCTTCCTAAACGACGTCGGATTGGAGGCCTTTGAGGCATTGAAAAGAGGAGGGACAAGAATTGGGTTCACTAATGTTTTCCCACAAGTCATGATTGAGAGCTTTTTGAGAGATTATTTGGAGATTGAATTGGTTGTTGGAAGAGATTTGAAGGTTTTTTGTGGTTATTTTGTGGGTTTGATGGATGAAAAAGTGAAGGTTTGTTCGTTATCTCATTTGATTGATGAACAAAAAGAGAGCTATGGGTCTCAAAAGAAGAGCAATTTGATTGGGATTTGTGGGTCTCAAAAGAGCTATGATTTTCAGCTTCTCTCCTCCATTTGCAATGTAAGTACTTTTCAAGCCCTAATCGAACGGTATCCGGATGAACGGATTCAAATTTTTAATTTTTTAGTTAGTCGAGCAAAACCCGTTTTAGCAAAACTTCTTTTGAACTTTTAATTATGTTCGTTGAACTCTTAAGATGAACTGTGAAATCTCACATTGGTTGAATAGGGGAGTAAAACATTTCTTATTATAAAGGTGTCATGTCTCACATTAGTTGGGAAGGAGAACAAACCACCATTTATAAGGGTGTGGAAACCTTCCCTTAGCAGACGCGTTTTGAAGCCTTGAGGGGAAGCCCGAGAGGGAAAGCCTAAAGAGGACAATATCGGCTTATTAGAGCCAGATACCGGATGATATGCTAGCCTTCTCGCTATTCCCCGAAGGGAGGTAGACACGAGACGGTGTGCTAGTAAGGATGCTGGCCCCAAAGGGGGTGGATTTGGGGGCAGTCCCACATCGATTGGAGGAAGAAAAGAGTGCCAGCGAGGATGCTGGACCTCGACGGGTGTGGATTGTGATGTCCCACATTGGTTGGGAAGGAGAACAAACCACCATTTCTAAGGGTGTGGATACCTTCCCCAAGCAGACGCGGGGGTGGATTGTGATGTCCTACATTGGAAGTGTGATGTCCTATATTTTAACTCGCGAAGAGAAACCCGCTTGAATTATTATATCTATTTAAATAGTTATATTGACTAAAAAAAATCTTTTGAAATGATTTTTTTTGTTTATATGTTCCAATTATTTTTCAACATTTTATGTATTAATATTAAATGTATAAGGTAGTTTATCGGTGAAAGGAGGGAGTATATATCATATCGTTCTTATCATATAATAAATAATTTAGGTATACGTTTACATCTTAAAGTTATATCAATCATTAATTAACGTCCAAAAAGTATTTCTGTTCACAAGGTTTTGTCTTAAAGTTATATGAATCATTAATTAAGGTAAAAAAAGTATTTACACATGTAATTTAGACATGAAATCATTAATAATAAAAATTAATATTCATAAATAAATTTAATTTTTAAAAACTGACAAGTGGTTGTTGTGAACAGGAAATCTACGTGGTAAGTGAAGTCGAGAAGAAAAGATGGAAGAGACTCCCTAGGGACAAATTTCCGAAGCCATTGGTGTTCCATGATGGAAGGCTCGCTCTAAACCCGACGCCGTTGAACACTCTTGCCCTGTTCATGTGGCTCCCTTTTGCCCTGATTCTTGTTCTCGTTAGAATCTTTGTTTCTGTCCTTTTGCCTAATAATCTACGCATACCCATCAATGCCTTTGGTGGAATGCGCCTCACTGTTTCAATCCCCACCAACAAAACCAAGTCCGACGACAATCACGATCGTAATAGCCAAGGTCTTCTCTACGTTTGCAACCATAGAACACTCTTGGACCCTCTCTATATCTCAGCTGCATTAAAAATCAACAATCCTTTAGCTGTCACCTATAGTTTAAGCCCGATTTCAGAATTCTTCTCACCGATTCGAACGGTTAGACTAACTCGAAATCGCAGTCAGGATGCAACCCTGATGGCGAAATCGTTATCGGATGGGAACTTAATTGTTTGTCCTGAAGGAACCACTTGTAGGGAACCGTATCTTCTTAGATTTAGCCCTTTGTTCTCAGAGGTCGGTGCGAAAATAGTCCCGATAGCAAATGACACACATGTTTCTATGTTTTATGGCACAACAGCAAGTGGGTTCAAGTGCTTTGACCCTATATTCTTCTTGATGAACCCTTCACCATCTTACACTATAAAGAAGCTGGACGTGGTCGATGGATTGTTTGCATCGGACGGTGATAATAAAGCCACAAGGTTTGATGTCGCCAATTGTGTGCAAAGGGAGATTGGTAAGGCTTTGGAATTTGAGTGCACAAATCTTACAAGAAGAGATAAGTACTTGATTTTGGCTGGCAATGAAGGGATTGTACATTAAGGGAAACATTACTTAATTATTTTATGTACTTATATTGTATATTTTTAATTTTTAATGTATATCTTTCCTCTCGAAACGTATGAACTTACCAACTCGAAAAGAGACTGATAAATATAATTTATATTAATTCAATAACTTGCAATTATCGACCAACTTTATCCCTACCATCCTTTTAAAATGATTACGTGAAAATTAAGTATATATGGGATTCGACCCGGATGGATGGATATTGTGATCGTGAATGTCTTGAGAAAGCAAGTTAACTTAATCGGCCTTTGAGATCGATAAAGTTTCGAAATGTTTTTTTTTTTTTTTTAAATGTGTAATTCCAAATTTGATAAATTATTTAAAAATATTTATCTTGTTTTGAACTAGTTCATCCTCTTTGGACCCAATCGGGCCTCTTTTTCTCTTTATTGGGCCGTATTAAAGCCCAGATAAACTGGGCCAGGTCTCAAGCAATATATGCGGCCCAAAGTTCTGTCGGCGAAGGTAAAGTACCCAAACGGGCCTCCTTTTCCCTTTCTTGGGCCGTATTAAAGCCCATGTAATCTGGGCCATGTCCTAAGCAATTTAAACGGCCCAAAGTTCTGTCAAGCCTCATTGTGCCTCCTTTTTCCCTTTATTGGGCCGTATTAAAGCCCATATAAACTGGGCCAGGTCTTAAGCAATTTATGCGGCCGAAAGTTCTGTCGGCGAAGGTAGAGTACCCAATCGGGCCTCCTTTTCCTTTATTGGGCCGTATTAAAGCCCATACATTATGGGCCAGGTCCTAGGCAATTTAGGCGGCCCAAAGTTCTGTCGGCGAAGGTAAAGTACTCAATCGGGCGTCCTTTTGTCTTTATTGGGCTGTATTAAAGCCCATATAATATGGGCCAAATCCTAGCAATTTAAGAGGCCCAAAATTCTGTCGGTGAAGGTAAAATACCCAATCGGGCCTCCTTTTCCCTTCGTTGGGCCGTATTAAAGCCCATAGAGACTGGGCCAGTTCTTAAGCAATTTAAGAGGCCCAAAGCTCTTTCGGCGAAGGTAAAGTTGAATGCTAATTAACCAGAAGTTGGAGGACTGATTGTGAAATTCTTGAAAGTTGCATTTTTTTTCTTAATTTTTATTTATTTGTACTATATAATATAACTAATAAGTAATCCAATTTCTGCTCCCTCTGTTTCCCTCGATTTAGGGTTCAGAATTTTGCAGTGCCAAAACCAGGCACCTTCAATCGCTCTTCGAAGGAATCAAGCTGCGACCTAGTTCTGTCTTGTTCTTGAGGTAGAGTGCAACTCCTTTTTCTTAGGCTATTTCAATTGTTCTGTGCTGCCAAGGTTTTTGATGGGTGCGGAGAGGAAGAGGAAGGTCAGCTTATTTGATGTGGTGGACGATTCCTCGGTCTCCGCAAGTAAAAAATTGAACGGCTTTGGAGCACCGTTCAACAATGGAGGTGGCAATGCGGGCAATAGTCTGATCAACAGGTGGACTGGGAGGCAGTTCTCGCAGAGGTACTATGAGATTTTGGAGAAGAGGCAGACTCTTCCTGTTTGGCATCAGAAAGAGGAGTTTTTCCAGGCTTTGAAGGGCAGTCAGACTTTGATTTTGGTTGGTGAGACTGGTAGTGGTAAAACAACTCAGGTTAGTTGGGGATAGCCTTCTAATATTTGTTGTTCTAGATTATTGGTTGTCTTTAGAGGGCAAATTAGTTTAGAATTACTTGTAACTTGCCTTTTCTCTTGGATGCACGTAGTTACAGTATCGGAGGAATCCGAATTTCGCATAAAAAATTATTTTAGTTATTGTGGTGATTATGCCTGTTGCAGATTCCTCAATTTGTTTTGGAAGCCGTTGACCTGGATAGTCCAGATAAACGTAAGAAGATGATGATTGCATGCACTCAGCCTCGTAGGGTGGCAGCAATGTCAGTTTCTCGACGTGTTGCTGAAGAGATGGATGTAACTATTGGAGAAGAGGTGGGTTACAGTATCCGTTTTGAAGACTGTAGTAGTGCCAGAACAGTTTTGAAGTAAGCTCATTCTTCCTAGTACCTGCTCATCAGTGTTATTGCCTAGATTTTTCACTCAATGATTTGAAATTTTATTCTCTACGTGATTGTTCATCTGTTGCACTTTCTACCGGGTGCAGGTATCTAACTGATGGTATGCTTTTGAGAGAAGCAATGACAGATCCTCTTTTAGAAAGGTATAAGGTAATTATTCTTGATGAGGCACATGAAAGAACATTAGCAACAGATGTTCTTTTTGGGCTTTTGAAAGAAGTTTTGAGAAATAGGCCTGACCTAAAGCTGGTCGTCATGAGTGCTACACTTGAGGCTGAAAAGTTCCAGGGTTATTTTAATGGTGCTCCACTTATGAAAGTTCCTGGTAGGCTTCATCCAGTGGAGATATTTTACACACAGGAACCTGAAAGGGACTATCTTGAAGCTGCTATTCGGACAGTTGTACAGATTCATTTGTGTGAACCTCCAGGTGATATACTTGTTTTCCTCACTGGTGAGGAGGAAATTGAAGATGCATGTCGCAAGATAAATAAAGAAGTTGCAAACCACGGAGACCAGGTAGGGCCTGTGAAAGTGGTGCCTCTATATTCAACCCTTCCTCCAGCTATGCAGCAGAAGATATTTGAAGCTGCTCCACCTCCCGTAAAAGAGGATGGACCTCCTGGAAGGAAGATTGTGGTCTCCACGAACATTGCAGAGACTTCATTGACCATAGATGGCATCGTTTATGTTATTGACCCTGGCTTTTCGAAACAGAAAGTTTATAACCCTCGAGTACGTGTTGAATCATTATTGGTATCTCCTATATCAAAGGCTAGTGCACATCAGAGATCAGGTCGTGCTGGAAGAACTCAGCCTGGAAAATGTTTTAGACTTTACACGGAAAAGAGTTTCCAAAATGATTTGCAGCCACAGACATATCCTGAAATTTTGAGATCAAACCTTGCCAATACTGTTCTTACCTTAAAGAAGTTGGGGATTGATGACCTCGTGCATTTTGATTTTATGGATCCACCTGCTCCCGAGACATTGATGCGAGCTTTAGAAGTTCTGAATTATTTAGGTGCATTGGATGATGATGGGAATCTAACAAAGCTTGGGGAAATTATGAGTGAATTTCCATTAGATCCTCAGATGTCAAAGATGCTCGTTGTTAGTCCAGAATTCAAATGTTCAAACGAGATATTATCAATTTCTGCCATGCTTTCAGGTATTTCTGCCTTCTCTCTTGACCTTTTTTTTTTTTTTTTTTTTTTTTTTTTCCT
>NW_019268540.1:2926091-2937833 GCF_002738365.1 Cucurbita moschata
TTTTTTTTTTTTTTTTTTTTTTTTTGTTTCCCAATTCTATAGAGTTCTAGTGTGTACGCCAGATGCCCATGGGTGTTACAACAATGGGCAGGATGGATCAAACTTTGGTGCACTTTTATTGGCGTGGCATGTGTGCAGTATATCTGCCATGTCTCTAAACTAGTCGACATGTATGTGGTTTCATGTGCATGTTGTTAGAGCACAATTCTGTCGAATTAGGTTGTCATCAGCATCTTCTCTGGTTCCATGCCCTCAGATGGCATGCACCATAAGATTTCTCAGTGAGTGCTGATGTAGTTAGTTGCAGTTTCTCAGTATTATCTCATGAAGCAAACGGTCTCGTCTCTTGCATCTATGCATCTGCTGACCTTCCCTGGGCCTCCTCTGTGTGTGATTACCAATTTCTTTCTTAGTACCCAATTGCTTTGTCCGGCCTAGGGAGGCTCAGAAGGCTGCTGATGAAGCAAAAGCTAGGTTTGGCCACATTGATGGAGATCATCTAACGCTCTTGAACGTGTACCATGCTTACAAGCAAAACAGTAAGTGTCCATGGTTCTCACTCTTTGCTGTGCAATTAAGTACTTCAAATTTTGATGATTTCCTAAAGTAATTCGTGTGTTGCAGATGAGGATCAATCATGGTGTTATGAAAACTTTGTCAATCACAGGGCAATAAAGGCCGCAGATAATGTCAGAGAGCAACTAGTCCGCATCATGGCTAGGTATAACCTCAAATTATGCAGCACAGATTTCAACAGCCGTGACTACTACGTTAACATACGAAAGGCTATGCTTTCTGGGTATTTCATGCAAGTGGCTCATTTGGAGCGGACTGGACACTACTTGACAGTGAAGGACAACCAGGTATGGAGATGTCGTTCCTTTATACCTTGGTTTGCTTTTTGGGTATATGCTTGTTCTTGGTATACTCGCACACGGTAAATCCTGCATGCGCATGCTCGTGTCTGGAATTGACAAATTTGTGTTCTGCAGGTGGTACACTTACATCCATCAAATTGCTTGGACCATAAACCAGAGTGGGTCATTTATAACGAATACGTCTTAACAAGTAGGAATTTCATCCGTACAGTGACAGACATCCGTGGTGAATGGTTAGTTCCTCTTTTGCTATATTTGCGGGTCTTATGCATACTTCGGCACAAATGATGCTGATAGCAAACATTGATCCATTCTTTCTTGAGAACTTGTCATTATTTATAGAGGCCTAACTTGCAAATTTCTGGTCCCAACAGGCTATTGGACGTAGCAGCACATTATTATGATCTGGCGAACTTCCCTCAATGTGAGGCCAAGCGTGTTCTTGAAAGGCTTTACAAGAAGTGGGAAAAGGATCGTGAAGAAAGCAGAAATAGAAAATGAGTTTTTACTTTTTAAGCTTGTACCATCCTAGGAGATTCCAACTTAGTATTCTTTTCTTTTTTTTCTGGGTGATGAGTGGTGGGCATCCAAGAACCTTAATCCGTTCGTCCATGGCGGATAATCATCAGCTAATGGACACAATCACCTGGGAAGAAATTGGTTGTATTTCTATATACTCTAATAGGTCAGTGTCTTTAGGGTTAATATATTCTTGAAATGATATACTTGCTAGGTTTTGATTCTCCAACGCAATGGTATTTCATTGCTGATCTCAAAAATTAGAAATGATCATAGCCCATGTTTCAAACACTGCAGCACAAACATTTCATAAATGTACAACTGTTATAATTGAATCAGTTTACATCCCAATTTTCTTATCGACACTGCATTGATCCTTTTCTGCAGACAAACTTAAAAAAAGTGATCTAAGCAACACACAAATGGAGAATGTTAGGCAGGCCTCCTCGTCAAACACTGCAGTTACGAGTTATCGTTAACTTCTAAAGTCTACGACTACCATTCACAAAATGATCACGAACATGAGACCACCTGAGGTGTAGATCATAAGGTGTAGGATCATATTCGTAACCAAGATCGTCGATCTGGTTACAACGGGAGGGCAGTCTGCCTTTCAAAATGTTTCTTAGTATCCTCTGTACTTCCTCTGATGGTCTCCACACGTGATTGTAGTGCCTCGATCTCGGCATCTTTAGTCTCCAGTTCCAATTGGATTGATGTCTGTCTCTTCTGCAGCTCTGCAATCTTCTGTTCAATAGCCTTGCTCTCTTCTGTAAGCTTAGTTTTGTTTTCGGTATGCTCCAATATTTTCATCTCTGCTTCTTTTGTTTCCTCTAGATATCGCATTTGAGTATCTTTGATAAATAGCAGCTCGTTTACGCGATTGCAGAGCATTGAAATATTGAACCCATGTTGCTCCAATTCGAATAGACTGGCTAACAAGCTTTCAAAAACGTGTCTCGGATTATCGAACTGTAGTTTGGATATCTTTTCAACCAAACTTGCAAAAGTTACCATGCAACCGATAGCCAATCCTTCTCGACATTCCTCCTTGTATGTACTTAAAGGGCAGAAATGAGGCGTTTGTGGAATTAGTTTGAAGACTTCTAAAGAATCAATGGCGCTCCAGACAGGCGAGTTCTTTACGAAAGGCCAACCTTGATTCCTGTCCAGTGCATGGTCCGACTTTACAACCTCATTCGGAACGTCTACTTGTTCCCTCCTTTTTGTCCTTCGCCTGCCAGTAGAACCAGGTGTTTGTCCTAACTCTAAAATGGAAACAAATACAATCAAAATCACCACAAACAGTACTAAATTCCTATGTGCTAGCTTAAGTTTTGTATACATACTCAATGAATTGTTGCTTGCTGAACCTTGCATTCCCCCAAGCCACATTAGAAGGGGTCGATCGTCGTCATCAATGTTGCTTGATGCACTTTTAGGTCCGTTTTCATTTGTCTTGTACGCGGAGAGCTTATTCAAATTCTTTCTATTCAATTGAAAATCTACAGAAGACATTCAATGATTATGAAAATCTACTAAGCTCCTTCTTGTTCTTTTGACTAATGAAAAGATTATGACAGAAAGGTGGCAGATACACATCTGAGATTAAAGATCAGGAGCCTCACCAGTTACACAACTTTTTATCGTTGCTTCGTCGGGCTTCCATCCAATTCCATTTTGCTCCTTATCTGTAACACAAAAACAGCACTACGTTAATCATAGTTACTTGTAATATAAAGTTAATAAATAATAAATAATAATAAAACTCCTCAATCACAGGTAATAACAGGATACCTTCAGCAGTTATTGGAACTATCATCAATTTTTTAGGCCGTCCCCTCTTTCTTTTGTTACTGTTTTTACTAGCTTGTTGCTGGTCAGGTTCCTGAGAGACGATACACATCATCAATCCTATCAAACTCTAAGCTCACCGAAGACGTAAATCGAAACATACACCCAATCTCACAAACTGGTGAAAGAAATGAAATATGAAGGATAACTTAGTAAACTTTAGAGTTTTAGAGGTTCGAGTATCTTTCATTTCTTTCATGCTCAACCGTACAATCATTGTTTATAGCTTCTTCAACTTTTCCAGTTTGAAGCAATATACATCCTTAGAGGAATCTCTTCATTAGCCATCTTGTGGTTTCAGTTTGAAGCAATTTTAACTGATACAATAAGGGGGAGGGTACTTTGTGGTTAGGAAATGCAAGTACCAGTTATAGAAACAGGATCAATGAGGATCTTGTCTCCTCTTCAGCGAAAATTGGAATGATCAGTGTAGGCTATAGCTCAGATGGATAAGGTATTCCTTCGATAACAAATAATTGGCAGTATATCAAGCTTTTGAGTAAGCTTTAACTCTGTAGAATTGATATCCATAAGAATTTCGTCTTTTCATCAGGGAAACAGGGGGTCTCATACGAATATTGTTTTTCTTCCCTTGAGAGAATCTATAGGAGAAAAGACGAGTTGGTGTCGTCCTATATTATCCAAGGAAACCCACTGAGGATTCTTAGTTGATAGACTTCAAAAAGGCTGCTCAACTAGCAACCTTGAAACCAATTAGAAATCATGCCTCCACATTTTCATCCTATCCTCTTCTTCATTGCATCTCTTTCTTACCTTGTTCATAACTTTTAGAGTGATTCAGACAAGTAAACAAACAGAATCGTCCATATCTATATTGCTTTTATAAAATCGAATACAGTAGTTAATTAGTAACAAGGTTTAGTCATGATAAAAGATGCTCATTATTAAAATCCATTTAATTTATATCAAGTTAATTGTGTTTAGTTTTCTTACCAAGCCCTTCTCTTCTGTCTGATTATTTGAATTTTTCTCTCCACCTTTAACCTCATCAGAAACGTGAATAGAAGTTTCAGCCGGTGTCGTCTGTTTCTCTTCAGATGCTAAATGTTTATTCCCTTCAGATTCGTTGCTTGTACTTACTTCTTTATGAGTGACCACTAAGACATCACAATCTTCTTTCCCTTCCTCATCTACCAAGCCAAATGCAGAATAAAAGAGTTATTCAAGCAAAAAAGGACAGCCTGTGTACCTGTAACTTGAATCCACTGGCTTTGTTCAAAAGTGTTTCCTCGGTTACCATTTATGAATCTTGCCCCTTGCTCTTTCAACTCATCATTTCCATCAACATCTTTTTCAGTTCTCTGCACATGAAATGAGAAGTATCATGTTCAATAGTTTAAAATCATGGTAACATGAATAATAAAGAGAAGAATGCCCTACAATAATTTTAACTGATTTAATGGTATAAGCGATGGCAAGTAGAAAAAACCGAGGAAATGAGGAGGAACTTCACATATATACTGCCCAAGGAAATTTTGGGACATTCAAGTCAGTGACCTTAGTTCAGCTCTTGGAAAGTTCACTTTGATACATAAAAGCAAAAGTAAATGACAATAATCTAGATAGATTTCCTTTAATTAAAATATGACAATTTCCCAGATGAGGTTCGGACTGCTATAAATTAGATTTAATAAATAAGTAATGAAGGATTCGGAGAACAGAGACAAATTACCGCTTTCATGTCTCCTTTCGAACTCTTAAATTTACCAGGTGAGTCGCTGTTATCGTCACAATGAAAATTATGGTAGGTTCTTCTTTTACGACCTCTGTTCGATGTGGCATTTTTTTTACTGGATGATTTTCCCCTCGATGTTTTGCTTTCTGTCTCCTTCAACCCATCTGCTGTTGGTGCCCCAGGAACATTTCCTTTTCCCCACTTCTTTACAGAATTTGAAACTCTTGCCTTAGAACTCAGACTTCTTCTCTTGCTCGAGGTCAAGGCAAATGAGGCAGACTTTTCTTCACAAATACTTGACTGTTCCACTAAATCATTCCTTGAGTTTCCCTTTTCATGGTTAGTTTCAGCATTTTTTAAACTTTCAGTCTGGGTTTTCTCAGGTATATTAGCAACCTCCAAAATGGTAGCCAACTGATCTTTCAAGATTGATGCATCCTAAACAGGAAATAATTGTTTCAACCTCAAGTAAATGTATTTAATGAAGACATGACTTTCAATGTGATATCAAAGTTCTCAATGATAATACAAGTAAAGCAATGGAAAAAATTAGGTAACATGGACTACACAATTATGCAGAACTATTGCACAGCTAGAGATATCAGGTATTACCTTTCACCATAACAACTCCCATAAAAAGTTCAAATGAAATATTTCACGGTGAATGATCTCCAAACAATGAGGAAAATTAGAAGGGAACCACATAATTATAAAGAAGGATAATTAATCAAAGATGAAGCCTAGTTACATGACGGGAAGCTAATTGCTCGTTACAAAAAGTGGGATTTTGTCAAAGAGAGTGATTGATGTCGATTCTGCATTTCGGAGAAATACAAGTGGTAAAACCATTTTCTGTTCTCCTAAAAGTTTAAAAAAAAACCAGCTATAGCATAATATCAGAAATTACATATTTCATGGTGCATGCTTTCTAACTACGAAGCTTTGGAATGGATGTAACTTGTAAACCGTACAACAACGAGATTTTAGGCCTTCCAGCTCTAATATGTCAATACACATAACTTTTTATTCTTAATGAGCCTTTGTTTCACACACACGTCAGCAGTTATAACTAGACCAAATAAATGATCAGAAATGATACTAACCAGGCTAGCTACAAACCCTACAGCAGTTTGCCTCCTCAAATTGAAATGTTCACCCAGAACTCTCAAAGAAAAATATTCTCATAGATACTTGAGATGTTACCCTCAGTTTGGTAGATCAATCACAAATGATTTGCGTGAATATATTCTCCGTCCCCAACCCTACCATGACTTGATTTCCATCCATACCCACATTCCAACAACGAAGCGAAAAGGCTGTTCCTAAAGATACCTTCCAAAGACTTCCAAAATCTCTTACACCAACCATGCCTATAACAAAGCTTAAACTTCACACTAAACTTCAACCAAGGAACCTTCCTTAATTGCAAATGGATGGAACTTTCTTCAAGAAAAAGAATGTATTGTTGGAGTTTAAACTACACCTTCAAACTTACCATTGGTGGCAACAAAATCACTAGATACTCTTAGTGGCCAAAAGAACACCCAGAATCGTTTGATACCATTTTAAATTAGAGTACGTTCGTCAGGAATCTTTAATCAAACCAACACAAAAAAGAAAAGAAAAACAGATCCAACAACGAAGAAGCTGGACCGCAGTTATGATCTTCGTCAACCAGTTTTCTAACAAGTCTAACAGAACCTAGCAGCTGACCAAGCAAAATGCATCGAGCTAGTAAGTGAACAATCACTCATTTCAACTTAGAATCCACAAAATGAACAGCGTTAAATGCCTACAAAACACAGAGAAAAAACGCCTAACGCACTTCTGATTCTAACAATTAATTCGTTCGAGCATCAAAAGCAAACCCAGATAAGTTTACCATTTTTTTGGGGACAAGCCACTTGCCATCAACCCAATCCTGATGCAATCTCAACTGTTTCCTTTGAAAATCCATGACATGCATTGGATTCTTGAAGAAAACAGAGTATCCACCATCTTCAGAAACCTTATAGACCACACCAGTCCACCATCCATCTTTATCAGCTGCATCAACAATGTCGCCTTCCTCGAAATCCCTATCGGCGATATCAGGCGGAATAGGCCTCAAATTATGGGCATCAACATGCTCCTTCAAAGGCTTAGACCCGTCTTCAGTGACAAGGGTCTTGTACTCAACAAAGGCCTTCTTCGTCGTCGAAGGAAAAAAGGTAGTGGAGAGCTTCAGAATGGTGGCTCGGAACAATGCGCCCTTAAAACCTTCTTCGTTAATGGAGATCTCAATTTCAGAGCCGACGGTGAAGGGTGGGCGAGGATGACGGTGGAGGTGGGTTGAAGGGGAATCGAATTCCCCCATCCTGCGGTGGCGGCACTAAAACAAAAAACCTTGTGGATTTTGGCTTTTGGCTTTTGGATTGGGTCTGTGTTAAAAGCTAAAACCCATTGTTGACCGTTTTTGGAGTGGCAAATGGATACTACAACGGCCTTTTGGGAAGCAATGGAAATGGCATGCTCCTTTTCTTTTCTTTTCTTTTTTATTTTATTTTTACTAACAAATTTAATCGACTTGTAATAGCTCAAGCACAATCACGACAACCTTTTCATTAAAAATGAAGATCAATCTTGAACGTCTGAGATATTATATGGTGATCTAAAGATACTCCACATCTAGTTGATCTAATATATGATCCAAAAAATTGCAACACGTACAACGGAGCTTAGCTATTCACATCCTTCGCTTGGGATCAAGTTCGTGATTTAATGTTCCAAGCTTACGTCGAAGGCATCTCGAACAATCCTACCTAGTTAGCAATTGATATGATTTGTGGGTGGAAGAACTCCAAGTAAGTGCATGGGTTGTTTCAAGCAATACCCTCACATGGTTCCCCTATCATTGGGAAAAATCACATCCATGTTGCTCACAAGGGACGTGGGTATGGTGATATCTAGCCGTGCACTGGTTAACATACGATATACTAACTTGAGATAAATTGAACTTATAGTATAGAAGTTAATCCGAGTTAATCCAGTTTATGTCCCAACTACACTCTTTCTAGACTCGTAATGCGATTAATATGACACTTATTCTCACCTTCGAACAAGTAAGTTGTTGAAAGTGAAAACAACGATAACCTTTTCTTAACTAAAGACTTAACCAAGTCTGAACCGATCTTCAGGCGCAAGCGATAGCTGCCCCAGTTCAAAAAGCACCCTGAAGATGGAAATTGAACGGGGATGGAAGGAAAGGTTCGGAGATTTCGTGAAGGAAATACGCCAAGCATATGATGAAGAACCAAATGAGACGACATTCAAGGTGAGTTATCTGTAAATGAACAAACACAAAACGAGTTAATCGAGTTTTCACTAATGCCTTCATTCTTATGCTGATTACTGATGTCTAAACAAAAACAGACTGACCTGCAATGAGTCGGGCATTTAGTATTAATGCTGAATGTTGCATAAACAGAGGCAATAAATAGTCACCTTGGCATGTTGAGGCTCGCCATAAGGAACTACAGCAAGAGCGTGGAAGTAAAATATTGATCATCAGTGGCTGACTGGCTCTTGAAGTATGAGGGCCTTGAATCTAATCGGCACAGGAATTAAAGCAGCTATTCAAGAAAGAACCCCAGATAATATAAACTCTCCCTTTCCCAAGTTATTGAAGCAAGGGAATTATGTATAGCTGCTGCATTTATGAAATGTTGCTGGTGCTCATCTTTTCAGAATAGGAATGTAGAGATCTCAATGTGCTTATGTGAAGGAAGTAATTGTAAAAAACACAAAAATGCACCATAAAAAAGAAAGTAATTTTTCCTCATTTCTGAAGAAAGACAAGTCTAGCTAATAGACCTACAAAACCAGAGCTTTGGCTTTGTGATGAAGATGTGCCTTCCAGCGAAAGTGACCTGCTCGAGCTCGAGCCTTTTAGATGCATACAATTGTAATTGATATCGTAAGATGATGAAACCATATGCAGCCATCATAGATTTACATATGTTAAACCTACCATCAATGATTCAATAGAAACAAGGACAAAAGGAGGTTCCACTTCATGGACTTGTGTTCTTTTCATTTTTCTTTCTATTAAAAAAGGGTGGTTAGGCGCATACAATCTAGAGATACAACCATAAATTTCTTACACGCCTGGAGAATCACAGATCAGATCCTTTCTGTTTTCTTGGCCTTTTAGTTTGAGCTGGTGGTGATGGAGCTTCAGATAATCTCCCAGTTGCCTAATGACCATAATTGATAAATAATAAATAAGAAGGCTGAATTATAAAACAAAAATACCCTTTTAACTTTTGCCCTTTGTTTAAATTATACCCCTAATATTTCAAAAGTTGTAATATTACCCTTCAACTTTTACAAGTGTTTCAAAATTTTCCTTAAATAGGAAAATTGTCAGCATGTTGGATAAAAAATCGACATATCGAAATGTCGTTCTTTCAGACTTAATCTAAACAAGCGTCATTGTCACAATCATGACATTCTAGGTTATCACCATGTGGTTTTTTTTTTTTTAGCACTCTAACAGATTTCTACTCTTGAAATGTTGCGAAACGAAAGATCTAAGGATAATATTAGAACTTTTGAAAGATTAGGGGGATTTTTAAACAAAATATAAAGTTCACAATATTTTTTCTTATATTATAATTTAACCTAAGTAAGAAAAAGAATTTGACACACAAAACAAAATACAGAGCGATGAAAACTCAAGAAGTAACAAGATAATAGTTGACAAAACACACCTTACGTTTCTGATCCCGTTTGCCAGACCTTTCCCCTATCAGAAGAAAAACATACATGTAAATCAACTTTCGCGACAAAAATAATAGAATTCCTTTTAAGGGGGATAACATAAACTTCACTTCCAGTCCTTTAACTGAGAAAAAACCTGAATACAGACGTACACCTCAATTTTCTTACATTCCTAATTTTTTTAAAAGGGGATAGAAACTAATTTCACCGAAGAATTATCTGTACAAAATAATGGAAAGAGAAGCCCGACCAAAGGAGCTACAGGAGAATACACTTCAATGGGCTAAAATAGAGTGAAGAATAGTTAAAGAAGGATTTGGATGAACTACAACAAGAGGAGGAATAAGGAAGGCGATCTCCAAGATTGTTTCCCATTGGTGGCATGTAGCCAAAGTTTGATAGGGTATAAATAGAACTTCTTCAAAGAACCAAAATCTTCCTCTAAAGTTGTAGGGTGGCATGTAGCCAAAGTTTGATAGGGTATAAATAGAACTTCTTCAAAGAACCAAAATCTTCCTCTAAAGTTGTAGGCATTCTTTCATCTTTCCTTTTGTACATTCTATATATCAGAGAAATAATTACTTATCTTCATTGAAAAAAAAATGACGTTGTTTAAGACCTTCAACTTTAAGGTGTCATGCTTCAGCCAGCTGATGCTTTGCTTGTGCATCTCACCTCTTGGCAAGTGAGAAGCAAGTTGCAAATAATGATTTTTACACTTTTAAAACGCTAATTGAAACTAGATAGCTTCAAATAACTTGAATTAAATGTAGCACTCCAAAGAGATGCATGCAGTAAGGCCAAACATCGAAGTTCTATTACAGAATCCACTTACCTCCAGAACTCATAGAATCAGGAATAAAACTACGATCCTGCACCAGAGCATGACAAGAATGCTGTTAGCAGAGGAAGATCTACATTCAAAGATATGACAGAATTGCAGCACTCATGAAAGCGAGGGCATTTACTGACCTTGGGTGTGCCAGGTGCCTCGTTGTAGGGACCCTCACGGAAAGATGAACCTTCTGCCTCCTTATTTTGCAACTGTTTGAAAGAAACAGGAAATGGCAACAAAAATTGGACTTAAAGTATGTTAAAGGCATATAGCATTTGACTTAAGTCAGTTCCATCAATAAAGAATTCCTTTGCTGAGAATTCTCTCCAAATGAGAAGAAAAATTAAACCCACTGTTATGAGCGGAAAATTAATGCAAGTTTGATTTACATCAATTTGTTACTGCTGGGACATGCATATGAATAAAATATAACCATACCTGCTTTTGAAGATTCAGTAGAGTCAATATTTCTTTCCTCAATTCAAGATGTTCTGCACACACTGATTTTGTTGGAACCCTCGGCTTTAGATTAACCTAATTATAAATAACAATAAAAATAATAACATCCTTTGTGAGCGAACTATACAACTATGTAACTCTAGAGCATGAAGAGCACTGGGGAGGAAATGACTACTGAAAAAATTCTAACAGATTGACAAAAAACACAATTTGCTTGATTCAATCCATGAAATATTGTTCTGTAGTTATGCACTACATGCTTCCAAGTGGAATGAGTTTTTGCTTTGAAAAACAAAGGAAAAAAAAGCATATTCCACCACCAGCAGTATTTGGGTGTTCTTGATAGCCAAGAATAAAAATTCAAAACATAAGAAACTTTCTATTTGCTTTGTTTTTTTCTTTCTTCTCACAAGCTACTATGTTGTTGGTACCATAGTTAAATCTTCCACCAACCACCACTTTAAGAGATAACAAATATTTGCATTAAACAAAAACTGGAGAGTTAACTAACCGAAAGATCTTGTAATGTTTGTTCAACTCGCTTGATAGTCCGAAGCCCAGCAGATGAACTTGCAGCTTGGACCATTTGCTCAAGTGCATACGTTCTCAAGTATACAGGAAGCTGACATGTAGGAATTATCAGAGCACATTCTCATATTTTGGTATAGATCAATTAAGCTTCAAGAGCACAATCCATCACGAAAATATCAAAATTGAAAAAAAAAAAAAAAAAAAAAAAA
>NW_019268540.1:2938081-2940116 GCF_002738365.1 Cucurbita moschata
AATTGAAAAAAAAAAAAAAAAAAAAAATGAAGCTATAAAAGGGATTCTCAAAATTTACAGGCAAAAGCTAAATATAATTCCTTCAGGCCATATACCATGCGAAGAGAAGCAAGAGTAGAAGCATTATCCGCCACTAAAGTTGAAGGTGCAGCTGCTGGAGGAGGGGGCTGCACATTGGATACAGATGGTAAAGAATCTCCAGGAACGACAGCCCTTTCAGTAGCTCCAGGGACAGCATTTGAAGTGACAGGCAGCTCAGATTTTTCAGGCACCTAAAATGAATAAAACCAAGATCATAAACCAGCTCTAGATATATAAAATAGGATAAGTTATTAATATGAGAAGTAAAGGAATGACACCCGGGGGGGAGAGAGAGAGACCACTGAGAAATACATACCATCAAAATAAAATTTAGTTATGCTTTCTAAGTCCAGACAGAAGGGGATGGTATTCTTAAACTTGGCTATAGGCCATGTTCCAAAAGATAATGCACAGACATACTTTAATCGGAATAAACTTGATAGTAAAGAAGATGAGTAGTTTTAGCTTTGAAGTTTCGTACCCTAAGAGATGAAGGTATACCTCAATGGCCTGGTTATCCGCACACCATGACATTTATACTACTAACATTTTTATGGCACAATAATTAAAAACCTAGGTGTTAATAATGCAATTTCTTTCAAGCACGACATCCTGTAATGCTAATCTCGAAGTGAACTTGTACTCTGCTTTGTGCATTCATGTGCAAAGCGCCATGCCTAAAAAAATTAGCAAATACGACTTAAACTCACTCTTTCATCTCTGCGAGATTCAGTTATCTTTTTTGCTTCAGCTAGAACCTGAAACGATCAATAGTTTTTAAAAAACAACATATAAGGCCTTAGACTTATCCATATGTATAAACACTAATTCATTATTGGGTATTTCTATTTATTAAAACATTAAAGAATCAAAACCTCTGCATCTTTTCGTTCTTGCTGTTTCGTTTGGGAGAGAACCATGGACAATGCCCGTTGGCGCTCAATCTCTTGTGAGACACTGTAAGGATCCTACATATAAAGAATAAATAAGAAAACCATACAGATCGCTAATTTGATAAGCAACCTCAACTATAGGATGCTTCATGGATCTTTTAAAGGAAATTAATATGCAAGAACTCCAACTTAAAATGTTAAAATTGCAAAATATATCCAATTCAAAATTACCTACCTTGGCGAGAGTATTCCCTGAACTTTCCCGAGGCGTTGGTTCTTTAGCTGCCAAAATTGCTCTTGATGCTATAAACATATAATCTCATACCATAAATTTTCAATAATCACAAGTGCATTTGTAAATGATTCAAAAAAAATTTACAACACAAATTGGCAACCTAAGAGTAAACAAAAAATGCTTGCCACAATAGACTAGAAAAAGTTACATGTACCACGATAATATCGCTCCTTTAGTTCCTCCACTGTCCTTGTTGATGGAAACCTGTCAGCTATCACAACGAAGCGAAGATCAAACCGTTCACACAAGTCAAATAATTGATCCGTCTCCTCCTTTGTCCATGACTGAAAACATTAAGAAGTATATATCTCAAACACATAAAAAAAATAAAAAAGGAGAAGACTACAGAATAAAGAACTATGCTAAAGAAATCAAGATAAAGCAGAAATCTAGAGTCGAGAACATGAGAGTGACAGTGAGGTCCATCCGAACATTTATCCATCCAAATGCATGTTGACTTCCAAATGACATCAAATTGATGCTTACTCATTTGGACACTGACCAGTAAGACCTTGTTCCAATAATGACGCAAACCATTCACGGGAAAGGTGGACTGACAAAAATGAATAATAGATATGCTCCAATTTTATAAATTGGTAACGAAGTCTAGATGCAACCAAGGTAATGGGTATAGGCATTTTGAAATTCAAGTATTAATGACAAGGGAGAATAATTAGAGAAGATTTAGATAAGGACTGCCATGAAGAACCTTAAAATGTAGCTAATTGGAAAAAAAAAAAAAAAAAAAAAAAAAAAAAAAAAAAAA